>NC_086251.1:34038766-34638766 GCF_021018805.1 Prinia subflava
AGTGCTCTTGCCATCTAGGGAGACAGACATTTCTCTGTTTTGTCTCTTAGTTCAGAAGTGATTTAATAATCTGCAAACCTAAACCATGCTCCCCAGATGACCTTAAATATAAGGAGAGAAGGATGGCACTCATGGCTTGCTAAGAAAATACTAAAATTAGGTCTAGGCCACCTGAAACTTGCACATTTGATCAGGAGTTCACAGTTCCCAAATCTTAGTCTGCAAAGGATGTAGAAGGGGTACTTCTCACTTTCCTGGTTTAAAAACATGATTCAAAAGGGGTGGACAAAAAATGATGTTAACTTCAGTGTGGTTTGAGAGTTTGTGTGCGAGTGAGGATGTCTTTGCTATCTGGATTGGGTTTTTTTGCTTATATGCAGCATGGCTGTAAAATGGGAGATACTACCATGGCCCAGGGGACCTATATTTCAATTCTTTTGCATCTTAAAAAAGCATTTGCACAAAGTAGCAAATTCATCTTTTCTTCAAATGTAGTTTAAAGAAGCAGCTCTTCGGGTTTTCTTCCAAAGGAATGATACAAACACTGCAATTTCTTCAATCCTAGACTCTGACTTTACATTTGACTGAGGATCTGCCTATCAGACCAAAATTTGACTCTGAGTTTAAGACAACACTCATTCTTCTAATTGTCTAGTTTAGAAAATTATCCATTCACTGTGCTTACTGTTATGAATCCCAGGTTAGTTTCTATTCTAATTGTGACCTTAACACCAAATGCGAATAGCTTAAAAGCTAACTTTGTAGATCTGTAAAAAATTTTTAGCTGCTTAATAGTAAATAATGTTCTTAAAATAACCTCAGAAAGCGTTTTTCATTATCTAAGAGAAAAATGCCTTTATGCTTTTGTGGTTTGGGTTTCTACCTTTTTCTGTCAGCTTTCAAGCCTTACTGTATGCTCAACGTAAGTAACCTTATGTTTACTGATAAACCAAACTATTTTTCAATATGTTAGTAAAACTTTTAAGCCTGTAATTACAACTTAACTATTGGCAGATATGAATGTTTTCCCAATAATGACACATGTGAAGGCTGATGGCCTGCCATTTAGCAGTCTTACAGAAATGTGTTATTGTTGTACTAAGTCTATGAGCAGTTATGTGTGAATTTACTTCTGTATGTGGGAGGAATCCCATTGAGTTGAGCTCATATACCTAAATTCTGTGTATAAAATTTTAATTTATGAGTGTAAAGCTTCTAACATTGATATTAATGGAAAATCTGCCTGGGATTTAGTACTGAAGATGAATCATATGTTGCTTGATTACTATGAGCAGCCCATTTGGGGTAACTGTTTGCTCCCTTGGTTGAATATCCTACTTTCCAAGCAGCTGAACACGTGTAATGCATGATGGTGAGCGTGCTGGCAGTCATAGTTCCAGTTCTCCTAACCATTGCCGTGATTTTTCTAGACACAGTCCCTTGGTATCTGAAGGATTTTATGTAAATTAAAATGCATATGTTCATATGTTCCTACTTATCCTTTTTTGTGAACAACCGTTTTTTTTTTCATCTAGCTCCCATCAAGTCCAAAGGAATGCTTTGTGGTTTTGAAAATTGCTTAGTGAGAAAAGGGAGACCCTCTTTGCAGTTATTTCTTTAATCAAAGGGTTCATAGTTTTCAAAGTCATATTAAGCCAATTGCAAGACAAGAAAATATTCAACACAATGTTTTGAAGTCCAGATGAATCTCTTCAGACACATATGATGTCACTGGTTTGATTTTTCTAGTGACCCACTAACCTTGGTGGCATGCTCATTCTGGTACCTTCTACCCAAATGAAAAATCTTTAACATAGCATTAACAGTATAGCAATAGCTATGACTCTTAGTGTATTTTGAACACTCCTATAAACTTTGGACAAATAAATGACTGATACTTTTATTTCATGATGTCCCAAAAAGTGGACATCACAATTTAAACCTGTAAATCTCACTGCTCTCCGCTTGGTGGTCCCATTGTTGCAAGGGAGTTTATCCACTGTCTTGAATGTACTGCACTTGGGCTCCAGCCAGAAGATTTATTTCCTAGTTTCTTTAAGAGGAACTGATGCCAAAAATCAGTTTAAAATTTTGTTTTAAGGAAAAAGAATAAATAAGGAAGCAACTGTATAAAAAAACAGCCATAGCCTTAATTAATCCCACTTTTATTTGAGATGTCTCATTCCACATTGGATGTCTTATTCACATTCTCTTTATTCTACAAACTTAGAAGGCTAAGCAATGTAATCAGTTCTGCCCTTTGCAGAGATGAGTGTTTCTGACCTAAGAAACACAGGAATAGTTGTTGTTAGGAAGAGAACGAGAGCAATTTTTTTTCTTCATTTTCTTTAAAAAAAGATACTTTTAAGGTATTTCCAGTGTTATTGTTTCATATCACAAATGCCAGAAGATGACCAGTATCATAAAACCATAGGTTTAAAAATGTTATATTCGACCAAATTGCACCTTCAGCTGTTATACTGACTGTCATAGATTTGGCTTTGTAATAACCAGCAATAAATACCACAGTCAAAAACTGTCACTGAGAGAAGTGCTTTAGATTCAATGCCCAGGTAGTGGTTCAGCCAGAAACAGCAAAAGACACAGTTGTCATCATAAACCATGAGATAACTGAGTCTGACACTAATGTAAAAAGAAGTTTCCACAGAGAACAAGAGAGTTTCTCCACAGATTCTGTAGCGGAATGAGCCTATTGATGAACAGCCTCACAGTATTCTGCAGTGCCTCTATAGAAGCACTACAGTAGGCTGTATGCCCATATGCCACCTCATGATGGGACATGCTTAAAGCTTTAAAAAAAAAGGACCAAAATTTTTAACAATTGAAACACTCTATTTCAATGCCTCTATTTTCCCATTAGAACAACTGTGTTGTCACTATTCTCAACTGTACCAGATTTTATAGAACAGTAAGTGTGAATATAACCCTGCTATATATAAACCAACCCTTTCACTGGCTGCCTTGAAAAAGAGTTTCTAAATAATTATACCATGATATAATGGCATATCTGACATACACAGATGCAAGTTATCTTGACTGGAAACTTAGACTCCTTTATTGGTTTCCACCACAAATTCAGTAATTATCAACTTTCTACCAAGTCGTCTTTGGAATGTTTCTGCATAAATATTAGTTCCCTAGATGTTATCATTAGTTACCTGACTGTTACCTAAAAACTTCAATATATGTAGAAAAACCATGAGTTCACCTATTTCCATAAAATAAAAATCTGTGCCAAACTGTTAAAAGATACAATATACAATCAGACCCTTATATAAAACATTTGTTCTAAGCAGAACATGTGACATGCTTATCTCAGTCATCTAAAATGTGTTTTTAATCAATAAAATCTCTCCTGTGAAAAAAGCCATACAAATATAGTATTAGGAAGTAAATAATTTGTTGTCATAGTCTGTTGAGTTTTTAGAACATCATTACATGTTTATAGTGTATAACAGAACAAAGATTTTGCTTTGGAAAAAAATCTTTCTAGAAAAATCTTCTCAGAACCATCCACTCTGGTGTTCAAATAACCCTCTAGCCTTGCTGAGCTTGTCAGTAGAAGCAAATGGTGTGCAATACCAAATATGCTTAATGAGTAAAGAGTGTGCCTGAGTATGAAATGAAAATCTTGGCCAAGATATCTCTAAAGTCAATAACCCTTACAAAAGACCTATTAAATGTCTTTGTATTCTATACCAACACTTACAGGATTGTAATATATTGCAAATTTTTTCATGGTAACTTTGCAAGTGAAATTGAGCCACCAGTATCCTCCAGATTGAATGTTACAGGAAGTCTTTAGAGAAAAAAAAATTACCCAGGTAAACATTTCAAATAAAATAATCATTCTGTAATCTCTCTATTAATTCTTAAGGGAAACTCACAACAATATCTTTAGAAGTTGAGAATAAGGACTCAAATCAGTAATTCTACTCTAATTTTGGAAAAGTAATTCTACTCTAAACATGCTGTTATTCGCACTGTTATCTTTCTTAACTTCTATATGCTTCAGAGGCATATACCTGTTTTAGTGTCTCTCCTAAGTAGTATTTTCTCTTTTCCCCCTTTGCCTCCTCTCCTAAAATGTCCTTTTCTCCATGGTTTTTAACCATTCTTATAAAGATAGTACAACTGATACCTTGGTAGGTCTACTCACCTTGTATTTAGCTTCAAAAGCTGTTGCATTTTTTCAGATCAGTCACCCACACTATTTCCTATCAACATGGCCATTATTCATACTTTTTCATGTTCTGCTTCGCTATGTTTTACAGGAATGGTCCTAGTTGGAGTTCAGACGTCTTTTTAAAGATTATGAATTCACTATTGGCAAATTTATTTGAGTCCACAACATTATCTTGGCATTTTGGCACCACAAATCTTTCCATCCCCCATCCGAGTTTGTTTTCATTTGTGAATTTGATGCATGAGAGCCTGAGGGTTGAGCTTAGTAACTGAAACATTGTCTCTTTCTCTAGAGGTTCAGTTATGTGATTATTGTGACAGGTTTGAAGTGCTCATGTTCCTTCCCTTAGAATTTTCACTAGGTTAACTGTTTGTGAGCCATGCCATGCCCTAGATAATTCATCCCCAGACATTCGTTAACATATACAGAAACAGTGATGTGGTTCTTTGTGTAGCTGGTATTTCTGCTGACTTAGGTTTGCCCAAATTCCGCTTGTAAGGATGCCTCGTCTTGCTGTGTACTACTGGGACACTCACATGGATCAACCCTTCTTTCTTCCTCACTTGTTTCCAACAGTATCCATGTACTTGTTTGTTCATAATAGATACTTTCTACTGTAATCCAGTTTTATGGTTATATGAGAAGATAATCAAAACTTACTAGATGATTCAAGATATCAGTTTAGTAATTTCTGTACCTTTACTTCTCTGGAGAAATTCTCTTTTACTGAGACACCAACATCTCCAGATAAGCATAGCTATATTTTTATTGTATTACTGAAAGTAAGTTCAAGGTGAACTGATTGTCATAAATTGGTGCCCTCCATATCATTACACACTGAAATACTGTTGAACCTCAACAATGGTGCGAAACTTACTTTTTTCCAACCAGGTTTTGGTCTATGTTGTGTCATCTATTTTGAGTGTGAAACCTCATTGGTTTTAGCTGTTGTTTTTGCTGCTGAAACCACAGACTGTTGAGTTGGGGAATTGAAGCACTGTGTTCTTCAGACTATTCCCCTTCTTGAACTTCTTTGGTGCAAATAAACTACATGGGATATATCTCCCTCAGGCAGTGAAAGCAAACAGAGTGGTTGTCTTGAAAGTGGGGTATTTTTTTCCATGGACCTTGAAGAGATCATCTACTCTTTAAGGTAGATTATTAGCTGCTGCTTTCCCATTTCCCAACTCTTTCCTTTTGAATCCAAGGAATCACAAATAATTTTCATTCTTCTGTTGACTAAGCTTCCTTTTACTACCATAAGGACCTGAAAACATCATTCTTTTAAGCCAGCATTATCATATATCCGCTGCTGTTGGAGAGGCCCAGCTTTCAGTTCAACTCCAGGTAACATTTCAGGGATTGAACACATTTTATCTCTGAGTTCATCTGTACTGTTTCTCACCACAAAATCTTTCAACCTAACAAAAAAAGCCAACCTTGAAATCCTGTGAGAGAATCCTGTTTCAGAGCATTATCTTAGTAGCTCTTTGTGATGAGACAGAACAGCGTTTTCAAAACAAGTAAAAAATCTCTTAGTCAACCTGACTGTTGCATTTTAGGGCAGTTGAAAATGGAAAAGCCAAAATTACATGCATGCCTATGCCCAGGTTCTCACTTACTTTAGGCTTAAAGAGCCAGGATATGCTATCTCTGCACCACAAAAGAATTTTTGACTTCCCTTTCTTTTTTATTTCTTTGTTTTCAAGGCCAACCAAAGTATTTTCAAAGGTTTGTATGTTTTTCCTCCATGGTCATTACTTGTTTGAAATTATTTTCTCGTTACTTGTTTTCTGTTGTACCTGCAAATTATAATTATATTTGAATTCTAAATTTGTGGTGGCTTAGTTGTACAGATTCTGGCATGTTAATTTATGAAAGTGTTTCATATATATTGTTATGCATTGCTTCTCAAAACACTTCTTTTTTTAAGTAAGCACACTGAGCTAATGTTGAGGGATATTTTGCAGTTACAATCCAGACAGGGTTAAAAATAAGAGCGTTAGCTCCAAAGTTCTGATCAAGTTTGTGCTGTATAATTAGATTCACATTTTTAGAGAAAGTTCCATATTCACTGTCTTCTAGGTAAGATTATATTTTTAGTAGACAGTGTTAGTGACCTTGTTTCTTCTCTTTGCAGTTTGAGCCTTATTATCAGTGTTGAATTTATTTTCCCCTAAATATCCTAAAAACTGTTGGTGAAATATTTTGTGGTGGTAGGGGATGAGAAGTATGATTTTTTTGTATTAGGCATCAAATTTATTTTATTATAATTTTTTTTAATATTTCTTTTGCTGTGATTTTTTGCACTTATATTTGGTAAGAAAGATTAGAGGTTTTTTTGTATTGCCGTGCTGTATTTCCTTCCTTCCTTCCTTCCTGGATATTGAAAACAGTTCCAGTTTAGAAATATCTTGGTTATTAAAGATTGCAGTTTCTAATATATACGTTTTTTTACGTAGGTTTTTTTTACATAGTTTTGTAAATAGTTATTTTTTACATAGTTTTATTTGTGTTCAGTTCTTAAAATTGCTTGAAGAATGGTCTTATATACTTTTGTTAAAACCTAATTAATTTCTGTGAAAAGATTTGTTATAATTCTTTAAAAGGATGTCTTGTGTAGTGCATCTATAAATTCTGTAAAATTTCAGAATTTGATGATATTAAATATTTGTGTCTGTCATTCTTAGGTTTATGATAATTATTTCCAAGCCTTTCAGTAATATGTCATTAAAACTTGAGATACTAAGTGAAAAATATTCTTTAATTGTGCAGGAAATATTCTATAAATATTTGCAAAAGAGGGTAATAATCTTGAAGCAATTGTTTAAAAATAATTTTGATAGAAGGTCATGAAAGAAAAAGGAGTACAAAAAGGTACAGAATAATTAGAATGTTTTTTAAATGTCAGTCTTGATCTCTTGATTCTACTTTGTGAAATACTGCAATATACTGTAATCATTTTTTTAAGTGTTGCTCTGATAATACTCTCCCATCTTTTTTCTTTTTATGCCAAATCTCATACTAAAGAAGTGTAGGATAATTAGTGGCATATCTGTAGAGACAGATATCGCAATTTTTGAGACAGAATTTTAATGCCAATCTTAATCCAAATCTTAAAGTTGAACTGGGTTACCCACATGCATAACTTTTAATTTATTGTTTATTCCTAGTGTATATCCCAAGAGTTATATATAACTTTCATTTGTACATACTTACCACAATCCAAAATGATCAATGTATGTAGATAAAATATGTGGGATCACTGCTGTCTCCATTATATTTCTGCTTCGTGTTCCTTATAATGCACCATGGACCTGTAATTGTACTACAGTGCAGTCCCATCATTTATACATTATTCCATCAAAGAAATACCACTAATACTAATCATGTAAACACCAACAATTGCTGCTTATGCTGTATACACTGAGATTGATATATCCAGGGCTAAATGCTTGCATTGGAGCATACTCGTATTGTCGTCAGTGGGATTTTTCTCTTAACTTTGGTTGGAAGAGGAGCTGGCAAAGGTGCAAAAGTGAAGGAGAGAATGAGATGGAAAAGAGCAAAGAATGAAATTAAAAGAGAGAGAGAAGAGTGAAAAGAAAAAACAATTGTAAAATACGTCAAATAAGTAGATACTGAAAAGGTTAAAACTATGGGTTGAAAAGGGAATGTTTGCAAAGGTCGGTTAAGAAGAGGTTAGCTGTAGAATCATAAACAAAAAAAGAAATGGAGAAAAAAAAGAGAACTAAAATGAGTCAGACAGAAAGTAGGCAAAGTGTAGAGAAATGAAGAGAGAGAAGGAAATTCATCCTGCTGGAGATAGTTTCTCCTGTCACTCACAGATAAGTATTGCCTCTAGAAAGGTCAGTTCAGGCATAGCCAAATGACAGAAGTGATAGGGGAGAACCACATCATCTGATGTAAGGTGAATAAAATAGGGCTCAAGAAGTCATTTTTATCATTGATAGGACAGTGTTTACTTTGACAAATCAATGAATTCCCCCTTGAAGTATTAGGGAAATTCTGGTGAGTTTGACGAACCTTTTTTTTAATCCTGCCATTTTTGAAGTCAAATTTCTCACACCTAAATGCATGGTATAGCATATTCTTACGTGGACAGAATGTTGAAGACTTAGAAAGAAACTGATCTTGGAAGATGTAGTGAATACCAGGACTATACTTTAAGAAATTAAGTAATGTAGTTAGGAAAATGGTTTGTAAAGTATTAATTTATTTGAAAACTCTAGTTTTAGAAACAGATCAGGCCTTCTGTAAAGAAGGCACAATATTGCCTTGTTTCAGTGATGTCCCCAACTTCAGTATTGTGACTACAATACAACTGCTGTTTCAGGTTCTTTTTTCTAAATTTATGCTTCCTTTCACCCTGTAATTTTGTGTTAGGAATTTAGAGTCTGTAAGTTTTTATAAAAATTAGAAGTACTGACTACTAATTTTAATTAAGTAACAACAGGAAAAACAACCAAGTGCCAAATTATGTATAAAGCTTTGGGATTTCATTTTCATGGTCATCAAAAGTTGCTATATATATTTAATCCAGTAGATGATGTTATAAGGAAGATGAATATTTATCTCATGTTGCAGCATGTTCCTTGCATAATTGACAGAATAGTTAGTGAATCCTTCAGACCAGTTTGGTTTGCTCTTTTTGTTTGTTATTAGTCACATGAGGTAAGGCTGCATTTATAGTTAATTTCCTTTTACTTGAACAAAACTATTTTACAGGATAATTTCAAATTATATTAACAAATAGAAAGGACATGACAGAAAGAAAAGAAAGCAGCATGATAAACGTTGTGACCTTCTAGTGAGAAACAGTATGGCATGCATAAAGGACTGCTGCATTAAATGGACAAGGGAGGAGAAGGAAGTGGGTAATTATTTGTAGCAGTGCTTTTACCGTTGTTGGAATGAGACAGACTAACAGTGGCAGCAGTCATTTTGCTGAATCAAAGTCCATGTTAGTCGCATTATACACTGCCACAAAAGGTTGTTAAGGCTGGTATTAGCATGTACCACTGAGGACATTGGAAGGACTCGATCTGTCACACTAAATCGCCTTCTTGCCCTCAACCATTGAAGTCTCCAGCTCCTCTGACATGTTCTTTCATTAATGGCCTGGCCTTGACAACTGATCCTAATTGCCTCTGAACCGCACTTCATGTATTATTGGTGTCTGCCTGCCCTGGTTCTTGTCAACAAGCCACAGCATGCACAGGGTGTGCCCGGTGCCTTTTGCTGAAATGATGCTCACATAGTCGTTTACCTCTGAGGGTTTGGGTCTCGCTGGGAATGAAGTATAAAGCTAAAGATCTTCCTGTCTCTTCTTAGTAATGCTTTAATGTGGATCTGTGCTATGTACTTATTAGGCACGTATGAGGACTCCGTATAGCATCGGGCCAATTATGCAAGATTAAAGCAGAGACTGTAAATGCAAAACAAAACTTGCCTGCATTTTGGTTACTGAACGTTTGCTTATTCCTTCTGGGAAACTTACTGAACTAGAATGTATGGCTTACACTACATTTTTCAGAAATAAAAATTCTGGGTTTATTTGAAGTAACAGTATAGAAGAAATATTATCTATAATACTGACAGAATTCCTGTTGATTGAAGTGTTCTGACTAAAGAAATATGTAGGAAAAGGATCTCATTAATTGAAATGTTAAGGGAAGGAAAATGAAGGCAAAAACTATTCTAAAATCTTAATGTTCTTTCCTTTTCCATGAAACAGTATCATAAATATTTACTAATATTTCTGAGAATGTTTTCAAATGTACATTTTATTTCATAAAACAGTACTTTGCTTTTCCTGATTCTTTTAATTTTCAGTCTTGCATTTTGCCAATAATGTATAGATTTTAATTCTAATTCTGCAGTATGCATTGTGTTTTTACTGTGAAATTTTATTTTTAAGTCTACAGTCTCATATCTGCCTGTCCAAAACATTTATATGTTTTCAGCATGGCTATGATGTAAGACTTTTATATTTTTTTACAAGATTTTCTATTATTACCTCAGTTATCAAGAAGACTGAATAATTTGAATGGGGAGCCTTTTAAGCATGCAAGTTCTACCAGTGATAGTGATAATAAAAAATAAATCACAGAAGCTCTTTGGTGCTAGGTATCATTTAGCCTAATCTAGACAGTGACATTTGGGCCACTAACAGCATAATCACAGTTATTGCTACAAATTGCTCCATGTTTGAGTTTTAATGTTATAAGTAAATTATGCCACAGGATAAAATATATGCTTCTTTGGGAATTAAACATGTTTATTTCAGCTATGTGGATATGGAATACTAGGAGAAGGCAAATTTCTTTCATGTGGTAATACTGCCACCTTCTGAGCCAGTGAAGAATCATTTGGCGATGCAGCAGTTTTCTGTCTTGGGGACTTTCTGAAGAATGTGCTGCAGGTTGGTGGTTTGCTTGGAGTCAGCAGTGTAAGTTCCCCAAAGACAAAAGTGATCAGGACCAAAGATTGCCTGAAACCTATAGCTGAAATTGTTTTAAAATCCACTCTGGGAGGCAGTTTAACTTTTCTTGGAGATTGCACTCTTGCTGTGAAAGTCTGTGAGACTAGAAGAAATAGGAAGAAGAGCCTATGATGAAACTTTTTGATAAAAATGCTTTTCTAAAGATGTACTGCCATTGAAGTCCAAAACCAAAAATAATTCTTATTCCCTATATTTTGTCAAAAGACTGATCCTGAGTTAATGCTGATGCAAGAATGAAATAGAAAGTTCAGTGGTTTTAGGACAGAAGGTGGCCACAGCTGGAATTAGAAGATGAAGGGGATTGTGGATGTTCTTTCATCATCATTCATTCAGACAACGTGCCCTTCAGCAGAACAGCAAGCCCTTCTGATTTTCTCGAATTAGGAAGATTAGCATGAAGCGCATAATGCGGGATGATGGAATTTGTCATAATTTGCATTGTCCTGGAAAGATTCAGTTTGATAGAGCGATGCATCTCAGAGCATGTCATGTCCCACGGGCAGGTCATGGAGGAAACTCGGCAGAAGTAATTTCGCGATATGTGCATCAGTTGTAAATGCCTCATAACCAATTTGTCAAAAAAGAAAAAAAAAAAAAAGGAAAAAAAGAGGAGAGGTCAGGAGAGTTGAAGGAGGTGGGCATTTTCCCAAACACACATGGAAGTTATATATGGTAAAGGTAAATTAGACTTGTGTCATTTTGGAATAAGACAGGATTACACGCCAGTAATGAACACATTGACTAGATACTTGCCAAGTTACTGGTACAATTTTTTTTCTGTAGTATATAAGAAAGGTGGATCTTTCACCAATTGCACTATGAATTTTATTTATGAAAATTCCTTACAGAAATTACCAGACACAAGAGCTTCAGGATCAGTTTTCTGAGCGATTGCTTCTGACCTTGATAATGTTTCCAAACTGCAGATAGAAAAGGATAATCAGCATGTAGTTGACAAAAAGGACATGACAGTGTTACTTACATGCTGCGGCATTTCTGGAAATAGGCATGTAGAATTCAGACAGGCAAGGGGAACACACTTATTTACAGTAGCATAGCAAGAAGAAAAGGTCCAATGTCATGAATTGACCATGGTTTATTTATGGACCATCTGACAATGAAGCAACAGTCTTTGATATTTAGAAATCTTTTTTGCCCAAGAACATTATAACTAGTGTTCATAGGCTATGTTATTTATCATTTCAATATCTGGTTCTACTTGAGGAAGACATTTTGCAATGTCTCCTGTGTTTGTCTTTCTTTATACATTTCAAACAACAGATTAATGCCGGTGGTTCAGTAACACTGATCATTTGTGACAGTTGAGCATTTGTGAGTTGCGGGTCTAATAACAAAAACAAAATAAAACAGGGAAAAATAAAAAGGAAATTGTCACTTCTAAGGACCTACTTTACTGTCTTTGGGATCCAAATAATTCTTCCTACCTGAGGTTGATTGTCAGACTGCTGTCTTTCAGATGGTTATTGTTGTAGAATCCTAATTTTTGAAAACTGAGTGACCTTAGGGTACGACTCAACATAAATAAATCTTTCAACACCCAGTACCTGGAATCAAGATGCATGTGAAACTAGTAACCTTGCATAGTTAGAATTTGATCAAGTGTGTTGATATGGGTTTTTGGAAGAAAGTATTTATAGGGTTCTGCATTAAAAAAAAAAAAAAGTGTATTAATTATGTCAGGCCTGCAACTATTACCTCTCTGTATAGATTCTGTGAGGTTTTGATATCTTCTTTTCTTGCAGTTTACAGCTTTTAGTTTGCAGACAAATTGCTAGTCAGGATCATAATTGATGTGTGGTACTGGTGAAGAAAGAATACAATTCCTGTGACAAGTAAAGGCCCCTATATCTTGTCTATAGATTAAAAAAAAAATGGACTGTATCTTTTATTGCATCAAAACCTCAGATCCTGTATTATTTAGTATTGCACCGTACATGCAAAGAAAAAGAATGTTTGGAAGCCTGAGTGTGGTTTTACCACTTTGCTGGGTGATCCATGCTGATTATATTTGGAAATTACAGAATAAATAATCTTTGCCTTTCTGTATTTAAAGGTTGGTTGGTATTTTATTCTTAAGATACAGTCTGGTAACTTCTGAGTGAAAAGCAACAGGTGTCTAGTTTTTCTGTAGCTTTTTTACTGATGTTTTTTCAGAAAATATTTTGCTCTGTCTCTTGGTCACTTCATTAATATAACTTGACTCAGAGTTTTGTGCCCTTGTGGTTATGAGTGAACAATTTTGATTTAGTAAGTAATCTTTTAAAAAGTCAGAGCAAAAGATCACTATTGATAGTGTTTTTCTGTGTGACTTAATTACAGAGTATAGCAATACAACATCTGGTAGTATAAGAGCAGAGCTCAAAAGACACAGAACTGATCAAAAAATACAATAGCTTTGAACCTTTCTGTTTACAACTGCTAATTAATACTTGGATTAACTTAATCTTAGTAAAGAACTTCCAATCAGTATTTTTTTTCATTTGGCCTCTTTGTAACATTTATTATTATTTGGCGATGGATTTAAAAATATGTCCATATGATTCCTCTTTCTGATAACAGGTGCTATGTAAAATGCTTAAATTATGATAGGCTCTTCACATGACATTTTGTGAGAATATGCCCAGTGAACAATGAAGCTGTGGAAGTATACAGGAAACAGGTGATATTATTTGTTATGTACATTTTTCTTCATATTTGCCACATCTGATTGTGAGGGTTCATTTAGCATAGTTTATAGGGTCCATGTAGTGTTATCATTCTGTAACTTATTATGTTGGGCAGAATTCACATATTTCTTTCTTTTAATTACCTTTGGAGAAAGGCAGTCTGTAATATGAGATATTTTGTGTCATTTTCTTTTAAATGGGGGAAATTCTAAAATAAATAAAAAGCTGAATAAGGATAAAAGTGGATGATACTTTTCAAAAGGAAGAATAGGAGCCCATTAGAAGAAAACTGCAAAGTGTTTTTTTTCTAAATTTATGAGGATTTCAGAGACAAAAACAAACTGCTTCCACATCTGGAAGTCTTCAGAGAAATGAATGGAAAGAAAACTTTGCTCATGCACAGAAACTCTTGTTCTTTGAAAAGTACTTTGCTCCAAAGGGATTTTGTCTACTGATTATTGGTGACTTCTAGTGTAGTTTATTGGCATGTATGAAAAAAACCCTAGTTTTGTTTTTCCAGTTATTCATAGAAGATTCAAACTAGAAATTGCTGGTTGATTTGTGTTCTTTCTATTCTTAGAATTCTTAACTTAAAAGATTCTTCAGGTTCAATTCTTCTGCAATACAATGTATGTCCCTGTCTCCTTTGATTCCTTAGAGCTTCCAGTGTAGTTTTTTAGCTTCAAAACATCTGAAAATCCCTGTCTGAAGGCAGACATTGGAATAGTCCATGGTTTTAGCATCCTTAGTATGTTGTGCCAGTCACCCAGCTCCAGAGAAGGCAAAGAGAATGGAAGGCAAGAGAACAAAATTTATGCAGGGAGAGGGCAATCCTTCTTGCATTTGTCTGGAGTTAGGTCTTTTACTGGGCTTCATGCTCCTGACCAGTGAGACTGGGTTTGATCCTCTGAGAGCTTAATGTTTTAACTTCCTGTAAAAACAAAGTAGTGCAAAACAGGCTCAGTGCAGGCATCAATATAGATCTTTAGTACGTGTTTTAGTATCAGATTTGGGGATGTAAATCTTAAACGTTATGTTGCCATAAAATAAGTAATTTTTTGAAGAAAATATTTATATAAATAATAGTCCTGTAATTATATAACTATAAAACCAAAGAGAACCTAAATATTTAAGTAATTTTCTTTGTTGAGAGTTAATAACTAAAGCTTCTGTTTAAAATTGTTAGTCTATTTATGAATTCTCTCAAAATTTAGAATAATATTTTATAAAGTTCTATTACTGTAGCTCTTAGGCTTATAGGAACGGGAGGAGGCAGTCATTCTTCTTTTGGTAGACAGGAGAAAAATACAGTTAAGTCAGATAGTACTTCACAAAGAGTTTGTCCCCTGCATCTTCTTTTCAATTGGTCTGTAAAAATGGGGAGAAGAAATAGGAGTGCAGAAGTAATATCATTTGTATGAACATAGTACTCTGACAGCATTACAGTAAAACTAGAGAATCTGGAGGGGAAAGATACAATCCACAGATTGGAAATTGAGTCTAGACTGCACTCACACAGCTAAATTGTACTGTGCTTAGTCTGTTGGCATTTCAGCTGCTTCTGTATTGCATTGTTCTGAGAAGGTAAAAGAAATGGAAAGTAAAACAGAAGTTATTAGCATTGAGAGGAACAGCAAATAGACAAGGAAAGAAGGGGAAAACTATTCTTAGTGACTAGGAATGTTTGAGGCATGTTCATTCAAATGTGGAATGGTGTGGGATGGAGCTGTGAATTACACAGATGTCCTGCTCATCTGCCAGTCCATACAGACATTCCACAGAATCAGAGAATGGTTGAGGTTGGAATGGACCTCTAGAGGTCACATTGGCTGATATCCTGCTCAAGCAGGGCCACCTTGAGCAACTTGCCAAGGATAATGTCCAGATGCCTCTTAAGTATCTTCAAGGATGGAGACTCCACAGCCTCTCTGAGTGACTCATGCCAGTGCTCAGTCCCACACAGTGAAAAAGCGTTTCCTGGTGTTCAGAGGGAAATCCTTGGTGCCCATTGGCTCCAGTTGTGTCACTGGGCACTGCAGCTGAAGCCTGGCTCCACCTTCTCTGCAGTCTACTTTGAATTATTTATATATACTAATGAGATGCCCTTCCTGAGCCTGCTTTTCTCTAAAACCAAAATAGTCCTGAGTTCTCTCAGCCGTTCCTAGTAGGTGAGATGCTCCAATCTTTTAATAATTTTTGTGGCCCTTTGTTGAACACTGTCTCTTGTACTGGGAAACCCAGAATCAAACACAGCACTCCAGGTGTGGCAACAGTACCGAGCAGAGGGGAAGGATCAACTCCCTTGGCCTGCTGGCAATGCTCCTCTGAATGCAGCTCAAGATACTATCTCTCTATGACATTACTATTACTATTGCTAGACATTACTGTTATTGCAGTTCGTGAAGTGGAAAGATAGGGCTCTGCCCAGACTTCTGGGCAATGCAAAATGTCCCTTTGCCACAGATCTTCCTGTGTCCTCAAACAAAATAGCAAAAAGAAGTGGAACAATGTAGATCTGGGTTGTAGCAGCGAGAACATTTTCAACATTTATGCGTGTTTGAGTAAAGAGTATGTAATTTGTGCAAAAAGTTAACTGGTTGAACTGACTTAGATGTATTTTTAATTTAGCACTTCAGAGTTTGGAGAAAAGTAACAAGTATTGCCAAGGTTTAACTTGGCTTAATTTTTAAAAGCTGTTACTTTTTAAATCTTTTTTTTTTTCTGAACTACAATATTTTTTCTTAAACCTAAAAATTTGGATGAAATTTCCAGAAAATAAATAGCTTTTGATTTATTCTTATAAAATGGATAAGCCATAAAATAGTTATTTAAGTGTGAGTTTTCTCAGCAATGTTGCAGAAAATTAAGATGTCAACCATACTTGCAGACATCTCATTTACTGAATCTGAAGTGTTATTCTGAGAAGTACTTGATGTAGGGCTTGGAAGACTGTAAATTGAAAAGAGAATAAGATGAGAAAGCAGGGAGAGCTATGGATGAGTGAGACCTCCAGTATGACTGGTGGTGTTTTCCTGTCCCAAGAGGGAAGACCAAAGTGGATTAAAGATGAGCAGGTTCCAAGTGATTAGTTCAGTTTATTACACTCTCAACTGAATCCCTCTTTGTCTGTGTGCTTCTCCAGCCTTCCCTCCTGTTCAGAGTATCAAAAAGTTAATTACTGTAATTTAAAAAAACGAACATACAGAGCCTTAGTACATGTAAATCACGGAGGAGGGTCTGAAACACTGCTAGCCTGCCTTGGCACCTCACCACCATTTTTGCCATTCTTCTTTATTTTAGCTCTATGCAATATGTCTGTTCACAATTCCATTGTTTTCTATGCTAAGCAGGAACGGTGGCTGTTCATATTTTTTTCCAGCCCTATACACAATTTTTATTCCTGCATCTATTATTTTTCCCTTCCCTTTGATTATAGAAAATGTTTTTCTGCAAAAAGAATTAAATACCTTCATTATTTAACTAACATTCAAAAGAGCTCAGCATGACAGTAGTTTAAAACAAAAATCCTTTGTTTTCACCATCCTGGTAGTTAACAAAACTTTATTTTCATATTAAAATTGCAGTTCATAACATTTTCTGGTTTTCTGAGTTCTCCATTTCTCCATGAGAGCTGCTAGCTGCTAAGCAAATATGAAACTCTGGTTGTATGTAAGAGAGACTCAAAACTTTAGAAGTATGCATGTATAATACAAATATTGATATTTTCTAAAAAATGGGATTTTGTGTGGAAGTTGAGTAACTAATAGCAGTTATTCTATATTTTTCATTTTGCACATCAGTGTTACATCTCCACTTTCTGGATATTGAATGTGATTTGATAATAAAATTCTGCTCTAAGCTACACTTATGTAAGTAAACTTAAGAGTGAAACTTTGGTCCATTATACACCAATTACAGTCCTGAACAGCTAGTACTGGTATGTTGAGCAGTGTTTGGGAAAGAAATTTACCCAAGGTATAAAATCTTTTTACTGACTGCAATTCTTATTTGCTATGAAGTGCTAAAAATATTAATGAAGTGTCACCCTGAAAACACTGTTGTTTCATATGCAGAGCAGAGTATAGAGAATGCTGGAATATAAAAATTTAATTCAGTCTTTTGAAGGAGTTGGAGAGATAAAGAATCAATGCAAAACCTAGAGATTTAATGCTGAGGTTTGTTTGTTTCATACTCATATTCTAGTTCTGCCAGGGTATATTCTTAAAATATAAAGAATCCATTAAATCCATTTAAACTGAAAGTTTATAGCAGTAATTACATCAGCAACCACGTAATTGAGATTTGTTTCAGTATATTTATTTATTTTCTTAATTTTTATTTTCTAAACAATTTTTTCAATTAAATGCTCTCCTTTAAGCATGTAAATATACTTGAAGGTCAAGTTGAAGGCAACCACATTAAAAGAATTCAGAAGGACTTCAAATAAAACTGAAGGACTCCCATCATGTGCAGAGTTCTTATACTCTAGAGTAGTCTTACAGTAGAAGTCTTTTCTGTGTGTGCATCATAGGCTTGATAGATACTTGTATTGTGAATAGTTACAAGTGAGTGTGAAATTTCTACTCTAGATGAGCTGACAGATGTCTGGAGATGTATAAATACGGAATAAAATTTATGGACAGAAGAAAGTGAAGAAAACCAAGTTAAAAAATTATAAGCCTGTTTATGCAACCTGATTTTCCTTTCTGCTTCCTTCCCATTCAAGTGACTTGCATAGACTTACGAAATTCTTACCAGCCTGTGAATCACTGCAAGTGTTTGTCCAGAGCCTTCTAAAGATTCAGAGGAATTTCAGATAGGAAACCAACTCTCTTTCCTCAACAGTTTAGTACCTGGATTTCTACTGGATTGGTTTTGGTGAGAGATTATTTTCTCAGAAAAAAATGCATTTAGCTTTTAGGGGTTTAATGATAGCTCAAAAATGAGAAATTTCAATTACATTTTTTTTTCAGGTTTATCTTTTCATGTTGGTGTGTCCCATTTCTCTCACAGGAAGATATAAAATTTTCTGTATTAATGTTGCAGGTTTTCTGATAGCTACATGTATGCTACTTGATTTAAGATTTTGATTGTCAATGTGTCTTGATGGAACTGTGGCCCTCAAAAAAACATGATGACAATATAGCCATTTAAGTGCTAAATAAAAGTAGATATTTATTTCAGCTGTAGAGACATTAAAGATATTGCCTTTAAAATATATTCACAAAATAAACAGTAGGTGGAAGATCCATAAAGATACTGTTTTTAAGCTGCAGTTTGAAAAGCTCATGGTTAGGGAAAACCAGAAATTTCTATTCCATCTTTAACCTTTACTCCTGCTTTCAGATCAAGTACCTATATAGTTACAATAATTAGCTACAAAAAACTTTGAAAGTTTAACATAATTGTAGTGCTTTTCAGCAGTAGTATACTGAAAAATTTGGGATGTTTTTTAATTATTTGAGATATTTTAAAGATATTTATTGTTTTTTAATGAGGACTGAGGCATACAGATGTGAGATTTACTTATAATTAAAACCGTAATTTTAACTCATGTAGAGGCCAATTGATTACGATGTATACTTTCAAGAAGTCTGTGTTTGCAACTGCAAATATTTTATTTGTTTGAAAGAGATTCCTCATAGCTCTCACCTAAAATAAGAGATTACATTTCTGCTATAGATATAAATGTAAGTGAAACTTCCCCATGGCACTGTACTAGGTGATTCCGTAGTTGTAATTTTCATTTCATCATCTATGATTATTTCAACTTCTTGTTCACATTGAAAAAGCAACTATACCAAAGACCATGTTGCTCCACAGAATTGAACCATGGAACTGAGTTCAGAAAAGACACTTTAGGTCAGGTTTCTCCAGTTGTCTATCTTGTAGTAAGTTTTTTAAAGTCAACTGAACAAAGACATTACTTTATTTTGAAATTATTATAGCATAAGACACAGAGTTAGAGAACTCACAGTATCACCACTTAGATGTAGGGAGTGTGCAGAGATGTTTGGTGTGGGCAGGTCTGAAGCAGATGTGTATAAGCAAGGCCTTACGTACTGAGGGGAACTTAAAATGAAAAGTTGTGCAGTCGTAGGACTTTGGGTAGGAATTTCAGGTGTGATAGTCTTAGAGATCTAATTTCTGCTAAAGACATGTTTGTGATACACACTGGACAACAACATTGTGTGTATGTTCATGGATTATTTTTATGTATTATTTAGGTGATGGATTCTAAACCTCAGGTATCAGGAGGATCAAACTAATATGAACTGATGTTACTTGTGGGCTTGCATTTTAGCACGTCATACTGGTTTAGATGTATGAGCAGTGCAATAGTATCTCACAGAGATCATGCTGTTAGATCTGTGGGTGTTGCAAGGCTTGCGGTTTCGTCATTATAGGACCTTTTTTTACTTCTACTGTGATTCTATAAAAAAGTTTAAAACCGCTGTATTTTGTCCTTTTTCAAACTGAGTTACTGATTTCATTATGCATAACAATTTTGACCTGTGAGATTTCAGACTACACTGCAGTACTCTATCAGCTGTGAAGCAAATGACTCAGCTGTCTTGGAGACTAAACTCTAGTGTCCCCCTAGAATAACTTCAAGCTTTCCTGACAGTGTGACTTCCAGGAGCTCTGGGTGATGCTCTGTGTCTTTGTAAATAAGCATTCTGGTTTAAGTCTCCAGAGCTATTAGTCACATATCCTTCAGGAAAAACTTCCTGACTATGAAATCTTTGCTGTGAATTAAAATATTTTTAGTATAATCGAATAAATTACAACTAAATATATTTTTGAGGACAAAAGAAGAAAATAATCTGATTAGGACTGTCACCTGCCATGTTCCAGAACACATGGGTTTACTGTTACTAGACTCTTGTTAGACATCTATACATTGTTCTACTGCTAATTCAGACAGTCTGGGCTAAAAGATCTAACTGGGTAAGGTAGGACATGAAAGGTTAAAAAATCTTGGGATGCTCACTGAAAATCATCTGAATATTCGTTTCAAATACAAGACCTCCTTTCCGGACCTGGGCAAATTGTACTGGTTCTTTTTCTGCAAATTTCTATGTTACTGTTTCCCTCATTGTTATTTTTTCTTTCTATGAAGTCTTAGAGCTCTAGAAAAATGGCCAATTTGTGTGCATGGAGATTAAAACCGTAATAAACCTTTTAGGACTACAGTTGCATCAAGTTTTAGAGTTGGTTGTGAGACACTGTAAATTCTGTGGCATACTTAGTTTTGTGCAAGAAAGCAGACTGGTTCTGTTCAAGTCTAATATATGCATGTTATGCATCTGCAGGTAGTTATCTTTAGGTTCATTCATGTTTTTCCATTTAGGACAGGCAAACCCAGTGCCTCTGTGATAGAACAAAACCCTCTTAGCTTGTGGAAGAGAAGGAGACCCTCTTCAATGTCTTAGCAATCCAAGGTCAAACAGAGCTGATACAGATGATCAATATCACTTTGAGATCTCTAACATACCAGACTTCTACAACAGTCTAATTTCATGGCGTAGAAGTCATGAATATATATATGAAGAAATATATGAAGAAAGAAATTGCAATTATAATCTTGCTTTAGAAAATTGAGCATTAAAAGCCCTAAATTGTTAAGGGTTTTTTTTTTTTTCTGATGGAGGGTTGACCTAAGAAATACTCCTAGCAAAGTCAAATGCCCAGTAAGCAAGACTGGCAGTGTTGAGACTAATCCACCAGCAGAGGAGGCTTCTGTTTACATTTCTGCATATGTGCCAGATCCCCGTGTCTGTGGAAAGGGGATTATAATAATAATAATAATTGAACAGGATGGGGTTCCTGAGAAGGCTGGGCTGAGTGCAGTAAATAATATATTGGCACTAAGGGCAACTGTATTACTGAATAATGTTTGATTTACTTTTTGTCATGTTAGGGTCATATGGCTTGCAACTGTTCTGTGACACACACTCAGATGAGACACACTTGATTTTATTTCCTGCTGGTTTAACTTTGTTAAAATTTTTATTAGTCCTGCTAAATTGGACTTCGACAAATGTTATCAAATATATGTAAACTCTGGAGTTTTTAGATTGATCTCAGCCCATGGACAAAGAGCATATAAAGTTAAAAAGGGATATTTATAAGATATGTTTGCTTGGGATTTGGTCCTCTAGAGACAGTCACAGCAGTCTTCTGTTAGTGGGATGGAAAGGATTTGAGTATTCCTTAAATGGGTAGCTTACTAAACATTTGCCAAACATTTTCTTTCTGGGCCTTTCCCTCATGTGAAAGAATCTGTCAGATCTTATTCTGTATTTGAGAAATTGCCTTAAGAATCTAAGTCAACTCTGCCTCTGGCTCAGATTGTGTGAAGTTTCAGCTTTCTTTGTAACAGTAACAAGTCTGCAAGGTGATTTTTTTTTTCCTAAGTCCTGAAAAGGTAGCAATAAATTTGAATTCAATAAATGAAATGTGAAATTAGGTGAAGATACGATGATGGTGAGTTTTCAGTGGTTGGAAAACATTCTTTCTTCCAACTTTTTCCATTCAAATGCCTGATAAATTAAGAAAAAATAATCCCTGGGCTGAAGTATGTTGTTTACTTACTTCCCATAATTGCCAAGTAAGTTTCAGAAAAAAATTTAAAAATCACTTTACTTAGACAGTGAATTGCAGAGTCTTCAGAAGAAGTGTTACAGATACAGGTAATGTAAATCAAAGGTAGCTACAGGTAAAAACTTCAGATTTGCCTTTTTGTAACTCATCCCAAGAAAAATTCCTTATATATTAAGAAGATTAAGTGTAGCAATTTGAGAGCAATATCATGAACATATCAGGACTTTTTGGGATAAAAGAAATAAGATCTTCTAACATTCAAGTTAAGGAATAAAACTTAGCAGAAGTCTGTTAATTTGATTATTTTACTATGTTTGTCCTAACTCTGCATGTCCTGCTAGTAAGTTTGGGTTTATCTTGCTAAATATAAATGCATCTATATTTCACTTATCACCCAATCTACCTGAATTTTCCATATGTATTCTGAATTTTGGGTATTTCCTGATCAGTGCTTAAGTTTAAATCTCTGGTATGTTAATATTATGTATATGTGAGTGTTTACTTTTCTCCCTATGTGGTAATACTAAAACTGAAGTTGAAATCATCGATAAATTCGTTTCCTGTTTATGCTACTGCTACTTTCTCAGTAATTAGACTGATATTAGAACTATATTTTTAATACAAGGCATTTTATATGGAATTGCTGTATGGAATTGCTTCTTTATTCCTCCTACACTCTCCTTGGCACCTGTATGTGAGAAGAAAGTATAAGCCAATGCTAATATTGTTCTAGTTTCACACCCAGAATGAGGACTGATATTGCACAACTGCTCAGGAACCTGGAACACCTTATGCCTTTAATATTTTCTTCTTTTCAATCAAACTAGGGGAACCATAGTAAAAATAAATTTTTATTTACTCAGTTTTTAAGAGCTGTAATAGTAATTTAGTGGTTTTTCTGTGGAAGTGTAAAGAGGACTGTAATATAAGCTAGAATATCTTGTTAGGCATCTAATCCACTGAAATTTTCTAAAATAAATTCTTTATTTGGTCCAATAATTTTTTACTTGTTTGTTTCAATTTTTCTGTAAAAAATAGCAAATACAGACAGGTTTGTGTTAAGCTGTTTGTTGTTTTGTTATGAACTTGGAATGAGATTATTTGCTCGAACCCCTCTACCTCTGCAGTACAGTATAATACGTATTAAGGCCTGATCTTGCCATTAATCACACAGCAACTGACAGTAATGCATTCAGCAAAAACACTGGTTACACCTTTCTTATACTCCCCATCCTCATACAAAATAAATGGTCTAGTGCAGCTCAATATTCGACTTAAGCCTTTTTGTGCTATAAAATGTCCATAATGGTTTGTGAGCTTTCTACAGACAGCTACTTTTGAGAAGCCTGCCATCCAATTAAAAGATAATGATCATGAGTTCTGTAATAATCAAGTTTTGTGTCCAAGTTAGTTTTCTAGTCTTATGCTGATCTTCAAGAAAGCACCATTTCCCACATGGATAAGACTTCATCTGCATAATATAAAGTTTTATTCTTCCCAAGAACAGGAGTTTTTATCCCACCTACAAAGGCTGTGCTGGTCACAGGGTATTCAGGGTCTCAAAGATTTCAGCTAATATAGTGAATATTTCATTGAAAATGTTTATTTGTGTAAATTAGAATGTCACTGTTTCAAATGTAAATTTTGAAGTACTGCAGACAAACTGTAGCTTCTTAGAATTAATCAAGTGTCTTTTTGAAACATGAACATACATCACACCATTTCTGTTACAGTAATATTTATATGTGCATGTATTTTAGCTGTGTATATGTATATATTTTTATGATCAAAGTTTATAAATCTTGGAGCATGAATTACTGGATCCACTGTAGTTGTGTGTTACTATTTGTAGCAGTAATAAATGACCAGCTCCTTCAAATGTGGCTGGGTTTATAGATGCTACATCCTTTGAGTAATGAGCTGTTCTTTACCTTGACACTTTTCATGTCTTAAGTGTTTTTAATCACATCCTGCTTATATTACATTGATTATCTGAAAGAATGTTGAAGCTTTAATGATCCTTGTTTTGTCAGTGTAAGAACTTAGAAATACCCATCATATGATGTTATTCAGTGTGACAGTTACTCAGCTTATACTTCAGGGAAAATATCAAAGCTAGTATCTAGTTTGTAGTATAAGTAATCTTTCATGATTACCAGTTAGGATGATTTGGGACTGCCATCACCCCAGTGGCTCCTATATTCGGTTTTTCTAAAGATTTTATATTTCCATTTGTTAGTCTTTCTACTCTTCAATTGCAGTTGCTAGAACAATAAATGTGAATATTTTTTGCTTCTCAGCCTTACAAATAATAAAATCTAAAATATAGCAGCTCACCTAGGTAGCAGAGAAATTGTCCTCTGATATTGTTTATCTGAAAGGAAATGCAGGAGAAGATTGCCATGACTGCAGATTTATTGGACGTTTATATCATATCTGTATGGTTATGCTGGTGTGTAGTGCTTGGCTCTTTCTTGCAATAACTTTAAAGCCAGGGAAGTGACTGTTGGATTGACAGGGTGAAAGTAGTAGTAATAAAAGAGGGAAAAAGAAGACAACATGCATTTACAGTTGATACGTTTAAAACTTATACTACCTTCAGGTCATACAGATATAGAAGGAACGTGACTGACCTGACAGTTATGGAATTTTTGATCAATTACTACTTAGCTTTCAGTGGAACACTTTCAGACCCACATGACTTAATCCTCATTTACGACATTTCTGTTTAGCTTTATTTCTCCGATTCTCAAAGTGACTGAGATATTACTATTTCTATATAAACAGTGACAAAAATGCCAATAGCACTTCAAGAACAAATAAAAACAAATTCCTTCTTTTATATCTTCATTATATGGTTAAGGCATACAAATTGATATTCATGCACGCAGTCACTAATGACAGCATTTGAAGGCTTCTCTGTTAGTTTAGATAGAACTGTATTTTTCAGCAAGCTGAAGTGCAAGCTATTAAGTATTGCAGGATCAGATATTAACCAGAATAATTAAAGATGTTCCCCTATGCCTTTTATTGGGAATTCCTTGTGTCATTTTCCACCTATTATCAGCCCTTGGTAATTTCTGCTGGATAAATATGTGCAGAAATATGGAAGTGCCACAAGCACTTTTGCTCTCAACTCCTATGATTTGTGACTTTGCTCAGAGTATGTCTGACTAACCATTTGGCTAAAATGGCAGCACTATCACAGCCATTTCAGCTACTATCACTGTCAATCCCAATGAAACTGAATGGGTGTAATTATGAGATATTTTTAAGAAACATACTTTATACAGACAGGACCTCTGAGGGCAGTAAATTCTAGGGCTCAGGGAAGGATGTGCAAGAACAGTACTTTCCACTTTAAATTACATGTTTCAGTGTCTAATTAGAAAGTTTCAGTGGTTTCACTGCTTTCATCTGTTTTGTGTCATAGCAAGGAAATAGTACATATTTTCATTCACTTTGGTTTTTTACGGATTTACTCTATATTTTAATGATATTTACACTTCACAGAATTAAAGCAAGAAAAATTTCACATCACCTTGTGTGCCTCGTGTATCATGGACCAGTTATCCATCTAGAGTTAAAAACAATGGTTGCAAACTAGGTTGCAAACAAATTTTGCCTAAGGCATGAACCATAAATTAAAGTAATAATCGTCCCCGTAAGAGACAACTTTTTTTCACTGCTCTTTTAAAAAAGAAAGTAGGTCAGAGAAATTTAGGATATTTTAGAGTATGTACAGTATTGTATTGTTTGCCAGCACCTAATTTACAATTACAGAGCTGCATGAATATTGAAATGATTCAGCTTCCCATTATAAATGTATGTGGCAGTTTGGTTGTTGATCAGTTTATGAAGTTAATGCAAATGAAACTGTCTTCCTGTCAGCATTGAAATATATAATGCAGTCATGTTGTATATTCAGGGACAGGCCATTGACAGTCAATTAACAAGTTTGATTGGTATGTCAACTCATTCTTTTGAATTGTTAATAGTATGTTAATAGCATTCATTTCTTTGTGCAGTCCCATTTGCAGCTTCACAGTTACAGCTATTTTTTATGATTCTGAGTAACCTAAAATAGTGCCTTAATAATAGATTATTAAACACCTGTCTGGTGTAGCTTAGGGAGGTTTTTCTAGACTGGGAGTTTGCAGTGGATCCCTTTGATATTCAAATCAACAAATGATAGCCTTTTTATTCAAAACGTAAGTTCTTTTGATGGTTAGCTTGTTAAGAAATATTCAGCTCCAGTCTGACCTGATCTGGTTTCCCATGGAAAAGATCTGATGCTGTTTGAAGGCTCATAAATGGAATGCCAATGACAATTTGTTGTTGACGTTTTGCTGCCTCAGCCTTCAGATGCTGCTGGTTGATGTGCCGCTTTAGCTTCACCAAATAATGCTTGCAGGTAAATGATCTTCTGATTGATCAGATAGTTTCAAAGCAAAGAGTTCTCTTCTGTGGTCTGTAGGCATGGTTTTTAGGCTTGGAGGGGTACTTTAAAAGATGCATCAAAGTTGACAGATGAATCTCGAGGCAAGGAATTATGGGAGACAGCAGAATTATGGGAATATTTTTGAGAGAATAACATATTAGCAAGAGTTTTGAAGACCTTCAAAGGTCTATCAAAGCAGCTCCCTATAGCAGATTTATTCCTCCTTTAAAAAAAAAATTAAATTGGGTACACTGATTAACTCTCAATTTCCTGTGTTGGAAAGGTGTTGAGCTGGTTTATTGTTTTCTAATGACATTTTAAACAGCATATTTCATTTGAATTTCGCTATTATCTTGTTCTGCTTACAGAGCCTAATCCTGCAAGGTGCAATTTCTGCTTTTACTGAAGTTTGCATAAAATCAAAGCATTTCATCACCTTATAAGGCCAGGGTATACAGTGAAAAACATTCCTTTACGTAAACATCCATAGCATTTAGCTAGCATTAAAATCATGACATAAAATAGCAGTTGGAATAACTCTTTTTCTCCACATTTCTTCATATTACAGGCATTATTCTTTTATACCCTTCTCCATTCCCTGCTTGGCCCTTCCTGACTGTAGCACAGCTATTATTCTGAGGAATCAGACTAGCTATTAGAAGTTCAAAACGTACATCACAGAAACAGTTCTTTTCTCTTTAGTTTGAACATTTAATTATTCACTATCAGCATGTGATAATTTTTCTGCAAAAACATGTAATTGTTTTTAGTTGGAGAGCTGTATGAGTTAACTCATTGAGATCTGAATGTCAGAAACTCTGAGTTTTGGAGTCAAATGCTGTGAGCAGTTACATTGCCAAGCGTGAACTCTGGAATCACACACTGAAAGATTCTTTGTGTTAACTATACCTCACTGGACATGATAAGAAATAATTTGTGCTGATTGAACTTGGGCCAAACTTTTTTACAACAAAACCCAGTCTTTTCACAAAATCCTAAAACATAACTTAAAACTGGTAGATGAATGGTCAAACTGGGCAACCTCAATCTTTATGTCATATACATAGAATGTAAAATTTATATGAGACAGTTTCCATCACTGAAAAGTTTGGCTTTTTTATATACTTTTCGAATACTATGTACTGTTTAGCTGATAATTAGAAGTTCTTTCTGCTGGGCTGAACAAGCGAAATATTAGATATTTTCATTGTCATACAAGGTTATGTTTTCAGTAACATACCTATAATTTCCCTTTACTCATAAAGCAATATTCGATATTTAAACTGGTCTTGGAGTAATTTGTATACTTTGATACAGCCTCTGTTTTTGAAGAGATGCTACATTCATTATTTGTAAAATTCAAATTAAAAGTTGAAAGCTTTTCTGATAATAATGTCATTGATATTGTTCCTAATTCATCATTTCTGTGCTTAAGTTTTAACCATTATAGATCTAAGAGAACTTCTTGATCCTATCTCATGTTCACATTAGGCTTGTGTAAGCATTTTTATTTTCCAAAATGTGGTAAAAACTCCCTCCTCGACATATTTTTTATTTTGTCATCTTGTGTCTTTTGAAGTCCCAAAAACTCTGTTCATACAGAATTATCTGCCTGAATATTCTGTAATGTAAGGCTTATCTTAAGTGTCTTTCATAGTGTTAGATGTTTATCATTTCAGAACCTATAAGGTAATAATGACCAATTCATAGCAGTTTGGAATACTTGTCATTTCCTCTTTAGATAAAGTTAGACTATCAAGATAGAAATCCTAAACATTCGTGTACCAGTTTTGATTTAATGTTCATTATAAAGCTTTTGCACTTCATAACTAATACTTTTCATCATAGAGCAGGATCATGCCATCCTATATTATTCAAGATCATGAATTTATTTAAACAAATTAGAGCAGTTCCAGTAGAAGATATTAAGAGATGTGCTTCCTGGAGTGCCCATTGTCACAACAGCACTGTCATTATCAGGCAAAAGGAAAATACTAAAGAAGGGATTTGAACCTGGGTCTCAGCAATATTGCAGCTGATTAACCTAATTGCTGGATTATTCTTTGCTGCAGTTTGCCCCTCCCTTCCTCTTATTTAGCCCCTTTTAGTTTCAACACTTGGCTTGCTACCCATTTTTTCTATATCAGAGGGCTTGACTCTGCAATTAGTTTTTGCTAGCAAAATAACTACTTTTATTAATAATGCAAACAGAAGGGCTAAGCGCATAGTAGATTTGCAGGCACTGGTTCTTGACATCACTTAGTGATATAAGATGGATAGAAACATGGTTGCAGTTTAAATGGCACAACATGAGAAACGTATCTCATTAGTAATTTTTTACTTACTAATATACTGTCAATATAGTGCAATTTCCAGTTCTCAACTTTTATCTTTTTAAACCACTTAGAAAATTCCATAAAAATGAAATAAAAGGAAAAAGTTGAATGTACACAAAACCAAAAACTATCCCCAAAAACTTAGAAAATATGTGATGCGAGATAGTAATGCCATACCCAGATGAATATGTATTAGTGTATAGAATATAATTATAATACAGTTATAGTCTAATTATGAAACAGAATTAAAATAAAATTTGTTCCAGAAGTTTAATTTTTAAATGCAGGTTACCACTTTATCAGTAGGTAAGTTCTTTACTTCTTTTCTTGAAGTGCTGCCGATCTGAGTTAATATCTGCCCACTGAAAGCTCCATAGTAAATTCTGCCTCATTGCCTGGTTAGGAATTTAATGTTACTTTATATAAGGATGTTGTCCACACTGCAGCTCTGATAAAAAGATCAGTATTTAAGCATACAACAAATAAAAGTTGTGAAAATGTGTGTGGATGAGCGTATGCAGTTTATTTTTGAGATTGTTGTTGTGTTTCACTAATTTCCATTGATTTTATTTTCATTTGTTAGGAATCTCTGGGTTTTAGAATAGTTGATAGCATGCATGTAACAAAGGCATTACTTTCCTCGTGCGTTTTGTTTCTTGAATTGCACTTCATAAACATTGTAATTCAGATTACATGAGAATGTATAATACATCATCACTGTGGAATTACAAATTCTGTAAATTCATAGATAGGTCATATCTTACTGCTCAGAACACTGAATTTTTGCTACGGATTCTTGCTGTACTGCTGGATTTAGCAGGATTTTGCAGTTGATACCATGGAGTCCCTAACACCTAAACTCATTTCATTGTCAAGTCTGGTTTAATTGATGATGCAGAAAAGATAATATGACATTAGTTTGGCCAAGAATATTAAGTATATATGTAGATCTTCGTTTAAAATTTTGGTTTCTGTAAGTATAATCAGAACTTGACTTGCAAATTTGCATTATAATATGTATCCCTAGAGAAACATATTTGCTATTTAAGGATGTATTATCACTGAAATATGAATAAGTAAGCAGAGTATTGTGATAAATACTGTATGTCATGTAGGTTATATTTTATATGCATTGTTGTAGTATATACTGTACCTCTAGCTGCACAAACAAGTCTACTTTCGTTTCCACTAGGAAATGGTGGTAATACATATTATAAATTGGACTTATGCACTAAATAATCTTTGTCATACATTAAGCTGTTTTAGTGTTGGTCACTGCTTAGGTAGTCATAGATGTAAGTAAAATCCATGTGAGAGTAGGTATACATAGAGGATGGGTAAAAGCAAAAAAAAAAACCCTCAAAACCACACTCTGTGGCGAGAATGAGAACTACTGCTTTTAGATTACTAGTTACAGTTAACTTGTTTTCAGTTATCTGGTTCTTGGTTTTATGCTACTGCTTCTTTCTCATCTCCCAGTTACTACAAACCTTCTTAAAGTAGCCTGTGACAATCATGAACAGCGTATTTCAAGTAAGAATATTAAGCCAAGTGAAGGCTGGGAACAAAATCTTTTCTGTAAGAATAGAATGTCACGGTGTTAATGTGTTTCATACACTGTGAATTACTGTCGTGTGATGAACAGCTTTCACTTTTCAGTACAGAGTATTTTCTCTGCCTATCTGTCCCTCTTCTGTTTATAATGACAGTAAACTATTTGACAGTTGGCATGAATAAGGATTGTAGACAGGTAGGAAAGGGAAAAAACAGCTCACTCTTTACAGGATTTTATGATTGCAGTCTTGATTCTCCTTGAATGCTGAATTCCACAACAGTGGTGCATCCTTAATCAATAGCACCCTTACTGTTAACTGAAACTTAAATCTAGAAATTTCTACTGTGCTTTCTTGGACTGCTTTATCAGTGCAGTGATAGTTGAACTGGTGATTTAACTTACCGTAAGTGGAAATTGTCAGCAGAAGCTTCAGTTAATGCGGGAAGGAGATCATGAGCCTACTTTCTAACTGGATTGTGTGTATAAGGATAAAAGTAGGAGACAAAGTCTCTAATATAAACACATATGGGTAGCTAAGGAAATCACATCACTTAATCTTTTATCTTTATCTTCCTTTAGATAATGTGTATATGGATACAGTTACTCTATAATGTCTCTCCCTTATGTACTATCCAGTTCCCTAGAACTGTAGAGAAACTGTAGAGAAAAGAAAAATGTAAAAATCAGGGAGGGAAGATTGTCTTGTGAATGTGCCAGCTATTTCTTTCTCTGGTGGTATTTTATAGAGATTTTGTTATGAAAATAAATTTAAGATTAAATAGTAAAACCACAAATGAACTGTGTGTAAACCCCAAATAAATGCTTAGGTAACCTCATGCAAGTCGTAGATATTTTCCACTTGACAGAGGAAGGTAAAACCAGGGGGGGTTAATTTTCACATCTTTACCTTGGCAGATTAGGATGCTTATCATAATTTGAATGCTGCTATGCTGAGCTGCAAACTGAAAAACAGTGATAATGAAGAAATCTAAAAACTCTTGGAAAAAAGAATTGGCTCTGAAGAATCATCTGAAGCATTTATACCACCTTTTACAGACTTTCTTTTGAAATCATATCATACTTTTTGTAAAGGTTATGATACCTGTTTGGGGAATTTTAACAAATTTTACTCTTTGATTAGAGCAGTGTTGTGATAACAGAGACTGCAACTTCTTTTGTCCTATACTGAATGTGCTTCTAGTAATGAGAAGTTATGTTTTAATATAAACTGTTCAACCGTTCTTCAGTCAGGTTTTCTCCCTTGTTCTGAATAACTGTATTTCAAAATATTTTTGCCATATGTTCTAGCATGAGTTTTCATTTTTCCTAAGCTGTCTCCTTTTCGTGTTTGCTGCCTTCATTTCAAACCTATCTGTGTCCATTTTTATTATTTCTACTGGTGCACATTCCAATTTAGTATCCTCTGTGGGTTTCATTATCATGCTGTTAATCCCTACTTTCACTGACTTAATGAAGATGTTAAACAAAATCAAGCCTAATACCAATCCCTACGGCACCCCACTTCAGTTGCATTGGCATTTTCATTACTCTCTTCTTACAGACTATCAGCTAGTTAACAGCATTTATAATTAGGAGAGTTAAAAAATAATTTCCAGATATGCTTTATCAGATATTTTAAGAATTCATATGAATTATAAACATTATCCACCCTTATCTCTGCATATATAATTCACTAGAAAACACCATCACCTGTGGACATAATATGCATTTGCTAAAAATGTGGTATCCATTGCTCAAGAGTTCATGTCAACATTATTTTTCTCAGTTTACACAGTTGGATACTAGTCTTTTCTACCTTGCTTGTCTGGATCCTGAGAAGGCCTTTAGTTTTTTCTAGTAAATACGAATTTAAGTGTCTCATTCCCGATCCCTACCCTAGTTATTAGGAATAGACTCATCTGAGTACATTTTTTAAAAATTTGTTTTGTTTGGCATCTTTATTTGAAGTGACATGAATAGTAAATGAGGAAGTGTTAATCAGTTTGGAGGTTTTACTCCATCTTTTAGATAAGGTATGTTCATAAAGCTAAGTGTTCTGCAATTTTTCACAGTTGGCAGATTTGCTAATGTGGTTGTGTGAGAACTTGTGATTTTTTCAAAAGCTTGAGAGGAATGGTAGGCTTTGTAAAAGGTGGCAGATTAATAGTCATGAAGACTAGAATTCCACTGTCCCAAGGAAGAAATGCATCAAAGATTAATACTCTTGTTAGCTTGCTCATTTTAAAACAGGGAGACTGCTCTTTTTATATTTAGGAAAAAGCACCCTTCAGAATGTGGAGAACAGTTTATCCTCTATGGCAATTAAGTTTTTGAGCAGTCTACTGTAATTTTCCATGAAGGAGCCATATGTACCCTGGGCACTAGTACAGCACATGGGCCAAAATATGTGAATTAAGTAAAGATTATTTTTACCTTAATTTTTTTTCATTTCCTCTCTCTCTCTCTATGGGAGATTCCAAGTTGACTGAAACAAAAATCATGGAGATTTCAGACTAGTTATCTGTCATGCCCACATGGGTATTTTAGATGGCAAGCCTTTTTCACCCACTTTATTGAAATCTTTCTAGATGTTTATAACTACAGGTTCTGACTTTAAAAGCTGCATTTATTTTTGATTTATATCTAATACTCCCTTGGAATACGAATGACAGTTTTTAAGGTGGGTTTTCTTTGTGAAAATTTCAGGTTTTGAATCTTTGTCTTCTGTAAATCAGAAGTGTGGGGGTTTTATTTCTGTCAGTTTTAGGGAATAAAACTGATTTGACATTGATCAAGATTTTAAAATAACCAACACATTGCCAAAAATATGTACGTAACTATTACAATTTTCTGTGATAAAACAGTTTTTAAAATTTTAATTTCAAGCTAAAACTTTGATCTTACCTTCTCTGAAGTTTTTGACCTGATCATCCCTCTCAAGTCCGTACATTTAGCATTTCATTAAAATTTAAGGTACTACAGACCTCCAGGAATGTATTAGATGAGATTGTCTGCTGTAAACTCAGCACTGTCAAAAGGCTCATTTTGAGGTATTTGACTTTTAGAGGACTGCAGAGGTGTTTACTATTGGGAAGTATAGAGGATGATTAGGAGATATTAATTATGTTGGTTTAGTATTCATAACAGTATTGTTGTGGCTTCTTCAGATGCACTGTTGAGTTTAAAGAACTGCCACGCTGTGTGCTGCTCAGTGTTTGTATACTGTGTGATGTGATATTTCTCCATGGTATAATTTAAATTAGGAAATGCAAAAAAGTTTTAGGTGTGTTGATAGCATTATGACACTATGTTCAGTGTCAAATAGGACTTTGTGGGATGACGTATCCTAATTTTCCTGAATTGCAGAGAAAAAAAATACTACCTAGGTTAGCATTTATGAAATTGCAGTACATTTTCACTTCTTGTTAAGAAAAGGTTCTATGAATTTTCAACCCCTAAATATTTAAATTCAAAGAGAAAAATTTACAACACACATTGATAAAATAATTTTTAATAGTGAAGAACAATACTAAATTCTGAGTGTTTTGTAGTCTTGTAGCTTAGGTGATCAGATACATATTGAAACATCCATCCCAAAATGAGAAGTAACAAAACGGACTCATGGCGTCTGAAAACTGCTTCACAAACCCTTTAAAACTGTGGGAATATTACAGCTGGTTCAATAAAATAGCCATAATGTGCTATTAATTAATTGTTATTGAGGTTTTTTGACCTAACTAGGAAAAGAAAATTATCCAAAGGGAAGTTCTGAAGTTTTCAGTATGACGTGCAAACATTTGACTAAGCTATATATGGAGTCTTAGAAATTTAAAATTTTTTGTTCAAAGACAATAAATTATTATTACTACTACTACTAATAATAATAATTAGGAATATATCATTCAGTGATAACTACACATTTTTACTCAGAAGAAAGCCTGTATCAAACTCAACTATTTGTTATGAACTCATTCCTGGAATTTTCAGACTAAATTTGTAACAGTTCAAGAAAAACATGAATTATATTGAAGGTTGGATGTATTAGAATCATGTTAGTCAGATGCAATTTGTTTTCATAGTGTGAACTTCAAGCTTTTCAATTACTGTTGTCTAAACAATGCCTTTAAAAAGTTTATTCATACTAGTCAGTTGAATTAAAGATGTCACATTGCAAAATGCAATTTTGCCAACATTATCTAAAACAAGAGGGCCCTAGGAAGAAAGGATTATCATATATTGAATAAAAAGTTCACCACCTTGCAGCTTTAATCCCGTTAGAAAAGATTATTTCTATCTAACTTAATCAGCCAGAGGTCTTTATTGCCTGGAGTATTAATTGATTTAGGTCTTCATTAAGGTCAGAGGTACCCGTGGCTGACCAGAGGCAGCCTATTAGTGTGTTGTCAGTTCTGCTTATTTACATTGACTGAGCCTAATGGTGGCTTGTGTCACTGTTAGGTCAGGGGGTCACTGAACCTTTTGTGCGCCCTGACCTGTTAAAGGGCAGCAGTCACTCAGACACCAAACTGCATTCATAACAAAGATTTGGCTGATTGCGTATTGACTCCTTCCTTCCAAGAAACACGCATTTGTGGTTCAACTATTAGCATTTACTGCAGTATCTGTGAGTGACTGTGTGAGATCCCTCTGTTAGAAGTTTCCAGCAAGTTTTATATTGTCAGTTAATCATGAGCAAGTTTTAATACCAGCAGGAACAGTTTCATAAACTTTCTATAGTTGCTCTTGGCCTTTAATAAGAGAACAACTCATTGCATATCTGTAGGTATTCTATTACTTCTGTTTCTTTCTAGGCAACAATTCCAACTTTTCCTTTCTAATTAGCATCTTAGGTTAGACCTCAGTCAATTAAGTCTGGTTTTCTCATTGTTTCTTTTCCTGATACATATATAGGAGATATGTTGTGCCCTTTGGTAACTGAGAATACTATTAAAAATTATTTCATGGGATAGAACAGTTCCAAGTCAGTTCTTCTGGTTGTTCCTTTCGATTATACCATAGATGCTTTCCTTCTGTTTTCATAATAAATGAAAGCACCTTAGAAAAAAAAAAGCTACTATACAGTTTTCCATTGGTATAAGCTGTGCCCTAGATCTGAATTATACTTATCCCTGCAAGACAGCTACACTGTGAAAAGTGGTAATTCTCAAATAATCTCTTAGCTTTCTATCTGTGAGAGTATGCATTTGCATCCTCTGAGGTTCTGATTGTCCGCTGAACTCCCCTGATTATTTAGAGTTGTGCTGATTGAGCAAAACAGCTGCTAAACTATTATGTTAACTTATAAGGACTCACCTTTCATTTAACTTGCAATGATACAAATGAAAATAAGAAGGGAAGAAAGGTGGAATCACATGAGACCCCATTTATAACCTGCTTACTGCTGTGAAAAAAAAATGCTGGAAATAAATTTGTACAAGTGAGCATCTCAGCAGTATGAAGCTTGAGTTTTCAGGGTTGTCTTTGGATCTTTATTTAAATTTTAATTTATTTAAATTTTAGTGCTGGAAATATGAGTATGGTCTGCAGTGAAAATCAAATCACCAATGAGACAACTGTATACATCTGGATCCTTTAAGGATCAATATAGATCCTTTATATTGTAGTTTTGTTTCTATGCTGAGTTTCCTGTATAATGCAAGCCGGCTAGGCTGGATACACTGTGAATCTATACCCTGAAAGATCTTCTGTTATCCTCGTAAATGCTCCAAAAAGATAAACTGTTGCAAGGTTCTAGCAGGGTTTTGCAGAACACTTTCACAGCACAAGTACTGACACCATACATTGTGACAGCTCCTCTCGTAAGATTTCAGTACTGTGAACAAGATAGTATGATGACTTCACTGATTTAAATGCCTTTTACTCTGCTAACAATTTTCTGTATAATGCTTCAAACATTCCAGAGACAATGTCTTGAAACCTGCTAAAACAGTGTTTATACTGGTTTGGTGCTTTGTCCCTGCTGATTATTTGTGCTTGCTTTTCGTGACTGAGTCACTGGGAAAGAGAAGAGAGATGCCCCTCCTCCTCTCCTTATTCTAAATTATGTCCCCTTGAAATACAGTTGCTGCGAATCTGTGGCCATTTTTTTATCCTTTTCCCCTCTTTTCCCCTTGTATCCTCCCTTCTATAACATGGTGGCTTGTTGGGAACATTGTTTTTCTATTAATTGCCTCTTAAGATACAAACAAGTATGTTAGGAACAGAGGGATTTTTTTCAATTGGTTTTTAAAAAACTCTGCAAAATTCCCACTGAATCTTAGCCAAAAGTGGTGCCAATTTTGCTCAAACCCTTCAGAGATTTTTTTATGACCTTGCTTATGACCAGTGGGGCTAATTGTATCAGAACTGTCCAGGATACTTTAAGAAAGTGCTATCTTGGTCTGTATTTCAAAACACTGACAGATATTTTATCGTTAATTAGTATTCATATTATGTCTCAAACAATCTGTTCAAGAATAGGGGAAGTGAACTGGTTGAACAGCTCTTCTGTCTACCTAATAATTAACATGGGTGATGCATGGAAAACCAGCAGCTCAGCAGGGGAAAAAAGGAAGAAATACAGTCAGTGTGATTTTTTTTTTTCTGTAGAAGTGTAAGCTACCTGCATTAGAGTTTTTGACTAATGCATGGATTTTACTTTGCAGAGGTGAAAATGAATAGTTTGCTTTAAAGACAAACCTGTGCCCCTCTGAATCATGTCTTTCTGAATTTGTTTCTCATCTTGTCAGTATGCCACTTGGTAGCTGGCTGGACTCCCTTGTTCAGTGGCACATATTTTAAAATAGCGCTGTAAAAAAAAAAGAAAGACCATTTGTTCCTATAAACCAAAATATTGCTTTAATATATTTTTCCCAAATTCAAGATTATATATAGCATTATCAAACAATATTTCAGGTATTTTAAACCATTTAAATAGTTGATGTGTGGCAGTTGATATATTGTTTCCTCTGCCTCCTCCCCCTCTTCAGCTGCTAATCATAGAACTTGTATGCCAAATTGTATAAGATACTCTTCCAATAGTTACATGTGTGAGTCTTTTGTGAGACACAGACAGTTACGAGGACAGATTTGGAGATGCATATGGGTCTGTCACATGGTTTGATTGCCATGTCTTCTAGGACACAGATTTCTTTTTTAATTATTCTTAATTCTGAGGAATTTTTACAGTTTATACAGTAAGTTCTGCAAAATTCTTCCGAAAGATTCCTTACACAATTTTCTCTGTCTTTACTCCTACCAAAATTCTTCCTGTGCTGACTTCAAAGCTGCTTACGCCCACCTTACTTCCCACTTCTATACTTAGTTTTCTTTTGATAGTGAATAAAATTTACTGTTTCACTGATTAGGAAATGCACAGACGTTCTAGAGAAGTGCAGCATAAAATGATGAAAAGTTTTGATATTTACATTGAGATTTTATAAAAAAAATCTTTGAGATGTCTGAATAATAAGAATAAATGTTTCTTTTGCTGGCTGCTGTTAAAAAAAGTAGGTCTTCAGAGTGTTGCTAGGAAGATTTTGGAAAACAAGCCCAAAGAAACTGCATTGCAGTAGTAAATCTGGCCACCATTAAAGTCCATTTTCAAAAGGTGACCCATCTCTTTGTTCAAGTAGCATTCTTCAGCATTTTATTTTCAAATTGCAATTTGCTTTTACCTCCTGGTGGAATATCATCACTTTTTGTTCATACACAGGCATTTGGGTGTTCTAATATCCTAGTATATTTTTACAGTATTTTTAAATTAGTTTACTAAAGATGTTACAGATATGTACTTTCTTACATAGTTTTACATAAAACAAAGCTTAAGACATAGAAGATTTTAAAAATAGCACTGAGCCAAAGATGATGTGCATCATCACTCGAAAGAAAAGAAAACAAGAGCATATTCAACCATGTTGGGCATCAGTGTGATCCAGCAGCTGTAACACTCCACATCAGATTATTGTTTTGAGCTGACATACATCCATGCATTATCTTTAGACTGGCATATTTGCTCTGTTTGAAACAAGTGATGGCAAAGAACAGCACTATTGAATGAAACTGGCTGGAAGAGAGAAAGGTGCTCCCCTTGTCTTCAGTAAACTCTCAGAGTCTTATGTACTTGATGTGACTGTCTCCTAGGTTGGTGATGTTCTCTACTGTGCTGGACAGATTGCTCTGGTACCCTGCACGATGCAGCTTGTTGGCGGTGGCGTACGCGCAGAGGCCAGCGTTTCCCTCCGTCACGTTGGGCGAGTTCTCCAAGCCATGAGCCAGAGGACTGCTCTCCTCCACGTCATCACAGCCAGCTGCTACGTAACCGACAGCAAGAGCATTCCTATTGCCCGCTCCATCTGGCAGAAGAAATTGAGAGAATGCAAAAAGGTAGCTGCCGTATCCATTTTCTTCTTCCTGGGTTGTCTTTTTTTCCTCTCTGAGTCTTGCAGTAACATCAGAATTTTTGCAGTACATTTCAGAGGGGTTCAGGTAAAGTTTTGATTGAGCTGTTATGTTCTGGCTCATAAGTGGTTGTGCACAATTGAGAAAGAAAACTGCTTAATAGAAAGTTATATTCACCACTACTTTGTCATAATTCCCCAAAGCATTGTGTTAAAGAACTCTTAAAGAACAGCAAATTTCTCTAACAAAAATGTGAACAATTCCTCATTTGAATTACTTCTGTCTATATATTTTTGCATAATGAGAAATGGGCATTTTACTTCAACGTTTTGTCAGTTGTTCTGTTTAGGGTTTTTTCCCGACTTGCTTACAAACAATATTGTTATGATAACTGATTTTAGCAATTTACTGCTCATTATTGCTTTATGTTCAGCTGGACTTCTCAGACCACATCTGGACATGCCTGTCTATTGGTTAACCCTTGATTAACAGCATAAAATTTGGACAGTGATTTATAATGATGCCATAATAATTCCTGATTTGCATGTGCCCCTTTTCTTAAAATAGCCATGGAACATCCAGGCAGCACTGAAAGATAGTGACCACAAATCTTGTAAATAAAATGTTACTTCTTCCCAAATGCATAAAAACCAAACACATAATTGCTGTATTATAGCCTAATAATTATGTTCTCTGCACTGGGCAAGTGTCTTTCTGAGTAAAGATATAGACTTCACTTACATGCTTATGCATCTCAACTTGATTTACTAACAAAAAAACTCTCCTAAATAGTGTTTATTACTCCTCCAAGACCAGGTTCAGATCCAATATTGAAACTGAATTCAATTAGTTTTTCTTAATTAAATACCGATTTTTGTTCTGTGACCAGTTAGTAACATACCATGGCCACAAACCCTCTCTGCTTTCTGATTTGCAATATATAAGATTGGAAGACAGATTGGTGGTGTTTGCCAGTTCTTTGAAACTTATCCATGTACAGTCTTTTAGGTCTTCCATAATTACTATGCATACCAGCTACTCTTTATCAGTCTTTTATTTCTTCCACTTACTAAGATGACTAGGCAGTACTTGCTTTTTTAATTTTTTTTAGCTACCTGAAAAACACTGAAGTTGCTTACTTTTGAGCTATCACTAATATCTGTTCCATGTCATTTTTTTGATTGTTCAAGCCATAGCTTAAAAATGGATTGTTGCCTACATGTACTCCTGTGAAGTAATAGCTGCCTGACAGTTTTCAGGAATCTTTAGGAAAAACATCCTGCAATCAGGCAATCCTGAAGAATGTTCATAAGTCTTATGCTGTGTTTATCAGATCATAATTCAGTAATGACAGTATCAGAAAGAAAAAAGAATAGATAATGTGTGCCACAACACCTTCTAAAAATGCTTTTGAAAAAAAAAAAAATGAATGGGATTGAAATGTTATTAGCAGCTGCATGTTCTTATTTCTATAATTTTGTCAATAGGAGGTTCAGACAGAGGAATTAAATTTTTTCCTCAGGATATGCATATTTTTTGATTAGTAGAGATTTATGTACAACATAAAGCAGAGAAAAATACTTACAAATATTTCTATTACAAGGAACTAGAGGAGGGAATTACTCTGCCCTGAAAATACAGTTGTTCTGTTAATGAAAATAGAGATTCTGTATTGAAAAATGATAAATTGTTCTTCAGTTGTACTTCCACCTCAGCTATGCCATGGTATCAGTGAAAACAAGTAATGCAGTTTATACTTCAGAGCAGCCTTCCAGATCCTGTAAGATGTGGCCTTTCTGTAGAAGACAGAGTGTGGTGGCCTTACTCTGAAGGCATATGCCTTATCTGTGCGGTTTTGTTCAGGTTTTGGTATCCCAGTGCTACTACAGAGAGTTCTGTTGGATACCATGACATGACATAATGGTCTGTTTTCGCCAAGTAAACCAAGTCAGCCAGACCAAAAGTATGTTATTATCCTTAACTTTATTTAAGAAGTGGCCAAAAGCCTGAACCACTTAACAACCTACAGATTACTTAATAAGAACAAATGGTTTCTCAGTTGAAATTGTTTTCCTTCTGTCATCTATGAAAAAAAGAGTTTGTGCAAATAAAACAGTTCAGCTCAGAACGCATTTTTTATAATCTGTACATCATAAAACATAGAATTAATTATGTTTAAAGATGGGATTTAGACTCTGTATTTCTGTTCATTGAATGTTCTGTATTTAGTAGGAAAGCAATGGTATATTAAGATAATTGTATTTAAAATTGTGTCTAAATCATATGCATCAGAACTGCCAAAGGTGTTTTTCTTTAGAGCATGAGAAATATAGCATTCTGTCATGTGGTGATACCTGGTAATTATCTTCTACATAAATAATATTGTTCAGCAACTTCCCTTGAATCCTTCTCCATGTTTGATGGCAGTAGTAAGTAAAGCACAAAAAGGATTATATAAATTGTTTAGGACACCAATAAATTGGACCTGACAGCACATAATATAAAGAAGTTTGAGAATTGTTTTCTAGATATGTTTATATAGCACAAAAGATTTACTTCTAAGAGCTGGATGTGGACATGCAATTGCTCAAAGCTTCATTTGAGATAAGGCCACAGGGTCAGACACAGTTAGCTGGACTTTAGAAGACTTCTTATAATATTGCTAGTGACAATTGTCTTTTAGGAACTTCTTGAGTTACAAAGAGAAAGATCAATTATTTTTAATTTTTTTTTAATTTAGATATAAAAAAGTATATTTCAGAATAATCTAATTTTTTCCAGAGAAAATATTTCATATATTATTAACAGAGAAGTGGTTCTAATGAGGATGGGAGGGGACTGTAGAAGAGGGAGCAAACAGTAACAGTAAGCAGGCTGGACCCCCTAGCAACTTCTAAATTGTTTCAGTCACCCAGCCTCTGGTCCCTTCCTTATTCAAGCATCATTCCCTCCTTCTTACACAACTCCTTTCTACTCTGTCATCCCAATTTCCCTCACTCCTTATGGCAGCTCAATATCTGTGCTCCAAGCATCATTCCTGCAGCCTCAACCCTACAGTGTAACCCCCTGAGCCTCCCTGAGCTCCAGTTACCCACAGTCATCAAGGGTTGTGTCCTTAGAGCTGGAATCCAGCCCCTGTTCTTCTCTCTTCTTCATTCATGTGTCCCTTTGAGTCCCAGCGTCACTGGAAAAGCCATTCGGGGTGACAGAGGAAACAGAAATCTGGTGCAGGCATGTAAGGTTGCTGGAGAAAGGAAAAGAGCAGTGGCAAGGGAAGGATAAGAAAGCAGCCCCACCAAGGGCTCACTCAAAAGAACACCACCTAAATCACTGGGCTAAGGATCTTTGGATTCACACTTTGAATGTACACAAGAGAAATTTCCTTTGTTAAAATTAAAAAGGTATTGTAAAACTGAGATCTAGAGTGAAGGAGCTGAAGTTAGCATTTGTTTCTGTAGGTGTATAAAACTGCATTTTTCTAGCTGGAGAAATTCAAATATACTTATATACTTAAGGGAAGCAATGGTTAAAATCAAAAGAAAAAAAAACCAGAGGCTGCAAAAATAGCATAAAGACAATTATGCAAACAAATAATCAAACTCAAAACCTAGAAAGACTTCTTGGAATTAACAAATACAAGTGCCAGCCATCATCAGCTTTCTTCCACCCTATTTTTAAGTTACATTTTTTCCACAGTTCTTTGTGATTGCCAGGCATACTTAGGGACATTTCAGTAATCTTGAGGAGATAAATTGAGGGACCTTCTATAGCATACCTAGTAGCAGTTGTGTGCTAGAACAGTTTAGGTCTAATCTAGCAGTTAGCATTTAGGGGGTTTTTGGGCTTTGTATCTTCTTGGTGCTTTTTTTAAGTAGCCAAAAAAAAAAAAAAATAGAAATAAGCCTATAGCATTGCTAAAACTTTCTGGAAGAAGAACTGACAGTTTTCCAATTAAGTCTCATCTTGTGTTTTTCTTTACTTCACATCTTTTAATGACAGTGTCATGTAATATGATGATTTTATAAGCGGTTTTGCTAACTCATTCAGCAGAGTAATCAATAGGAAAAAATAAGCCAGATGGGTTGTAGTCCATTTGTATTGGGTGGGACAGATGGCATTATTGATAGATGGAAATATTCCAAATAATTATTGTATAATGATATAACAGTGACTGTGCCTGAAAAAATTTTATTAATTTACTTTGTGAATGCACTTTATTCAGCAGGGCTCGAGTTGTACCATTTAGACAGTACTCCCAATATATTTAGTTGGGAGCTGAGTCTACACCCTAACTTCTCCTTCCCCTACCCATGGGCTTTCCGTGTTGAGACATCCCTGTAGTATTTTGGTAGACTGTTTCAAGTGGTGGATTGTACTTCTGCCTATGCAACAGATTCCCCTGGGCTAGCTGTGATGGGCAAGATCATGATTACACTTTTTTCCTACTTCTGAATGCTTGCTTTTTGCTTTCTTTCGTTATCCTCACCAATACAAAGAAGAAACGTGCTGTGCTTTCTCAAGATTTCAGGCATTCCAGCTTGCTTAACTGCTGCATTTTCTTTTTTTTACATCTTGCTAATCCCTGGCAACACTTGGTATAGCTAGGTTAATAAAATGTATCATTTCTGATAAACTGTGTAATAAATACTCATTTAGACTGTTGCTATTTAATTGTGTATTCCATGGAAAAGCACTGTGAATTAATTATTTCTGTGACATAAGAGCACATTAACTTCCTAGCAGAATAATTTTGAGGCCATTTGCTGCTTTTCAAATAAATTTGTTTATAAAAATGTCTGAATGCTAAAAATTAGTTTCATTTATTTTAGTTGTCTTGTACTCTTCCACCAATAATTTTCTGAGCAAACATACTGCTAACTTTAAAAGTTCACCAGCCCATCTTCTTCTGGCAGAAACTTTCTTTTTTTTTTTTTTTTATGGTAAGAATTCAGGATGAGTGGCTGTGATCCCATGATTGTTTCAAATCCAGCAAAGAGTGCTGCAGTTGACTTTCATTCTGTCAGGAATGCCAGTCAGGTTGTTGACAATGTGTGTCTTAATAGTGTGTAATGCAGAAGTGATGGAAAAAAGATTCACAGTGTTTTATCTGATATATATTGTGAATGGGTTCCACACTTATTTCAGCACTCGGGTAACTTGATGCCAAATTCTAAAATCTAAATTAAAACCTTTTGGACCAGATTTTAAAACTGTTTAGCTGTCAAAAGATGTAAGTATACCCAAACTAGGATTTTTTAAAGATATCTAAGATCAGTCATCCAGGGCACTGGGCCCCTTCCTGGGAGCCCCTGCATCGTACTTTCTTTGACACTCCCATAAATACCATTGGTCCTTTCCTGTATCTTTCCACCCTGCCTTACAAATAATGTACAAGTCCCAAGTTACAAACAAGTTAAATCTTGAACAAGAATCTGTCTAGCTACATGCAGTTGTTTCCTGGAGTAATTAGTGTGTTTTCATGGCAGTCATTTAGAATGGCATCACGCATCTGTAACAGCATGATGTTGCATTGTAGCAGTCTGTAGCAGTCTGTGCATTGTTCAGACATTCCTGTGCTATTTGAAGTATACAGACTGTCATGAATTTAAATAAAATTCATGCATTCTCTAACACTTTATCCTAAGTACAACAGAAGTAGCTTACGCTCAAATAGTGGAAGTTGAAGATTTTTCCTGCTGCAAAGGATTGGACAAAGGTTTAAGATCCTCTTTTACCTATAAAGAAAATTACTATAAAACTTAAAATGGAGTATTAAAAAAACAGATTCCTGTGAGAAGATACATATTTTTTCACTGTCCTGAACAGATGTTTCTAGGCCAGTAATATTCAGGTACACTTTTTTGTCTAATTTATTGTATGTAATGGTTAATATCTTTATTTATTGCAATTGTTAGATTTCCAAAAATTGTTGTAAATTCTGTATCCTGTAGATAATACATTAGGTAATATTAATTCAGTTGGTCTCCTTTTACCAGTTTCTTGAACAAAATAGTCAAGATATGAGTTGTAGGATTAAACAAGTGTTATAAAGGTAAAATGGTAGATTAGAACACTGCTACATTTAGATTGTAGTAAAATCTCACATATCTCACATAATGATTACAAATCATGAATATGATTTGTAATATCACCAGAAGAAAAATTAAAATTTTTGAAAACCCTTACTGACAGCCGGTACCTATACCTATCAAAAATTCAACAGGAAGAATATGCATGTTTGTGTTTCCCCTTTTTTGTCTCATCAGGTTTATAACATCTATTTTGCTACTAGATGCTATTTTGAATGTTCCACAGTTTGATATATAAACCCAGGCTTCTTTTATGGCCCATGTTCAGAATACACAGTCCATTAAATTGCGCAGTGCTAGTGTGTCTTTCATCTCGTGCTTAGTGTATTTCATTTCCCCAGTGTTCAGATTAGGCAAAGCTTTTCTAGTCACTGGAAGCAGCTGTAATGAGAGTATTTAACACAGGTCAAATGCAGACAGTGGAAATCCGGAGGTCCTTGGAAATAATTTGCCGTTTGATACTGGGCAACAATGGGAGGTGAAAGGTTTGCCACTTGAACTTTTTCTTAAAAGAAGATTATGATATTCTATTTGTAACATTAGCAGAGCTTTAGTAATGCTTAAGAATTAGTCCAGTCAACTAAAAGAACATGACTTTATCTAAAGCTATTTTTAGAAATGGAATATATGTGTATAAAAATCATATGACTGCATAATAGTCTAAAGAGCATGCATTGATTTAACATCTACAATATAGACGAAAAAAATATGAACACTAGAAAATAAGAAATGAGAGCATTTCTTCTGTGATTGTTTGTGGAGATATCTACAGATACAGTCAAATCCTCAACTGGTATAAGTCAGCATAAATCTGTGATTTCCATGAACTGATTTACACTAGCTTATTTGCCATTTACAGGTAATATATCCATGCATTTGAATGTTGTTTTTCAGGTAGACAGAGTGAAGAAATGCATGTCAAGTTATTCAGGGTGGTAAACAGCCTAGTTCATCCAGGCTGACTGATCTTCCCCTGCAGCAGTTCCCTTATAAGACTGGTTTTGAGTGATTCTTCATCTCCTTTGCTGCAAACATTAATTCTGTTTTGAGTCTGTCACTTTTGTGCTAAGCAAGAGTGCATCTATGCATCCACTGTTCGCTTAGGCCAGGACCTCTGGTCACAAGTCTGATGTGTGATGACTGTGAAAGCCATCAACAGTTCCATCCCTGAAGTGAGTACCTGGTGTCACTGTCTCATTACAGAGGGACGAATGCAGTTTTGGTTGAAGAGTGACCGAGGTCCAAGTTTCAGGAAACTTCCCTATTAAACTGTAGTCCAAATTACATGTAGGACACTTTAAATTCCCACAATGAAGGGTGGAATTTCAGAATTTCATCACCTTCAAAGGTTTTTTTGTTCTCCTTTGGATGAGGTGGTCCTGCTGATCAGGACTGAAAGAAGAGCCATTTTACCACCTCAGCCTACATAAAACCTTATTAACAACTCATCCTTCCTAAAACTGTAGCAGGTTAATCTCAGACCACAAACATCTCTTCCAAGTTACTGCTTCCAACAAGTAGTTTGATATTCAGTACTGAGTAACTACTCTATATCTTGGTGTCATGGGTTAGGCACTGGCTAGATGTTAATGCACCTATGAATATATGTTTTTTCTCTAACAACTCTTGTGGGATGTGATCAGGAACAGAGCAGAGCAGGCTTAAATCTTGAAAACAAAAAAACTCACTAAAAACTTTATTAATTACATAAGAAAAGGGACAGAAATACTCTTAAACACACACAGAGACAGAAATAAAAACTTCTTAGAACATTTCTTCTCCCAGTTTCTACCTCCCCACCCATCACTTTTCACAGACTAACTTTTGGGTTTTAGATCAAACAATCACCACTCAAAAAACAAACTAATCTTCAATTCAGTAAGGGAGAGAGGAGTCTCTCTCGCACCACAGACTGTTCCTCAGAAAACACGGGTCTACCCCTTATGTGTTTCTATGTCACCCATAGCACCGCCCGGAGAAGTCTGCTAAGGTGACACTCTCTTTTTCCTATGTCCAGCGCTCTCACCGCTGTCTCATAGGCCAAAACTACATACAGGGCTTTTTAAGGATGCTGCATGCCGAGCTCTCTCCTTTTTACCCAGGGGCCGGGGTTCCAGGAGCAGGTCTGCCCTGAGGGCAGAGGGCACTACCTCACCTTCCCCCTCTTTTCTCTGCTCGCTCTACTCTTCTAAGTGCCAGTCACTGTAGCAAAAGCAAGGGCAGCTGCATCTACTTAAAAATGCAGTTTATGTTCAAAAGAGACTTAAGTTCAGTCTATAGCTAACATTATGCAAGAGAATTTTAGCTCAAAAGGCTACTCTTCTCATTCTTCCATCGAGTTCTTTCTAATCATGTTTTATCATCTCGGTCTCAGGTCGCTTCCCTCTCTCTGAAAACTACCAGTCATGAGAATCAATGTCTAAAAAAAGTTTCTTTCTGCCAAGCAAGGGTTAACAGTTTCTTCTCGGCAGGGCTGCAGGCTGAGGCACTCCCAGGCTCCGCAAACCCCCACGTGGCTGGGCACCCTCTCCCAGAGTTTGGGGGGGAAGAGGGGAGTGAGCACACACAGAAGGCACTTCTACAGTTTTCTACCCCTCTATCTTGAATGGGGCAGCTCAGTTCTAGTCTTGTCCATTCTCTTCTCCCCCAGGGGCCCCAGCTTACTTTAGTTCCACCGCGTGGTTGTCCTGAGCCCGGCCACGTGGCTTCCCCCCCCTCCCCCACTCAGCCCAGAGCTGAGCAGGGGAGAGGAGATGTTTCCACTGCTGAAACCGGAACCCAAAAGAGGCCGAACCCCCTTGGGGGTCCTGCTTTTAACTCTTTGTGTCCTCAGAGGCGTGTCTAAACCTCCGAGTGACCAATCTAAGTGCTAGCAGAAAAGCTGATCACTGATTAGACTGCTCACATCTTCCTAGAAAAATTTACCTCCTCCGCAACCACGACACTTGGTCTTTTCCAGGGAGGATATTTTCATTTGTCTTGTCAAGGTAAGCCCTGTAAAAATCAGAAAACTCAGATCTCAGAAACTCAGTCAGACTTATGTACTGAAAGCCCTTCCCTGTGGGCAATATCCTCTTTTGTTGCGGTTATGCAGGACCTGGAAAACCATTCCTGTTGCAGGAAGGAAACCTGCTATTGAATAGTGTACAGGATCTTCCTGGGTCTTCATAAGAGCCTTTATGATGCTGCATTTTGGATTTGTAGCCAACATGCTAATGTTGCACATTTTCAAGGCTTTCAAGGCTTTTTCCCAGTCAGCACCCCTAAAATAGTCTGGGTGTGGGCAAGAGGCAGTCAAGGGAATATCCCACAGCATATGACACCATACTCAGCAACAAAAATTGGAGAACGTGGTCTTCCAAGGCAGCTATTCTCCAGAGGCTGGCTGTGCATCAGTCTGATGGTGGGAGGAGGTGAAGGATTGCCTTTGCATTGCTAGTTTTATTATCTTCGCCTGCTAAAGTGTCCTTACCTCACCCCTCTAGTTCTCTCATGTTTGCTCTTCCTACTGTCCCTCCCATCCTGCTGGGGCTTGGGGACAAGCAAGTGGCTCTGTGGAGAGGCAGCTGACTGGGACTCAACACCTCAAGCAGATTCACCAAATTATCACTGAAGACAAACTCCACAATTAACTAGGAAAATTCATACTTGTCCCCCCTTGTGAAGCTTCAGTCAAAATTAGAGCTCAAAATGTTGTCTCTTCCATTTGAAACTATGCAAGAATTTTGTCTCTATTCAGATGCATTAATGATCTTCTACTATCAAAAACCAAAAGGGAAAAAAAAAGAAATAAACTCAGGAAAACATCTTCATTCTTCCAGTAGAAGTACTTCTTTACTATTTTACTGTATGATCCAAGGGATCCAACTAAATTTCAATACTTTATTATCCTCATCTCTGGTTTTGTGTGCTGGTCATAATAATAATTTCATTTCCTCTTCTTCGTCCTCTTCTCTGAAGGATATCACATGGTGTTCAAAATTAATAATAGAACTTTAATTTTCTTATTCTTAAAATCAACCCAAAAATAATTTATCCTTTCCTGTAGTTCACTTTCAAAAAAGACCATAAGACAGTGTGAAAGTGAGGTATCTCATTTTTAAAACCCCTTCAAACTTTTGCATAGCAAAAATGAGCAGTGCTCCCTGGTCAATACCCAGTCACATGCATGCCAGCTAGCAGTGAATAATCACTTTCCGCTTCCTCCCTGTTTTTATTCAGCTTCATGAAAAATAAAAATGCATCCAGCTGATATAATAGCTGTTCACTTCTTATCAGTCCTTTGGATGTAATACCATAAATACAGGGGGTAACACTTAAAATTTAACTTTGATTTTATTTTGGACATCATTCAGAGGCCATCTTCTGTAAGTGACCAAAATAGTTATTTTTTCATATATATATATATGTATCAATGGAGAAGCAAGACTAAAAGGGGATAATGTAACTGTTAGCTGAAGAAAATACTAATTGTCAACCATTTTTAATTAAGATGGTGATTTTGGTAAAGGATTGTTGTAATTCGTCAAATGAGTGTTTGTGTGGAATTGCAGATAGGAACTCAGTAATGAATAGTCTCATCGTCTCTCTGTGCATGTTCTGCAGAGCTACATGGAAGAGACATATGCATATACAGATTTTAATCCCTCCCTCCCCTTATATACATATGCATATAGACTATATATATATACATACAGATATATATATACACATTAAACCATATCCATGAATATATACTTGTATTTTTTCTTAGTGTAACGACTTTTAACAAGGATATATATTAATACATGTCATTTAAAGGCCATTTACTGAAACCCTTCCATTCTAACCTTCTGTACATGGAGTCACCTGCATTCAGGAGTGTGAGTTAAGATCCTATTATATATTTCATTTGTAATCTGAGAGACATGTCTTCATGTTCAGAAGAACAAATTTACTTTCCATATAGCTCATCCCAGTGACTGCTGAGAATGGCTACACATTTAACTAAAATTTGGCTTAGAAATTATAGGTTATTGTGAACTTTTTCTCACAGTGGGTCTGGATGGGATGCAGTTAATTTTGTTTTCAGCAGCTTCTATAGTGCTGTGTTTTGGATTTGTGGCTAACCCTGTGTTGATAGCAGACCAATATTGGCTGCTGCTGGACAATGCCTGCACAGCATAAAGGCTTTCACTTTACCCATATCCAGCAAGAAGGCTGGGGTTTGGCAGAACTTGGAGGGGACATAGTTGAGACACCTGAGCTGAACTGACCAAAGTATTACATTGTATTATATATCATATAGGTTCATACTTGATGGTAAAAACTGGAGCAGGGGTGACGTTTTTTCCTGGGTTTTTTTTTTTGGCAACCCAGTATAGTGGATTTTAAGAAATTGCCTGAATTGCATCATCTGAGTCTGACTTCTGTAACACTGAATTGGGAGAAAATTGGTCCTGCAAAATCCAAGTTCCAAACTGTATGCAGGACATTACTGGTCAATGTAAATGGCTTGAGTTAAAATAAAAGGCATCTGAAGTTCTAATAGTCTTATGCTATGCCATTTAACCAACCTTGTTTTGCAGTCATACTGTATTAAAAAATTAAAATAACTGACTGGTCTGTTGAAAACAACATTTGCCTCAAAAATATTCATATATGTAAGATGGAATGTAAATTTATTTTCCAGTAAAAATTTATGTACTAAAAGGCACCACATTCAAAATGAAATTGTTTGCCAGAAAGCCAGTCATATCCTGAGCTGCATCAGAAGAAGTATGGCCAGCATGTTGAAGGAGATGATTCTGCTCCTGTGCTCTGCTCTGGTGAGACCTCACCATGAGGACCATATCCAGCTCTGGAGTCCTTAGCGCAGGAGGGACATGGACCTATTGAAGCAAGGCCAGAGCAGGACTGCCAAGTTGATCAGAGGGATGGAGGACCTCTCCTAGGAGGAAAGGCAGAGAGAATTGGGATTGTTCAGCCAGGAAAAGAGAGGGCTCCAGTGTGACCTAGTTGCAGCCTTCCAGTATCTCGAAAGAACTTCCAGGAAGTTCTTCCAGGGGCAAGACTGTTTACTATGTGGTGCCAGGGCAAGGAGAAATGGTTTCTGATTGGAAGAGAGTGGGTTGAGATATTAGGAAATGCTTTTCTGTGAGGGTGGTGAGGGACTGGCAAAGGTTCTCCATGGAAATTGTGGATGCTCTATCTCTAGAGGTCCCTTCAAGGCCTGGCTGAGCAACCTGGTCTAGTGGAAGGTGTCCCTGACCATAGCAGAGTGTATGAAACTAGATGATCCCAACTTCTGTAATTCTATGAAATGATTTTTGAATGCACATCTTTATATCATATTACTAATCAAGGTGGCTACCACAATGAGGGAGAGCCTGACAGTTAGTGGAAGTTTAGTAGTGCCACCAGAGTTTCCAAACTGTTTTTCTTCTTCTCCTGCAGCATCAAAATTTTCTTCTTTGCATTCTACAAAGTTTAATTACAGGTTTGACAAGAGTAGCTAGTGGTGCTATACATGTACAGATGAATGCATGATATAGTTAGAATATGTGAGGTGAAAGCTGATATTTGTTTTGAAAATTGGTTCCAGAGCTTGTTGTCAAAGTTCAGAAGGAAGCAGACTTTCAAAGAAAAAGTCTTTGCAATCAGTATCCAAAATTCAAATTCTGTCATAAAATCTGTTATCCTTAATGCCCACAAAGTAGATTTTGACCATTAACTTTTTTGACCATTAACCATTTACCCATTTGGGTACACACTCACAAATGATTTTCAACTGAAATCTTTCTGTCTTGAACAGCCTTACTTCAGTTCAATTCTTTTTCCTAAGTGCTTATTTTTGACACTACACATGAGGAATAAAAACCCTCAGAGTGACAGTCTGTGATCATGTTTCATGTGGCAGACTTCATTTGCTTTCAGTTTGTATTACTATCAATTTATAACTTTGTTCCTTAAATACTTATCATTTTTTCCACATTGTAACTGATATATTGAATGATGTATGTTTGAGAGGTATTTCAAGGATCTTAACTTCAGTCATTAACTGGTTATGTCTTGGCTCAGGAACCTTTGGTTCGTTGAGAGAAAGTTACTGTTTTTTAAGCAAATAAACCAGCTTTTCAGTATGTAATTATTTTCTTATCAATTTTACATTTTCATGCCCTTTTGAGCATCTAGCATGCCATGCTTGAATTTACATTTAGCTCTGCAGGAACTGCTTTAAATATTATTATTAAGAAGGAAAAAATCAAAAATCAAAGTGAATTTTTACTACAATAGCAAGGTATAGGGAAGGTGCAATTGCAGCAACAGCAGCCTGGATTAGTGTATAGAACTAACTCACAGCTTGACAGAAAATCCCTGCTGGGGAGGAAATGTAGGGGAACCAGCAGAATTTTGCTACATCTGCTCCCTACTGCTAATAAGCTTTAACCCATTTCATTTTTATTATGCTTGGTGTTTAGATATTTTGCTTCCGAAATTATATCTGTAACTATGAGAACACATAAAAGGAAGCTCGACAGGTAGGGCTGTTTAAAAATTTAAAACTATCAGCAAGGGATGTTAAAGGCCATAATGAGTAAGATGGTTGCCTTCTCAGTGTGGGATTTTAAAGTTCAGGCACTTCAGTGCTGCTAGAAAGGCTGAGCAGAAGTATTGGGTAAAACTGATTTCATAGCTTGAGTGGCTTGTACAGCCAGAAGGCACCATTAGATTATTTATTGTGACCTGTATATCACAGACCATTACATTTCACCCAGAAATTCCCATTTTGAACTCTGTGAGTGTACTTGCACTAAAGTATATCAGACCTTAGGAGTTCCAACTACTTTATGCCACAGGGTGAGAATGAAAAGGCTGAGCTTTGCATGCAGTAGGAAGAGGGTTTGTCAGGTTGGTAAGTACACATGGTAGAATGACTACTTCTGAAGAGTAAAGCAAACAACCAAAGGCTTGTATGGACTTCACAGAAGTGAAAAACCTCTCCTGACCCCTTTGAATTAGGGAAAAAAGATACAGGTATTCATATTGTGTCAAAGCACTTGTGTCAGAGTTTTGCTGAAACCATAAACAGTTCTCTAATATAAAATAAAAATTAAAAAATGAAATCCCCACTCCCTAAATCAGCTATAATAAACAAAAGTTAAGACTGAATCTGTCTCATGACACATCAGTGGGAATAATTAGGAGGGAAAATCAGAGTCATGTCTATTTTTAAAATTAATAATAGTTGTCTAATTCTGCATTTCAGGTATTTTGCCCCTCTGGCAGCCCTGCTGGCAGTCATGTTCTTGGTGTCTCCATTTCTCAGTCCAGATACATTCACTGCAGTACTTTGAACATGTTTTTATCTGAATATTCAGTGCTATAACTAATATTTGCAGCCATCTAAAATTGCAGGGGAAATGGTATTGTATATTTTCCATTTGATATTATCACATGCTTACCATAATTGATTAGACATTTTAAAATCTTTCTTTTACTCTGGTGGTGGCATGGTTGTCACATACAACTACAAAATGTATTTTGAGGAGAGATTGAAATGTATAAAATCACTGAGTAGTTGGAAGCTTGATGTCTATGGGGCTGATGAGACTGTGCTTTTAGATAATGCTTTAGAACAAGATTGTGATACTTACCTGGGGAATGATGCAAAAATAGAAGTCTCAGTCTTTCAGTAGGAGATGCCTCACCATTAATGTGCATGTAGAAGCTTGTGCCTGTCTTTCAGCAGGCCAGTTTACATATTCTGGTTTTCTTTCAATTTATTCTAACAAGAAATTATTAGAGCTTCCTTTGCAAGAAAGCTTCCAAGTTGATAAGTCCAGAAAACAGAAGTGTTAGCCTAGTTATTGCAGATTCTGTGTACATTCTTCAGGCTTTCAACTGTTCATTTGTTCTAGAGATTTGTTCAAAGCTGATTATGTCTTCATAGAAATGTGATACTGATTGCACTTGTTTTGATCCTGTCAGAGCTTCTCAGTTTCTGAAATAAAAGGATGAAAACACAGTGATCCAACAATAGAAAAGATAAACAAAATTAATAAGAAAATTATATCCTTCTGTACTAAATATAATCAAAAGAGAGGTTGTAAGGTTGTGTCTTAAATTTCAACAGAACCCTTTTTTCTATCACACAGAAATGATGAAATTTATACCACTTCTTGGCCTCTGTTGACAATCGTGGTAAAAGATAGAATAGAAAGTTGTTAAATTATTCTGTTTGAGCAATATAAGCTATAGATCATGTAAAGTTATTGAACTGGTTTCTTATGAACTCTTTATTTTCATGAGTTCTATATTTGCTTTGCTTTTTTAATGTAATGCTTACCTATTCTTCCAGTGGCACTATTCAGAGACCATTCATCGTGAAATTTTTTATTCTGCAAGGATTTCAACATATCCTTTATACATCAGAAAGCTGTCTCAACTTTTAAGTCAAATTTACTGTATATTTATTGTGGGATTTGGGTCCTAAGAATGTTGTTACTTAATTTTTCTGGTAGTTTCTTCTGACATACTTGGTTGATTACTGTAAAATTTTAGCCCATCACCTGGTCTAATCCTAATAATAGCCAGCAATATATTGTGCAGATTTCACATTTCCTATACTCTCACTAAAATAACTTGGGACATGGTGATTTCATCCTCCTGCAAAATGCATCTCTGAGAAAAGTTAAGCTTGGCATGTTAATTGCTGATCATTTCATATCTAATTATTTTGTATCATTACTATAGCTACATGTGTATTTTTTTCACAATTTTTCACAATTGTTGAGGTGAAAAATTAATATTTTTTTCTAATATGAGCAGGTGAATGTAATCATTATATCAAAAGAATATTAGAAATCCATTTAATTTACAAAAATTGATTGAAAGTACCCTGAGAAATAGTATTATCTTTAAATTTCTATACTCATATTTGTTCCCCTGTATCTGCTTTCCCTTTTTCATATTTCTGTTTTCTAAAGATACCTAAAGATTGCAAAAAAGGAATTACTCTGAAAAATGTGCTATCAGATGTTGCTACAAAAAATAAAGAAGGTTTGCTCTAGATTTTCCATGGTTCAGTAACACCAAAGTACAGACTCATTTTTCCAGTTGACATTGTACAAAATAATTTCTGTGTGACACAGGGGTTACTGAACTACCTCCAGCTTTATCCAACGTGTTGAGGAGTGATTAGAGAGGACTAAAATTTCTTAAGAACTTGTTTCTTTTCATATTTACAGTATGAAATATTCAGACACATATTCAGTTCATAAGACTTCATTTTTAGTCTGCCAGTTTTGTGTTAATGTCTTTTTGACGTGCACCAAATAATTTGTTTTATTTCAGAAAGAAATACTAAATGTCTGACTTTCCTACTTTTGCAAGCTTTCCAAAAGGAACATTCTTTGCGATTTTATTGTTATAAAACACTGTGGTATTCATTGTTTGAATTCAGATGTGGTACCAGAAATGCATGTGGCCTATTTATTAGACAAACTAAGATGTTGAAAAGAATTGCTTCTATCCTACTTTCTTTAGGAACTGACAATTTTATTCTTGTGCAGTTTTCCTAGTGGAATCTTTACTTTTTTAAGTCATAAACCTATTGTTGTAAGAGACTCTAGCAAAGCTTAAACTGGATCTCAGGAGTTTGATGCACTCTGTTTAATGCAGGCAGTGTAAAAGAAATTTCAAATGTATTATTTAAAGGCACATTAATCTTGCCACTGTAATGGTGTAATAATGCATACCATATAAGGTTTTCATAAACTCAGCTTCTAAAAGTAACATCACAGTATCTTTCTTTTTGTTCTCCAAGTCACTTCTTTGTAGAGATAGCAATTATGCATTCATCTGTCTCTTATAGCCTGATTCCATATTCAGCTGAGAGATAGATAGATAGGCCTCAGTCCTTACTAACACAACAAAAAGAATATTTCTCATTTAGAACAAAGGGAGGATAGTCAAAAAAACTTATATAATAATGGCCAAAATATGTACCTTTTTCAGTTTAATAAAGTGAAATAGTTAAATACTTATACAATAGATTGAAGATAGGTTTGTCTTTAAGTCATTATTCCTTTGTTTTCATTGGAATTATAATAGTTATCACTTGGATTATTTTTTTAGTACAAAAAAATAAATTATAAGATTAGCACCTTTAAAACAAAACTCTGTGTAAGTTTACAACCCTTACAGCCCAGTGTTTTTCATTTAACTCTGCTCATTCTATTGAAGTCTGGCTTGGTTTTTAGCAGTATTGTGAATGCATTAGTATGAGAGTATTTTGTGGCTCTCTGAATATGCACAATGAAAATTGGGTGAATCTTTACTAAGAACTGAGGCACAGAAAATACAAGGATTTGGTAGTGCTGTGAACCAATAATTTCTTGTATCAGTGCAAAGCTCAGGAGAGTGGTATGCATGCAACAGTTCAGTCGTTCAGTAGGAGATGACTGACACTTTTGATTTAGTGTAGGGTTAATTACAAGTTTAGAAACCCACTGACAACCTCCATTGTTCACCTTGCTTCTTGAGATATGAAAGAGCTATTTTTGAAGTAAACCCATTGATAAAAGTGTTAGCTAGGGAATGTTTCTACCAAGCTGTCTTTTCACTTCAGTTTAGGCACAAATACAAAGTACAGGAAGTTCCCATTCTCGTTTCCATTTTTAGCTACTTTCCTGAATTGTATGTTGCTTAATACCTGTAATTCTGTGGCCTTCAACAAGTATTCAGTCAAGCCTTTTGACCCTTTCTGTTTCTAACCAAACATCCTTACACTTGCAGATTTGGATTGAGCATCCATCACAGAACCTCTGTAGAGGGGTTAACACAGAGCAGTCTGCCTGGGTGGCTCCAGGCTAAGGCAGCTCCAAACCCCTGCTCCTGTGGCAGGTGCCTAAAGCAGACAAACCTCCTGCTTGGTACTGTCTGGGAATGATGTGTTTTAGTTGTCCATCCTGTCTCTATCAGTTAAGGCAGAAATGAAGATACGTATGTCCCTCTAAAGGTACTATTACTGTTCTGTATGTGATTCTCCTTTTTTCCTCAGAAGGAGTAACTACATTGAACTCCCACTTCTTCCAGCCCAATATTCTGGTGCCAGTAGCTCTGCTGAAGAAGCTTAGGGTCTCAAAGTTATCTGCATTCATCTACTTGACTCAGTGTTCATAATTCATCTATAAAATCAGTCTGGAATATCACAGATGAACACAAAATTCCTTTAGTGTCATGGAATGTTAGAAGGGACTAATTGTGAAAAATCTGAGTCCATATAAGAAGCCCCAGTTCTTTACCAAACACACCACTAGTATCAGCATAAATGCTTATTTAAGAAATTAACAATAACCATAATGGTGTAGACTTTGCTTGGTATTTGGACTCCAAACAGTAGCCCTTAGCAGAAGTAAGTAGTAAAAGCATAAATCCATTCTAATATTCTCCTAACCTCAAACTATTTTAATTCATATTTAAATTGATCAAATCAATTTTGTTATATAAATCATAATCTTTATATAAATTAGTAACTTTTATAAATAAAAAAATCTAGGAATGTTATCATACCTCTTTTATAAATCCCACTGAGTCTGTGTTCTACGAACTCATTCAGGCTCCCCTTGAATCCCTGTAAAGTTCTTGCAAGCAGAGCATTCTCCATCAAGGAGTTGTAGGTGTCACCCACCATTGTTCATTTTGAAACCATGCTTTCCTAATGTCATTTGATGGTCCATAGCTCTTTGTACTGAAAGACAAGTGTGCAAAATCAGTTCTTATCCCTCTCCACTCTTTTTATGTCATGTAAGACTTTGTAAACCTCTGTCTTGTCATTAAGAAGGCTGCAGAACATTTCCAATCAAACCCTCCAGAGCTTTTGATTGTACTTGTCCTCCTCTGAATGTATTTTGGATCTAGTATGCCCTTTTTCAGTTGAGAGATCCAGAGTTGTTTATCTTACTTAAGATGCTGGCGAACTGGGAATTTTTACAGTAGCATAGTTACCCACTTTGTTTTCTTTCTTTACTTGTTTTCTTAACTACTGTCAGCTTCTGTGATTCTTTATTAACCAGTCCATGAAGACTTTTCAAGGTGTCACTTAGCTTAGCATGGAAATTTTCTCAGTGTTTACAATAGAAGTAAAGAAGAGTCACTTTCTCAGTCATCCTAAAACGTACTCTATTCCTTTGGTTTCTCCTGTGAGTTACTGAAACATGCATTGTATCTCCAGAAGATTATTATTATTTTCTTCAAGGTGGGAAAAGTTCTTTGTTGAGTTGTGGGGTTTTTGTAAGGCAATGTGTTTAAAAAAAAGTTTGTAGTCCTTCTCTGGATATGGCATGATAGATACAATGCATATATGGAATGATATAGATACAATGCATGTATTTAGAAAAATCTGCTTTTTGGCTTATTTTTTCAAATTTTCTGGATCTCAATCTTTCACATCTTTGATAAATTAAGCAGCAGATGTTCCTGTTGGCAAAGGGAAGATATGGAACATGTTTCGAGGACAGTCTAATGTGAGATTCAGTTAGAGCTAGAGAGTTAAATCACTTGTCTTACAAAATCTTTGTCCAGTGTTTTGGGATCTACCATTTCCTAGCACAACAGAAATGGAATTCTGCCATAGTGTGATCTCTGAGATGATCCAGATTACATCCATTCCTGAAAAAAGTCATTGTTGTAGAACCATTTATTTTCAGAGGGTGTCTTCTGCATGAGGAACCTAAGTTACCTGATGGCCTTCTCCAGCCCTCTTTAAATCAGATCATGTAGAAGTATAGCACATAAGTAGCATCTTTCCCCATATAATCTCAGCAGTCAGCCATTGAACCTTTAGATCTCCTTATTTTCCCCTGTGACATTCAAACTTTTCTTAGTGCAGAGCTACCTTGTAGTATTTGTTCCTTGAGAGGATTAAATCCAATGGAAAGGCTAACAAGTGAAAATTAGAAACTTCAATACACTTTCCCATGAAATGAAAATCATTTGGAAACTGATAGCTAAGACAAAAGGGTTAAAGAGCAAATGTCTTTAAATAACCACTATACCTCCAGATTAATGAAATCTGTAACGATTTGTAAAATTCAGATAATGCATACTTTTAAGGAATCACTGCTTTCAGGAGTGTTTGCCTCTAAAGATTTCTTGTCACTCAACAAGAATTTTAGAGCTTCTAAGAATTATTTGATAGTTCTTTTTCAGAAATTATAACCCAAGCTATATGCTCTTCCATCTCATTTTTTTTCTGATCAGGATCTGAATCTGTGGAAGAAAGACTAGACCAAATTCTATTATCCTTTATAGAACAGTCTAGAACAGTATCCTTGGGCAAGAACTCTAAAATCATGTTTTTATTCATAGTACCACAGCCATCTGCCAAAAGTGATGAATCTCATTGATGAGAGTGCAGAAATAATTGTAAAAACAATTTAGCCAATAAAATAATTCCTCTTTGTCTTCACTCTTAATACTTTCTTATACTGTTTTAGCATCACATAATTTTTTAGCAGACCTTATAGATTCATCCTCATCTAGTAGACAGGCTATCATAAAGATATTCCATTCTCTAAGAAAATTGTAAATTTCTGAAAGGTAACTCATAAATGCAGCATCCAAGTGTAACACAAATGTCAGTTATTTCTTGAAAATAAGTCAGAAGAGGTCACTGTTAGAAGTATTTCTTTAAGCTTCTGTAGCCACTGATGAAAGACTATTAGTCCCCAGTAGCTCTGTTATTTGTGCTTTGTGCAAACTCTAAAGTTAAAGGTTATGAGTGTTATGGTACCATACAGGTGCACTGTAGTAGTCTTTCACACAGAATGATTCTCATTTGTTAAATTTGGAAATGTACTTTCTCTTGGCCTTAATTTTCATGTAGTTCTTGATATTCTAAATGGCAGCTGAAGGCAAGCAGAAATAGCGAGTAATTGATTTAACAACCTACGACAAGTACAGGGAAGTAGAAAAGTTTGTCTTAGTGCTTGATGTGACCTGAGAGAGCTTCTTTAGACTGTTTTTTTCTAACCAGTACCTCAGCACCTTGGGCCAGCAAAATGGCCTTTAAGCCTGAATGAGCATGACTTTTTTTTTTCTCAGTCCAAAGCTCCAGTATTTCATCTTTTCAAACTGCTTTACAGCACTCCAAGCAGAATTATATTGACAAGGTTAGAATTCATCTCCTAGAGGAGAATACTGTGCTTCTCTTAAGTGCTAATATAACATTTATGTCTAGCTACCTTAATAACAGCCCTGGCCAGCCTAATGAAAGTACTGAAAGCAAACAGTACTCCATGAGATTTTATTATGACTGAAGTGATTGCAATTTGAGACAAATTGTCCCTATTTCTGTTACCACATCAAAACCAGAAATGCTGAAGCAATTGCTACATGTTTGGGATAGAATTACACTCCACTATTGTTAATATAGAAGTAAGTGCATTTTTCATGTAAACAGCTTACAAGGGTCAAGCATCAAAGATATTCTGTGCAAAATTCTTGTCAATAACTTTGTGAGTGAATTTTGAAATAAAGTGCCTGGAACGTGTCATTATTTCTTCCTCTCAAAGTTGAGAGCAAGTGGTTGAAAATTGAGCTTGTGAATTGAAGGTACTGCAAGTTATATGGCCTTATCGACTTCAGGCAAAAATGACAGGTTTGTCTTGTTATTATTTTTCCTTTCAGAGGTCAGGGAATGGACAATATTAACAGTATATACTGGAATGTAAGCAAACTGGTATATAAAAAAAATTACTATCTGTTTACAGAAGGTAGTGTAAGTCAATAATATTAAAAGTTCCTAATATACTGTCTCTTCATAAGAATTGATGGAAAAGTAAGGAAAAAGTAATCCACTGGTCAAAAAAAGCATTTCAACTGCTCAGGTATTTGAAAGCTATTTAAAACCATCAGAAGAAAAGGAAATCAGTTACTCAGATGTAGCTGACCGAGTTAGCTAATTAGACATGCTGATTGATGTGAAAGCAATTTAAATATACATTCTCATTGAACTCTGTGATTTAAAAAACACATTCTATCTTCTAAGAGTTCGTTCAGGATAATTCTGCTGTTTAGAACTATCTGAACTATATTTTTGCTGTATCTGAACTGAATCTTTAGTAGTCCAACTTTTAAAATAAAACTTATGTAATTTACTGACTCATTTCTGTAGTTTTGGTAGTTCCTACCACTTTTTATTCTTCAAAAATCTTTGATACAAACAAATGTCACCATATGCAAAAAGACTTCTTTTGGTTACATAATGAGTGCAAAATAAATTATGATCAGCTTTTTTTTTAATGTTACAGGCATAGTAGTGGTTTTAGACTGCAAAAATTAGGAGATACTGTCAGATAAGTTCATAGTTTCTCAAGATGACTTTTTGGTAAGGAAAGTTGAGGGGAAAAGCAGTTTCCATGAAATAAATGTACTGCATATACTTTTTTAATATTTTAACTAAATAAGAGCAACGTTAATTTCTACAGCTCTGTAATATGGACAATATTTTGTTTATCTTTTAGGTTGAAGACTCAGAGATGTATCCTGATGAAACTGCAGTATGTGGGTTGCTTGCTGTGGTTGTAGTATCTCACCTACCTCGAGATGCTGCCATTGAATGGCATGTTGTTGCAGTAGTTGATGATCCACTCCGAAGAAAACATTTTGGAATGAAGATGTTGTCAGAGGGCTTCCAAATCAAGTGTGAATCTGTGGAGTCTAGTTCTGCATCTTGTGCATCAATCTCGGCACGCCTGAGCTTGATTTCGTCATCCACTTCTCACCTTGATTTAGATGGACCCCTTCATGACTTAGTTGCTATGTTTAAACAAGCTATTGACAAACTCTCAGAAGACTGCACTGCCAGTCCTTTGTCCTTTAGAGCTTTCTTCAAGGAGCATGTCTTTGATGCTGAAGCACTACAAAAAGGTAAGACTTACCATGACAGGAACTACGTGTAATACTAAGCACAAGGTATTTGTTTACTTCTACATCAGATTCTATTGGGAAAAAAAGATTTAGAGGAGTGTTTCAAGGATAGGTGGCCAAGAAGGCCAATGGCATCCTGACCTGGATCAGCAATAGTGTGGCCAGCAGGACCAGTACAGTGACTGTCCCTTTGTACTCAGCACTGGTGAGGCCACACCTTCAATCCTGTATTCAGTTTTGGGACCCTCACAGCAAAGGAGACATTGAAGTTGCTGGAGCATGTCCAGAGAAGGACAACAGAGCTGGTGAAGGGTCTAGAGAGAAAGTTATATGAGGATGGGCTGAGGGAACTGGGGGTTTTTACCTGGAGAAAAAGAGGCTCAGAGGAGACCCTACTGATCTCTACAACTGCCTGAAAGGCGGGTGTAGCCAGGTGGGGGCTGAACTCTTCTCCCAAGTAACAAGTGATAGAACAAGAGGAAAGAGCCTCAAGTTACACCTAGGGGGGCTGAGATTGAATATTAGGAATAGTTCCTTCACCAAAAGGATTATCAAGCATTGGAACAGGCTGCCTAGGGAAGTGGTGGAGTCACCACCTCTGGAGGTGTTTGAAAGATGTGTAGTAGACTTGATGCTTAGCAGCATACTTTAGTGGTAGATCTGGCAGTGTTAGATTTACAGCTGGACTAAATGATCTTTTCCAACCCAAATAATTCTACAGTTCTACAATTAGGATACATTTGTTCTTTTTCTAGTTACCAGGCATGTTTCTCATATTGAAAGGCTCTCATCTTGGACCTCCTGAAGTCCAAACAGGATAAAGTCCTGGATTACTTTTTTTCTAATCTCACCTTTGATCTTGAGGCTGGTTTATATGATCTTGCTCTGGTTATCCTGACTTTCCATGCAAGAGAAATACAACCACCTTAGATTTCAATGTAGGGAGAATGAATCTTTTGCTTAAAAATGTTTGAACAGTGCTGCATTTGGTAGTCTCTTTTTCTCACAGGAAACTTCTAGCAGGAACTCCTTTGAGAATAAATAATGAAATATTAATAAGGAAAAACTATTAAAATAAGAAAATGGTGTTGTATCCTTTGGAATAGAGGGTGACTGGTTTTGAACATGGGCTGATTTTTAAGTAACTTACTTAAATAGAACCTGCTATCCACAAAAATTTGTTGGGTTTCCCCCCAGTGTTTATTTTTTTCAGAATCTCCTTCTCTTACCAAGAGAATACAGAGCAGTAAATATATTACAACTGCAGTTTTTTTCTTATGTTGCAGATCTGCATTTTGGGCTATTCTCTATTTGGAACAGCTAACATTATGCAAGAGCACAAAAGCTTATTTTATCTTTCAGACTTATAAAACTGGTAGTCCATACTTGTATTGAAATCAGTAAGAACTTTGTTATCAAAAAGAAACAAAATCATATCCTTAGTCTATATTTATCTCAAACATGCATGCACTTTAAAAATCCTTGCAGACCACAACTGATCCATATTAATTAGCTGACATAAATGTTAGCCCTCAAATATTCTACTGTCCTATTTTTTTTCCTAACCTGCAGCAGTTTTTGAAGAAAATTCAACTTGACATTGTTTAATAGATTTAAAGTACAGGAATTGAAAGCTATAAAAATGTGGCATAGAATAAGCATATTTAATCCAGGAAGCAAGGAATGAACATATAGTCTGACAGAATGTTGTTGTTTTTACTACGTCTTGTTTAAGAGCTAAAAAGAAACCTGATAAAACATGTTTCTGGCATGGGATTAACATTAGTGTTTCTTCTGCTTTCTTTCTGGTATTTCTCAGGCCATAGAATAATTACTTCCAAACAAATTTCATTTGCTTTATAAAATATATTTGTCAATATAATGTATTAATTGCACACATAAAAATTTGGTTCAGTTCCATTCATTTTATACTACCAATATCATAGACATAGAAAGATTTGTGTGATTGTCATATATTCATTCTTGTTGTGTTCAGATCTCTGCACTGTCATAATAATTCCTGTCATTATACCAATTTTATCATTATCCCCACTGGTAAGAAATACATGCTTGCAAATCTGTAGAATATATAGAATACATTAAATTTACAAGTAGCACTAATTCACTGATGAAGAATTTTAAAACAATTTTTTTCTTCTTAGGAAAAATTTCCAGAAAATTCATGCAATGGAAGAATAAGTGTGATATATATTCAAAAATAATTTCTCAAATTAAAGTGGTTGTTGCTGAAGTCTGTCTTGGTGAAAATTTCTATATGTTAGAAGACTATATATGTATATGTATATATACAGCCACACACTTATTCTGGTTCAAAATCAGAAGACTAATTATTAATATATTGTTAAGACATGGGACATATTCAAGTGCTCTGGTAATATGTGTTCTTAGAGCTTTGTAAGACATCTAGTCTCCAGTGAAGCATCATCAGCTTTCAAAACAATGCAGCATATTAGTGAACGATATCCTTGACTGGCTTTTGCACTAGTAGTATAATTGTACTGCTCATAATTTAAAATGTACTCACACATATGTATTTAACTCTCAGTTTAAAAAGTGTTGTGTCAGGTGTCCAGTTCATTCCCATTAATTTCAGTATCCCATTGACAGTGTCCATAAGTAAGATGACATAGTCTATGTTTTATCTTCTTGGTTATTATTGGCAGTTTTTAATTTTGACAGGCAGGACTGCTGGCACTGTATGTGTCCTTTAGTGTGTTTCCCAGTTTTAATACACCAGAGATAGTATCAGGTCTTTCTTTGCATTTGTAAATCTGCAGGTCTAATATGCAGACTTTTAAAAAATTTTGTTTCATTAATGTGGCTGCCAGAAAGCAAATTCTATTGAGAGACCAGTTTTTCAATCGCCATTTATTAATTCAGCTCAGGTAGTAGAGGTTGCTAACCATCTGTATGAGGATCCATTAGTGACATGTTTGATCTCTGACTTGTTAGACATTGGTAATCCCACAAGTAGATCTGTCCTTTTGGGTCTTCATCTGCCAGCAGATACATTTTCTACTGAAGAAAAATAATAATATAGCAGGGAATAATAGACACTTTTTTTCAAATATTTTTAATGTGAAACACATTCAACATGTGTCTGTGATGGAACAGGTAGAAATTATGATGCTCAGAAATCAAGAAAGATGGTTAAGGAGATAGTTGTTCCAAGTTGGTGGATTTCAGGAGGACTTTTATCATGTCACAAGATTAGTAAATAGTCTTCAATAACTCTTGCAAGATCTTGAATTGAAATGTATTGTCTGCTCTTGGAAATGCACAGAAAAGAAATAAAGGTAGCATTTTTCTGATTAGAACTTAAAAACCATTGGAGTGAAAGGAGCAAATACTGCCACAGGCTTTCTCAAATGAGCCTCTGATTAGATAATACAGAGGGTTTTGGAATAAAGAAATTGCCATTTATTTAAAATTGTCCTTATAAATATTAGAAATGTGTTGTTACCTGACACAGTAAGATGAGAACTAGGAGTATATCTACTCGGCATATTGTAACAGGTTATTGGAAATTATTACAGCCGGTGTTACGGATGTCAAAAGAAGCTAAAGGTTTGTAATGCAAATTGGAGACAGATAGCTTTCTGTCATCCTAAGAGCAGATGTGAAGTTTTATTGAACAAAGTGTGGTACTGATGGTGAACTTCTCAGAGGCAATCCCTCATAACATGCGAGAGCATTATGGGCGCCGTGCTGAGACCACAGAACGTATTAGAAGTAGGAGGATTAGATTAAGCTGACATATATACTTAGTAAGATGCTGTTAAGCCTTTAGAAGTCTTTAACATAAATTTGACTATTTCTTCCTTATTCTCATTCAAATGTGCATTAATATAAACATGTCAGGATGATTTGCTATACCATGCAGTTGACTAGATTATACTTCAGTATAGGAATGATGAATGTTTATAAGTCATCACATTATGATTTAACAAGCCTTGTTCACAAGATGTATGCAAAATATTTTTGAATATTTATTTGAGAATAGCGAAGGTCCTGCCTTCACCAGACACCATATTACACAATGCCTTTTTAATACTAAAGAAAAAATGGACTGGGAATATAAAAAGGCAAAAGAAAATAGAAATAGAATGTCTAGTAGGAACATGAAAATGAATATATAACTAGTGTTTGAAAGTGGCTCTGCTCTGTAAATGTGTAGGTCTAAAAGGCCCTTAGTACTTATGAGTTTATCAAGTTTCAATGACACTACATATATATATATATTTTTAAATCTAATATGGGCTGAGTGTAATTCAGCTCAACTGTAAAAAAATCTTATTTGTAATAGGACTTTTTCTTCCGTTGCAAAAGAAGTCCTGGTGGTTAGGCACTCATTTAGAGTCCCTGCAATAGCAGAGTCACACCCTGACACATGTACAGTATGCAGCTTTGAAACTAAAGATTTTCCATCTGGTAACATTTAAAGTATTCTGTTTAATAAAACATGGCATTATCAACACATTTTCCACATGTTTCCCAAAACACAGAGTTTCCAGTACAGAGAGAATGCATTATGTAGTGCAAATCTGAGAGAAGAGGAAGAAGATCAATTGAAGATACCAAGATGCATTTTTACAATAATGAATGTCTGTGTTTATTGAAGTTTAATATTTTTTACCAATGTACTTTAAATTTGCACTGGAAATTTATTTCAACTAAACTTTATTGATGGATATGCCATTATATAAAGGGAAAAAATTTGCCATGGTGACAACTGGAATTTTAACCTTCACACATTTGTATGTAGGTATACACATTCTCATGTGAGTAATTAGTATTTAGTCAGCAATTGTGGAGAACTACTCACGTGAGTAGAAACTAAATAATCATTAAGAACTCTTTACTGACTAACAATGAAGCAGGTAAATAAATCCTTTTAAAATGAAATTACAGTCACTAGGATGTTTTTTTTGGTTTTGAAAATCCTCTCAAAGTTATACTCTGAGGTAGAAGCAAATATATAAAAACTGTTTAGAATCCATAAAAATACTGTAATTTTGTTCAAACACTTTACTACCCACAAATTTGGCTTGGGGTTTCATTTGACTTCTCTGGTATAATGATTCCATTTCACTATGAAAAAGTGGAGAGGAAGGTTGTTTTCTTGTTTTTGCCATCTGCACTGTAACTTATAATCCAAGAACTCAGCTGTAACTAACCATCAAAAGAAAGTATTTTGCCATTGTCACACTTCATGCAATTAGACTTTGCATAATATATGCAGTTGTGCTCCCAATAGGCTATTTCTTCCTAAATTTCAGATAAATTTAGGTTGAAAACAGCATAAAGTTATCATGTATTAGTGAGTAATTTCAATCCTTATTAAAACAAGCAATGGAAAATCCACATTTTTTTAAAGTTGCTTTAGAGTTTTCTCAGCCTTTAGAAGTGATGCATCATACCAGCTGGGTTAAAATCCAATTAGTAGCTCTAATTCATTGACACTGAAAGCACATTTGCAGTACAGTCCCTTTAGTCATGTCTCTTCTACTTGCACTGTAAGTTTGATGTATCAACATTGGAAGAAGGTGAGGTTTTTTCCATCGTAGTAAACTAGAACATTTCTTCTCTTTCTGCATTACTTCTGAATGGCATGAGTGTAACCAGTAGATGGAGGGATGACAGCTAGCATACCTGAAATACTAAGATAGGATAACCACAGAAAGAAATCACCAAACTGGAGAAAGTCCAAAGAGCCACTAAAGTAGAAGGTCATGTGAGTGGTACATAGAGATAAAAGTACTGAAGGAACTGGCTTAGTTCCACCTAGGGAAGAAGGTTCCACCTATGGATGATGCAAATTGCAGTCTTCCCTTTCCTTAATAGACATTGCAAAGAAGGAGAGAATTTTTCCAGAGGTGAACTACACCAGGATAATGAGCAACATTTAGGAGTTGCAGCAGGAGGTATTCCAGTTGGACACAAGGACTGAATTTTTCTCCACAAGAGTGAAAACCACAGGCTGTGACACTTCCACCTTGGAGATCCTGAAAACCTAACAGCACAAGGCCGTTAGCAAACTGATCAAATGTCTAAGGTTACTCTTGCTCTGATCGTCAGGGAGATTAAGCTATATGGTTTTCAGAGTGCCTTACCCCCTAGAGTTACTCTTTGATTCCCAAAATGATTCTATGACTATATATTATTATTAAATTACAGTGAATTGGCCAGAAATAGTGGTATTTAACTGCAGATTCAGAAAGAAAAAAATTGGCTCTTTCTGTCTGTTATTAATACCCCACACACTCAAAAATGATTGCTCCCACTACCTACTTGAATAATAATTAGCAGGTTTTTCCTATCAGAGCATACCTTTGAAAGAAAAATGTTTCTTTAGAAGTGTCTAGACTCTTTGGTTTTGGTAGGGGTTCTTTTTAACTCATTTCTCTTTAGTCTGCACATTTGTGCTTTCTTCTTTCCATCTCTTTATCTTAACAGAACTCACACAAGTTCAGAATTAGAATATTCATTGGGCTGTTAGATAGCTAGAGTATTTCTTATGAGAGTCCAAAGCCAGTGTGCTTCCAGAGTCTAATTCATTTGATAATGATTGATACATCTGAGTATGAGGAATCCTGTTATCAAGTTCAATATTTACATCATCAGTAATGCCGTATCTTCTATAGGAAAAAACTTTGTTTTCCTCATTTAAGCATACTGGTTATATCATTTGATATGGGGGCTGGATACTGATTTGACTGGGTTAAGTAGGTTTTCTAAAATAATCTTTAAATAATCTGCAACATAAAATTTAAACTATAAAACCACTAGAGAACTTCAAAACTTTGTTCAAAATTTTTGCTTATTAGGACATAAAGACTTTAGGAACTTTGAAAATCAAAGTTTATTCTCTTCACCTAATAGTAATATTGCTGGAAGGGAAAAAAAAAGTATTTTGAAGCTATTTTTTCTGACTTTTTTAGAGTCCTGTCTTGTTGTAATCATTCTGCCAGGAATGTAAGAGTTAGTATTCCAGATAATTGGGAGAAATTAGATGTAAGAAAAAAATTACTATCTCGCCTATTTTACTCTTAAATAAATCACAGCTATATCACATCCATTTACTGATGCTGTGTATGTAAATTTGTTTGAGATGTAAAAACAAGTTTCTGTTTGTGGCACAGAAGAATTGACTTCGTAATTTCACACAGGATAGCAGAATTATAGGGCCCTATTTTCATGAAGCTCCTGGCTTAATTTACAGATGCTCAGCACCTCTCTCGATGATCTTCTCTTTAGAGGCAATGCAATAATGAGAACAGTTAAGTAGACCCCTGAAGAATAGTTTGTTGAAGTGCATGTCTTGCTTCAGAAAGGAGCCTGAGATCAAATCTGTTTTGAGATTGCTCTTCTAATGGCCATAACTTCATAATTTTAAAATAGTCCAGAGATCTTCTCATTTCCAAGCTTTTATGAAAAGAACAAATAGAAGTCAGCCTAAGGTATTTTCTACAGTTACATACATGAAGATAAATATATTCTAATTTAGCTGATTATTCTTTTTTTTTCCTGTGCATTAACTACATAGAATATGCTTTGAATTCTTTTGTATTATATCATGTAGCAAAACTTACCTGCTGTGATTTAATCAAGTATTTGGGTCACCCAAACTATAACAGCAACAGAAATAATAAGAATTTCTATCTTTAGATGAGGCTTTTTTAATTTTCGTTTTCTTCTTATTTTCCCTTCATGTGATTGTTTTTATCTGTGATAGTATGCAAAGCACCTAAACTTCTGATCCTTTAAAAATCTGGAAACAGAAACCTCAGCTGTTTAACAGTGCTTTCATTAAAAGCATTGCTTGTCACTTTTGGCTTAACTTGTTTCAGATTACTTTATGCAGGAGTTTAGCAAACTTGTAAAGCATGTTAAAATTTCATTTTGATAGAAACCATGCTGCATAATACTTCCTCACCACAGAAATTAATGCTTATTCTGTAATAAGTTTAGCACGGGATGCATCTCAGAAAATGTCTTTGGCAAGTATGGATTGGAAGGAACACTTTGGTGTTAGGCAGGAGTTAAGCACTTTGCTTACAATATTCTTTTGCATTTTTTTCATGGGTTTTACATTTCACTTTCTGTGAATATACTGCAGAGAGGCTGAAAAGCTTTTCAGGACTTCTTATCACTTAAAGCATACTCATACCCAGTTAATTATAATAGCAAGACTTTATCAGTTCCAAGGTGAATTCATGTCATACTATAATAGATCTCCTCTAAGAGATGGTATAGTTTTAGCTCTGAGATGTCTGGAAACTTCAATTGATTATTTTAATCATTGTAAGATGCATTTCAAAAATACCCAGTCATGCCTCCCACACTACCATTTAGGAGAAAAAGCAAACAATACACTTTCTGCAAGACACCAAGACTTAGATATGATTTCCCAAACATAGGAAGATTGGTTTATTATTCTGGTACACAAAGGAAGCCTGTCCAAGAGCTGATGGAAAAGCAGCATATATAGCCAGAGGAAGCCATGGAATTAGAGGCAAGACTTTGGCCCATTTACACCAGAATAATTCTAGTGAGAGACTGCAGTTTCTAGTTCATCTGAAGGATGGTCTCTGCTCTGATCTGTAATTTGTCAAGACAGATATAACAAGCTCAAGCTTGTTTCCAGCAAACACTAAGAATCTGAGCTATGAAAATCAAGTCAAATGCCATTAGCTACTGTAGTTTTGGGGTTTAGGTGGAATGAAATCTGAACCTATTGAAATTAACAGAAATTATGTTACTAACATCACTGGGAAAAAACTCAAGCACAGTTGGCCCAGTTCAAAGGCACAATTTAATGCATCATTTTCAATAGGATTGATAGAAAATGTAAGTCTTCACCTTGAAGTACTCCCCTTGCTCGATCTTTCATGCTCTTCCACTTGGGTCTCCTGCTTTTGTCCTTTCTTTTGACTTCCATTTGTCCCTTGTTATGGATGATATAAATCATGTCTCAGCCTTGAGTCATGAAACACAAGAGTAAAACTTGAAAGCAGGCACAGTGAGCCAAAAATCAAGAGGCAACAGTCCATAGTTTCTTGATCCAAAAAAAGGAGATGTGACTGACACAAACCGGAGTATAGCAAGCAGGAATATAAAGCCAAAGCTTCTGTTTTGAAAACGTATTATTCTGTGCTGAAAATGCGGTTGGTAGCCAGAAGTAGTAAGCAAAAACATGTGTACAGAAATTCACAGCTTGGATTCTACTGGATGTTATTTATTAAATCAGGAGCCACTAATGTGTTGCATTGTCCCCTCTGCAGAAGGAAAATAGTGGCATGGAAACAAAAGAATTTTGAAAGATCACACATGGTCCACACAGGGCATGGACAACGCAACACATCCACCCTGTTGGTTGTTGCCAATATTTGAAAAAATAACAGGTTTTATATTCACAAAAGGAATAGAGAGATTGAAAAACAAACAAAAAAATCTTTTTAGGTTCCTGATACTGTGAAGTACTGATGTGACCCCTGAGAAGTGCAAAGTGCTGTTTAGTGCCATTGGATTCTGCATGGAGACAGCTGGCCTCCATTTAAGGTGGAGGTAGAGTCAGTGGTCAGAGCAGCACGGGTTTGATTCAGAAGAGTAGTTGAGCTTTGTGTTGGTATCAGGATTCCTTAAGCAAACTTGAACTTTCTTCTGAAGCATTATTCAAGTCGGTGATTATGATGGACCAGAGGTTGCATGATAAAGTCAAAAATTTTGGTTTGATTTGTTGAGACATTATGAAAACAGTGTCACCTCTCATTATGCAGCACAGTTACTTCATTTTAATTTGTAATAATGGGCTTTTTTTTCTGTTAAAGAGGACGTCTCAGGGCCATATGAAATGCTTACTGTCATTGACTGAGTAGGCTTACGTTGTCCCCTCTGTCACTGACCTTGAGCAGTTTGTCCATGACTTCAATACATGTTTGTGCAAGATCAAGAGATTCCATAGAAAACTTGTGGCCTCCTAACTATGTTATGTTTAAGCACCAAGAACATTTCATGAATTCAAATCATCTTTCATTTATTCATGTTTCATGGATGGTGTTCTGTCTTTCCTTTTATAAGAGCAGTCCTACCCTGGGCTTCATGTATGTTTATTCAGGGCTTTGTCCTGCACAGAATACCATTCTTTCATGTTGATTCCATGATATAGTGTCACACATATTAAAATTTAGCAAAATAGGAGAAGAAAGAGAAAAGAAATTGAATACTTTTTCCTGAGTTCTTGTTGATGCATCAGCTTTTAGTTTGAAAATAGAACATGAAGTAGCCTCTGTACAATTACTTCATGGTATACAAATTTGACCCATAGCAGTCATAACTTACCCTTTTACTTTATATAAAATCAGCTGAGAAATAATATTATTACTTGTATGATTCCTATACTATGTTATCATATACTATACTATTCCTATACATGTTATCAGTTTGGAAGAGCAAGATGGTATGATTAGAAATATTTATGTCTTAGGTACTGCAAAACACTCAAAATTAATGTGGTTTGTAATGTAAACCTGAATGATTTCTCTAGGACACAAAAGATTAATTATTATTATTACACACTTTTCAGAAAGCTTCTCAGAATAAAAAAGGAATCTGAATGCTTCAGAAAGTATTTAGGAGCTGTAGGAAATACCATGTTATCCTTTATTAGATTATACTGGCATCAACAGGGAAAAAGCTTTAAAAGAACGGGCAAACTATGACAGTAACACGTAACAACATTATAATTCTTTATGTATGTGTGCATGTACCATGTAAATTGACTAATTTGAAATAGTATTTATTTTTAAGATACATAAATAATATTATAGAAATAATCTTATAGGAAATTGCACTAGCAAATGTGGCACCAGTTCATCTGCACATACCTAATCCACTCATTTAATGTTTATCTGCTTTTCTGAACTGCAGCTCACATTTTAAATTCTCTTGCTAAAGGTGGTCCCATAAAAAGACTGGGAAACAATAAAAATCCTTTAACTAATTTTATCAGGCCTGAAGAACTAAGTATTAAATAATCAGAGCACTGTGATAACTACATTAAATCAGAAGTGAGGATCAGGAAATAAATTTAAATGTAAAAATTTTTCATTGTCCACACAAGCACAATTTATATACAGAAATATATATAGAAACATATTCTGTGTAACTAAAGTATTTTGCATAATTGATTATTATCAAAATTATCAGCTTCCATGTCACAGTAATGTACATAAAATATTCTTTTCTTCTTTAGAAACATAGTGTGGGGGGATTTTTGTGCTGCCTATGTCTGAATGATACATTTTTTAAAATGTAATGAATGCTGACATTCTGTTCCCTGGCTTGGTGCAGAGATAGAGTATGCATTTAGGTAGACAGATAGAGTAGATGGTGGAAGAAACTTGATTTAGACTGTACCATTTTCTTCCTTTTAAAAACCTAAGATAACCTACAGCAAAATCTTCACTGTCAATAATCCAGTTTTTTTAATTTAAAACTTCTCATCTACTTTAAGTTCATTATGACGCTACAGTAAAATAACATTTACAGACCTAAAATGTACAACTTTAAGATACGGGTATTACTAAAGTTAAAATATTATTTAAAGCATTTTACTTGAAATTACTGATAGAAATTTAATTTTTGATAACTCTACTGGAATAAAAAAAGTGGAGCCAGGCATTTTAAAAGATACCAAAATTGTTATATAATATTTCATGTTGTTATCATTATGAGTCAGTTTGATTTATCCCAGCTTGGAATATTAGACTAGACGTGACGAGGTAAGAACAGTCTTACAAGTTAAAAAAAAATATATTCATATATATATGTATATGCACATGAATAACCTCTTGCTCTGTAGTCTCCCCTTGTCAGTCAGCTGATCCTAATATCCTAGAGAAGATATTTTGAAGTACAGGCTTCTTTTCCTTCATGCTGTTTTAACTGTAGTTTTATGTAGCAAAACACAAGCCCTTTGTGGTTATATTTAGCTTAAGTACTAAGCTTTTCTTTTTACCTTTGTCTTGCTGAACTACTTAACATCTTCTGAGTTTCTCATGTGTTCAATATTTGCCTAAGCAGCCTGCAGTCATTTTATTCCTGACGTTTTAAGACATTTCAGGTGTTTTCTTCCAAGCTAGGATTCAGACTCAGTGTTTTTAGAGACCATTTTAAGTTTCTAGTATTATGAAGTATATCTAAAAATGTTGTTTCTCATATTATGAAGTGTATCTAAAGAATGTTATACTTCAGTTTTCATCCAAAATGTTGTTTGCATCTGATTGCAACTCTGCAAACTCATCTTGGCTTCTTCTCAGTTTTCAGAGTGTTGCATTGGAAGTGTTTTGTCTATTCATAAGTTTGGAACAGCATTCCAATAGCTGCTCAGGGGTCTCCAAACTCATTTTTCAGACTACCAGTTGGAGAGACCATAGCAGGACAGAGAAAGCAAATTTTACCCTTATACTGCTGATATTGTACTTCACAGACCATATCTCATCTATTATTCTGCCATCCATTACCTCAGTACAGGAAACTAATGGGAGATGCATAATTTTTCTTGCAAAGGCTAAATTATATAGGAGCTAAACAACTCTACTTGATTTTCATATAGTTACAAGTTAAACTGCAATACAGGAAATGGAGGACAAGTACATTTTGCGTCTTGAATGATCAGGTTCAACACTAGAGCTCTTGATACAGTTCTCAGGGAGCAGCCCTTCTGCCAAATGTTCACCGTTGCAAAAAAACCAGACTCACAGACACACTATAATCCTTAACAAGTATTTTGTAAAACAACTACTGGTGTTCCTGCAGCAATATGTGTTCGTTTTACTAGCTGTGTTAAATTTGCAAAGCGACAATTCTATGTTAGCTCATTTGATAAATAGCCTTTGACCAGATATGAATCTTTTATCTCTTCCTAAAGGCTAAACATTTCTGCATGTTTGGAATTAATTGCATTAACTTCATTAATCTGTTTCATGATCTTAAAGCTCCTACGGGTGTTTTGATCTGGTGTTTGAGGTGACTTGCTTGATCATCCAAGCTTCATCCTGCAGTTGTGAACTGAAGTTGACTAGTTCACTAGGTTGACTTAAAGCTGTTTGACTGTGATTGTTGTTGCTTGTCTTCTTTATGGATCACAGAGTTTATGTTAGATAAAACTCCTAAAAAGTCAAGTAATGAACAGGAAAGAAATAGAATTTATCTAAAATTTGCTAAAACATTTTATTGTCCCTAAAAGCATAATCATGACCTTCAGTTGAAGTGAATGGAAATTTGTAGCCCCCAGGAACCTTTCACACAGATTTCATTGCAAGATTGAAGCTAAAATGAAAGGCCAGATAGTTCACAGCCCTTCTGCAGGCTGTGGACTGAAAAATTATAAGTACTGGAGTAAGTTCAGACTGTTAGCAATTAAAGAAAGACTGTCAGCATTTTCAGTGTTCTGTCCATGCAGAGCCTGTTGAAAATTCATTAAATTCACCAGCATTAGTATCGTTTCCAGGGAAATATACAGCTTACGATAGCAAAGAATTACCTGGAAGCAGTGATTCAACTATTCTGACTTATTTCTAATAAGCACATTGATTGTATTGTGGATTTCCTATTTTATTTCTCAACTGTTTCTTTAGTAGTCATGTATTTACATGCAAATGTTTTCAATATATGCCACAATTACCAACCTAAAAGCTACTTTTTCTTTTTTATATATTCTCACTTAGAAACAGGAGGTTCTAAAATTCCCAGTTATGTTTTTCATCTTGTGCCTTTAGAGGTATCACACTGGCATCTTGTTGGAATTTTGTAAGTAGCAGTTTTAGTGATGAAAAATAAAAAATATTCCTAGCTGTAGTACTTCTTATATTTTTATCTCAGGAGACCTTAGAAAGGAGTTTAGTTTCATCACTTGAATTTTACTGAGAAGTAACCTGGAAACAAGAGAAGGAGGTAATGACTTATTCACGTTTTCTCAGTAAGCCTGTGACAGAAATTGAACTTTTGTCTCCTGAATTCTAGCCAAATATTTTCTCAAGCCTACTCTCCTTCTGCACAGGAGCGCAGATTCCAAAATGTCAAAAGACATAAAAAGCAGACAATGTAAACAGGTGCAAATGAACATACAATTCATAAAATCCTGGCTCCACATAAGTTGGTGGCAAAACTTACTTCAGCTTTTATGAAGTCAAGGCTTTCATCAGGTCAGACCACCTTTTAAAGAAAATAGTTCCATATTTACACTACTAGGTATTTTCAGATCTGATCTCTTTTTTTCCCCATACACAGTTTGAGTTACCATAGATTCTCTAATTAAACGTGGTACATAATTTGATGTCAGCTTATATTTCTGAACCAGTCCTTAACCCTATTCTTTGAATTCCTTTTGCTTTAAAGAAAAAATATATGTGCTGCCTATTCTGAAACACACTAAGCTTGGTTTTATCATCATTGTTCTGACAAATCTGTGTTCTTGGCTTGGTTCCTTTGTATTTTCATTATATATGTATTATTTTATCTTGTTGGTGACAAAGTTCACTGTTACTTCTACATACTTTCAATTAAATACATTTTCATTTGTGCCTCGACCACAGAGTAGGATGTAGAAAGATGTGCTATGGAAATTTTCAAGTGTGTTTTGGATTTAGAGCATACATGTTTGCTATAAAAATCATGTATTGCATTAAAAATTGCGTGATAGCATTAAAGATTACAAGTTAATTTCACTCACTGTAAATAATGAACTTACTAATAATCTGTGAATTAGTAATTAAAAGTTTATATGAAGAACATGTTTTGCTCCTGACATTAATGTTTGGGGTATTGGCTATGGCTGTTCAGTGTCTCTGATTTTATTTGTTGCTTTTTTAAATGATTAAAATTAGCTTTCTCCTCTTTCAGATAATCTGGGGCAGTGGGTAATAAGAATGCACTGAGACATAGAAGGCAAGGAAGTGACTTGGTGTCAAAATTAAATAATTTGTAGTTCAACAGGAAGGAATTGGTCTCTATGTAACCAGTGTCTTTCAAAAAGTATGAAAAAAGTTATTTTCCTTAATGTTTGAAAGGAAGCTTACAAATGGCTAAAATCCATAGAGTGATCCTTCATACAATCATTAAATAATCTCATGCAGTATATTGATGCTGATTTACATAAAGTCACTCTGGAGAGCAAATGTTTTCTTGAACAAATTATTTCTTGAGGACTATATTCCTTCCTTCTCCTTTTAAACTACTCATGAGAATTCAATTAATTCAGAGAATTCTGGCTAGTACCTTTCTTAATTAAAGTGGTTCCAAAACTAATGTGGCTTATTATTCCTCACAGGAGATTCCACTCTGGTTGGAGAGAAATGGTAGCCAGGATCTAAGACAGGAAATGCATGAGAGATGAGAGAAATTCCATTGGCCATTGCATTAAATTGAAAAGGTAAAGCCAGAACAGGACAAATGTGACGTATAATGGCCATTTTAAACTAGTGGTAGTTTCCTGAGAAGCTGCCTTCCTTTTCAAACTTTAGAAATGAAAAGTATTGGTGAAAAAAACTGCACCAAATCACAATATCCTTTGCAAAGTTTCACCTGTAAAAATGTACTGCTCTAATGTAAGAACAGTAAACTGAAAAACATCTGATACAGAAATTAAACACATCAGCTTGTCCTGCAAAAGTTAAATTATTACTGGTTCTTTGTGTTGTGCCAGGGACCACTCTGGGCATTTCATTTTTCTTCTGACAGTTTGGATTCAAGAGTTGGATCTGGTTTTTAACAACATGTTTATTATAAAAAGTATTTCATTCTACTGAGCTGACATACTGCTGAGCAGTAAAAAATCCCAGCTTAGACAATATGGGTAAAGCTGTGCTCAGTGTGGTAGATGCTGACCTGTCACATGGTGAAAGGAACTTCAATAGCATGTAAATGAAACTGTAGATAAATTTATAGTCTACTCTTGCTATGAGAGAATTAAACCTTGTTTATTAAAATTGTTTTGGTGGCTGTGATGAAGATAAATGATAAAAATTGAGCTCTTTTGAAAATACTGTGGCTTTAGGCCAGACTAGTGAAATTGTTGCATATATAAGACTAATTTTGCAAGTAAATCACCAGCAATGTATGCACATGACCTGTAGTCAAATTCATGGAAGAGTACCAGAAATGTGGAATTGCATAGGCTGTGCTCTTAAGAATTCATAATAACAGTAAAGTAACCAGAGGAGTATTATCAAAAGTCAGTGATGTGATTGTGTTGCATATATCTGAGTCTTGTTGTCAGAACTGATGTTGAAGTCATACTTCCATTATCCTTCCTGGTACTGGTATGTCAAACATAGTGTAGTACAAACATCTGCCAAACTATCTTTCTCTACATGGAGTAGAGACACTGTCTGATGTTTTTCCTTAATGTAACAGGCCAAAGCTATCAATGTGAACAGTGGGCCAGTCACTGGCATTAGGGGAGGATATCATATCAATTTTATCAGTACTTACCAGAAGAAAAGTGTTTTTACAGTGAAGGTGGTGAAACACTAGAACAGGTTGACCAAAGAAGGGGCAGATGCCTCATCTCTGAAAACATCCAAGGTCAGGTTGGACAGGGCTCTGAGCAAGCTGGTGTAATTGGAGATCTCCCTGCTCATTGCAGGAAAGTTGGACTAGATAAGCCTTAAAGGTCACTTCCAACCCAAACTATTCTATGATACAAATTGAAAAACAGCTCTTGCTAAAAACATTTAATTTCTATCAAGTAATAAGTCCTTGTTGAGATCCACATAATTGTCAACATTCGGGCATCTTTTATTTCTGATATAATTCTGTATTTATATAAGTAACTGATAATTTCTTTTTTTTATTAATAACAAGCAAATAGTTAAGATTGAGCCTTTATGTAAAGTTTCATGGATTTCCCTTAACACTAATGATACCTTTTCTGGAGTTACCATAAGGCAGTATAGCTTTGCTTTGCTGTGTTCTATCCAGCTGACTTTATCTAGAAGAAATGTTCATTGATTTAAAAGGTAACAGAGAACTGTACAGAGAACAGAGGTTTAAAGATCTGATTCTAACTGATGGTTAATCAATTTTGAAAAAAAATCAGAAAAAAATCCAAAGACAACCAGCTGGGTGGTTATATTTCCATCTCTTAACATAGGTGACTATTTGAGGTTAACTTTTTTACATCCCACCAGCTAATATAGTTTCTTCTTCTAGGTAATTACAGCAATGTCTGTGATGGTAAAGTGCCAGAAAACATTCCAAGGTGACAGCATTCTCTATACTGTCCCGTTCAGTTCCTCTTTGTAGCACTTGGTGCAGTCTGCAGGAGGGTTATGGGCTGGACAAACTAGCGGGTCACTTAGGCCAAACTTTCGTCTTTAGTAGGCATATTTGGGTTTTTTCAGTGTTTCCTAAAACCTTATCATGTGGTCTTGGGATCATGATGGCCTCACTAAAATTACTAGTTTTACCACTAATTTTGAATCGAGTCCAAATTATTTTCTTTAATCATGTTCCAAATTTAAAATATTTTTTGTGTTTCTTGTCTTGGTTAGTTTTTTGCCAAACACAGTTTAGCCTATTCAGTATTAAAATCAGCACCACAGAATCCCATACCCAAGGAGGACAGTATGTGTGAAGGAAGAGAGCTCTCCAAAGCATGCAGGTCACATTGATCCACCTACAAGTGTCTCCAGTCCGGAGATTCAGTAGTTTGTTGCATGAATGTCTTTTCTGTAGCACTCTTCAGCGACATCCCTGGAGGCTACAAGCATGACCTCTGCAGTCATTCTGCTCCTGTTTGTGCATTCAACTATTTAAAACCCTTTAGCTAAACCCCAGAATACAAGTGGCAACCTCATCCACCAAAACGTTTTCCCCACCTCCCAGCTCTGCAATGTCTAACAAGGTTCTGTGCCAGCAATCCTATAAATGCAGGGAAATGTATCACTCTGATTTAGTGCCTCTTGCTTTCACCAAAGCAGACAAAAGTTTACTTGGTGACCCTTTATTAATAATTGCTTTAGCTAGAGCAGAACCAATATATTAGCCTTAGCTAAATTTGGTTCTTTAGGGCTAAAAGTTTGTGTATTTATCTTACCTAGTAGTGTGTATATGAAGTGCTTGCTCCATAAAAAATTTCTTTCTATGGTGCATCCATTTAACTGCGTCAGCTACACATTGCCCACCAAATGTCACCACTAAGACTGCCAGTGACATGCATATCCTTGGGCAGATTTAAATAGCTTCCTTTATTTTAATTAACCTGTCAGAGACAGCTTCATTTCCAACACTTAAAATTAAGCTTGGCCTAAAGTCTAAATTTAGCCCTGCAGCCATGACATATTTGAAGACCAACCCCTTTCACAAGGGTTTTGAAGTATTCTCACAGTTGCAAACACAAGAGGAAATGCAGACTAAAAAGTAGCAGATCTAAGTACAAAGCTTCCAATTTATATTTTTGCTTTTCTGATTATAACTGCTTCTTGTCTATTTCCTTTAAAACATCTTCCAAGCCAGAATTACCGAGTGACAAACTTCTGTATTCTGCATCTTTTTAAAATTAAACCCTTCTGAGCAATGGGAATGACAAGGAAAAGTTTGCTAGACTAAGAGATTGTAATATGTCTCCAAATAAAGTATGTCTAAATCATTCTGTTACAACTGTCACATTTTAGCTCTATTGTCTTTTATAAACATCAGTTAAATTTCCACTTGAAGCTGATGTTTTCAGACTGGAAAACCATGCCAGGCGAATTTGAAATTGGAAGGATTGGCTGACCATTAATGTAAGGGACTGTGCAATGAAGTTTGCAGTAATCACTCATTTAACCAGAAGCCTATTTAAATTCCTTGTTGCTGTTATAAAAAAAGAGCGATGCAATTCAGAGTTGCCTGGACAGCTCAGATAAGATCAATTTTGTCTTAACTGCCTAAAAGAAGTTAACTGTTTTGTTTAACCTAATGGCCTAGGTTCTTTGTGTTGGTTGACAGACACCTCCAAGGGACACTTCATCGTATTTTGAAATGGTATTAACAATATTTTGAACAGAGGGCTCTTTTTCGTCAGATGTTTAGCTTTTAAAATGACAAATTACTTAAGAATAATTCCATCCTAAATTTAAAACAAAATCTGGTTTTGGTGGAAACTAGTTTTGAATTTGAATTTTCCTATTTTAAAAATGGTGTTTGCAACACTCATACTAATGGACATGACTTATACTGCCCATGAATCACCATAAATTCTTTTAAAGTAGTCCTCATAGATGCAAACAAGTCAGAATTAAAACAGTAATTTTGAATAGTGTGATTTGTGTCATTCATTTCAATGGACAAATCATTTTGGTAGATCTTTCCTGAAACATAAAACTGTCACTATAGATATCAGCCCTTCTTACTGTTCCTTGTCTGATTCTTTTAGAGAAAAGCTCAGCTAATAACTTTATTCTACATCTCAAACAGCCTGAGAGTTATGTTTCTCATCTAGCTGCCACGTTTCCCAGCCATTCTGACTGCTTGACAAAATTTTGTATCAGAATATGCAGGTCCTAGCTATATAAATTACATTAATTTTACACTTGACTTTTCTATAATGTATCTGATTCTTTATTTAGTAAGATCAAATAATATATTTCATTAAGGAGCTGCAGAATTCAAGGCTTGAGAATATACTAGGTTTTAACAGGCCTATACAATTGATTCATAACTATTTAATTGAAAAAAAATAGTCTAATCACTTTTAGCACATGAGTTATGTTCAGCCTGTAAACTCCTTATTATTCATATGCAGAGGGATGAATCTGATGATTAAGACCCCAAGGATTTGATTGAAAAAATAATCTGCATTTCTAAAGAAAAGAAATAAGCAGTAGGGTATTTAATTCTTAACAGAAATGTTATGATGCACGTCAAAGCATCACTAACTCTTAGTTTTAAAAACAGTATCTGCTACTTGCTTGTCCATTGGCTTGTTCACTGCTGTATCTGTACTGTACAGTCTTGATCTAATAATTGCTTATTATGCAGTTGTTTATCCGCTCATTTGAAACATCCCGAAATTCAGTCTAGCTCAGCAAATTGCTGTGCTTAAGGCATTTTTACATTCTAGGAAATTATAATATTCCCAGAAGGCAAAGAATTAATAATAAAAATCCTCTTTTGTAAAAGATTATCATTGCAGAGCAAATGGAGCAGATCTTCCCCATCTTAGCACATTTAATATTCTCATTTTTTTCTATGAAAGTTTGATGGAAAGACTATGTGGGGATCACTGTTTTATTAACTTGTTAAGAGACAAATTTACTGAACCAATGCAGCATATTGATTTCAGTGTCTCTATATGGAAAAGCAGCAACAGTAATGGATGACTTTTAGACATCTCCATATGAAAGTTAGCTCATTTTTTAGACATTTTGTGATCTCGATTTGTCTGTTTAGGCTGGCACTAAGGAGTTAATGTTTCAGATTACAGAGATGCCTTCTTGTTTATTACTGAGAAGTTTGTCCTGCCTTCCAAATGATTTATTCCTAGTATGCCTACCCTTATTGAACACTTTGCAAAGGATCCACAGTTTGTCTCTTTACATTGGAAACAGTATTCTGGTGAGTAGATTTCTGGTTTGATAGGCAATAAACAGAAATTAGAACTTTACATGCAGCACATTTTTCATCAGTTCTCTAATACTATTCAACTGATTAAGCATGGATCCATCTCTGGAGTTGGGGAGCTTAATCTAGTTCTTAAAATCCATCCCATAATACAGATTACTTAATCTAATTTCCTTTATAATTGCAACGTACAAAGGTAAATATCATAGCTAAGATATTTAAAGAGAAGGAAAAAAGGTAACAATGAAATGAAACTGAGTTGCAATTCTCTAGGTACTTCCCTTGAAGTTTTTCAAGTTCACAAGCATATCTGTCTTCCAAGGTTTTTTGGTTGTTTTTTTTTTTTTTTTGCTTTATATTTTGAGGGGGAAAAGAATCTTGCTGCTTAATCTAGGAGTTGAATGCTGATTTTATTTCCATTATTCATTTTCATGTTGCACCATTCAAGCATCAAGCAAAAACCAAAGATCTCAGAGAGTACGCAGGCATCTTTCTTCACGCTACAAAATGAGTGATTCGTGTAGGCAAGGGCAGAAATCATAGCAACACAATTCAAAAATTAATCTTCATATATCTGCACTCTTACCATATTTTTCTACAAAAAGAAATGTTTGTAAGTTCCATTCTCAGCTGTCTATGTTGTATCTCTTAGAGGTCACAAACCTTTCTACTAAGAAATCTTAATCATCTAGACAAAGAGTCTTTTCATTAGCAACACTAAGACTACACAGGTAAGTGGTTTACAGGAAATAATTATGTCTTTTTGGGCCAAGCCATCACAAATATCTTCTGGATATTTTTATGAAGCCTTGACTTAGAATCTGTACAAGAGATAGTTTAAATTTTTATCCTGAGTTTCAAAAATATGAATAATTACACAAATAGAAAGATGGAAATTGAAATAGAAATGCATATAGCATTTCCAAGTATGTAAAATTTACTTCTGACATAAGTTTAGATCACTATGTTTTATTTTTATGTAAGCTATCAGGGTTTTAGAAGTAGCAGACTTACATGTTCTTGTGGATATACAGGATATACAGTGACCTACTTTGTAGAGATGGACAGAACTGTGTCTGTAAAAATATTTAAAGTGGGTCTCTAATGCAAAACATAATTTTAAAGAGTCTTATTGAAGCAGCATCTTTTACATAAGCTCTCAGATATACTAAAGCAGTAACAATTATTCATCAAGTGAATAAAGCATTTCACAAAGACAGAGAAGTACTTTTTTTTATTCTGCAAAATGGAAGTATGAAATCTGGAGTTTTATTTTAAAAAGGATCAAGTATTTCAGTTGCTTAGAAACACAAAAATGAGACAGAAAGGTCCTGCCTTACAATTAAGGAGCGTGTCTATACACCACTGAAGCTTTTGCAAAATTAAATAAAGCATAGCTCTATACATGTTCATGAAGCCAGATCAATTGCCCAGGGTCTTCCAGAAACTCAGTGGCAGAGCTGGCAATGGCATTCCTGCCCTTTGGATCTTCATGCTGGGTCCTTTCCCCTTGACCATCCCTTCATCAATGCATTGACTGAAATGTGAAATCATTGTTTTACCTATATCAACACTGGAGTAACAGGCAAGAACTGAATATGAGGAGGCAGTTCATCTTAGGAACTTTGATAAGATGTGGAGAATGCAAGTGAGCCAGAAGCATTTTATGACACATTCAGAACCTGAATTACAGTTTTAGTAATCATCAGTTCCCCTTCTTTTCTGTCATTTCTTTATTTAATATATTGCATGCAAGAGACTGTGCAAGTTTTATAAGCTTGCAATAAAAATATAAAAACTGTTGTATTAAATTATTTAAGTTGTAAACCATTGTAAAAAGCAGAAAAAGTTATATCGGTGTGGAGACAGAAAAAATTATTGTGATGGACTATAAAATACATTGTGCTGATTACTACAGAATTTTTGCCCAGTTTGGCATATTGTAAATCCTTGGTTGGCCTTAAGAATGAAACTGCACGTAGATTTTTGTAAAGAATTGTGGCAAGTGGTTTAAGAAAAATGAATCTAAATCAGATTTATAATTTAGAAACAAATAATCAAGAATGTGACAGCAGATATCTAAGAGGTCAAAAAGAGAGAATTGTGGCAAAGCAAAGGATCAGTCTATTTAAAACTTCCAGATTTCCCCTAGGGAAAGAAAGAATTCTGAAGGAAATGGATAACCAACTTTTTATTTTAAGCAAGTAGAATAGTATTTTATTATTTAGTGCTATGCTTTACTAATAAAGATGTACCAATAACTTTGAATCTGGCTCTATTTATATTAGTAGCATTTAAAAGTGCTAGATTTACCAAAATTAGTAAATACCAAGGGAAAAAATTATATTTAGAAGGAAGTTCTAACTATAAATTATAAGAACCATTCCATTTTCCTTTATTCTGCTTCTTTACTCCTGATAAGCCAAACATGAAGGTGATTAAATGATGATGATTAATAATAATAGTAATCATCCTCCTCCTTTAGCATTTTCCTGTTTCACCTTTTGACCTTACCAGATTTTTTGGGACTTCTAATGACCCCAGGTGTTCTTGGTTGCCAATGAGTTTTCTTTGCCCTGCAAAATGATTTGGCAGAAATTCAGTTAGGCAGAGCATATTTGTTGCTTTCCTTTCTACCAAAATGGGCTTTCTGCAAAAGAGAAAAGGAGATGATGTCCTCATTCTAATGAATCTTCCTAGCAGTGGTGTAATTGAAAAACCACCTAGCAAGAGAAGTGTTTAAAAAAGAAAAGCCAACTCATTCAGCTAATGTAGAGTAGAAAGTGCTGGTAAGGCAACTCTAGTGATGATGTTCCAGGTATGACATTCCCTGAGAAATTACGACCCAAGACATAAAGTATCAGTGTTGACCAAAGAGAGGGGTGTGTGGGCCTCTTTACTTTAAAACTGACATCTCTTCTTAAACAATTTATTTCTCTCTACCTATACTGAAAAATTGTTAAAAACAGATCTCATGCTGTTTAAAGATCACATCTTTAAACAGAACGAAGCACAAGGATAAATTATGTTCTCATTGTGCCTGAGCGGCTGGGGTTCTGTTGGTAGAAAAGATAAAGGTCACCCTTCCATCACTTGCACTTCATGTTTCTTAAAAGTGGGTAAAGCACCACATACATTTTTCTTCCGCGCATTTTCAATTTCATTAATCTAGTATCTCTTTGAGCTAACGTAGTTCTTAACAGAAATGTAGCTTAAGGCTCCAGAAGCAGAAATTGCTGTCAAAAGATCCAGCAGATCCAGTGATCCAGCAGAGGAGCTGTCAGTGCTGCTGAGTAGCTGGTCACCTGTGGGTCCTGGACCACCCAAAGGGTCTAGGGGCTGACCCACCTGGGTGAAATTGAAACCTCTAAGTAACAGACCAGATCTGGGCAGCTTTTCCATTTACTGCTGGGCTATGCTGTGTACTTTACCTGTCACACAAAATGTGTAATCCCAGAAGGCATTCTATAAAAAGTTTTTGGTTTTTTGTTTTTTTTTAATAAACGTTTGAGACCATGTATTTTGGCGAAGAAACGTTCTTCATTTTTTTCAAATATATATATTTGTGTGCTAATTTAACTTCATTGCAGACTTTTGTGATATATATAAAATATATAGCAATGTTTAGTAATAAATCATAATATAGTTAGATGTATAGACAGATATAATAGACTATTTTGTCATAAAGTCCACAGGTAACTTTCAAATGACCTGTAAACAACCTCACCTATTGATGGTGGCAGAAGAGCAGAGGCCTCCAAGCAGTGAAGTTTTTTAACAACAGAGCAGATGGAATGTGTGCAGCACTGCTCTTCTGGGACTACGAGTTTAATTTCCAGAGATCCAAGGGCAGCCCAAGCAAAAGGATGATTCAGTTCTTTGCCACTGTATTGTTGTTTGTAAGTGTCCTCACTGTGGTAGGCTCTGCCACTGTGGTAGGCACTGGGTCAGCATTTGGGGTCAGTTGTTGGCTTTTCTACAAATTACCTCAACAAATCACGTAATTCTTCCACTGTTTCTATGGCTCAGTTTCCTACCTGTCCTGTGTTCCTTTTCCAGCTCTCAGGTTTTTGTGTCAATGGTAAACTCTTGGTGGTAGACTTTGTCTGGTATTTAGTGTTTATTTAGTGCCTGATAAAATGACACTTAAGTCTTGCCGAAGGCTTTTGTAAATTATGCTATTAATAACTCTTGAGTTAGAGCAAAAATGACTTGCAGCTCAGATCACTTATGTGGTCAAGTTACAGACCCTTTTTCTTTCATTTTGTACATGGGTGACACAGCTGAATGACTCTCCCAAGCCTCCTGTTCCCAATTCTGTAACAAACTATGAGCTCATATTACACAAGAAGCACTAGCACTGAGATTTATTTGTCATTCTTGAAGGCCATGAGAAGGAACAAAAGACTTTCAAGGCTCTCTTTTTGTTCCTTGGCTGTAGGGAGTAAGAGGGTACTGATATCTTGGGTCACTGCCATACAGGATAAAAATCCAATTAATGTAAATCTGCCAGATCAAGGGGAAGTAAGTAGTGTGGCTATCAAGAGCCCACAAATTTCTGGGTGGAGCAACAGCAACCTCTGGCAGCACCATTTCCCTGTTAAAACAGAAGCTGGGTTTTGTTCCACCTCTAAATACTGGTCTGCCCCTTTTTTAAACCTGCTCTGGCTAATTTTCCGTAAGATGTCAGTTGCAGCAATAATGAAATTTTAGTCATTTGTTGACTCACTCAGCACAAAAGGCAGTGAATGCCATGACCACTTTGTTATATCTTCCAGGCAGCTTTGATTAAACTGCTGTGAAGCCAGACCTGGATCAATATGAATGATCTTCATCGACCTAATAATGTATTTAACATGTTCAGTGCACTTTTATCTGTTTCTGTTAGAATACACTGTTTACATTAGTGCAGGAGATTGATTTAAAGTTTCAGAGTTCTTTACAATGGTAAACATTAGAAATAACCTCACTAGTTTGCATATAGTACAATATATAAATATGTAATCTACCATGCAATCTCCTCATTAGGTGTAAATTAGCATAGCTACCATTTATAGTTGTTGAGAATCTGGCCTAGAAACTGAAAACTATTATTCAATCAGTATTATTTTAAATAATCACAGCTTAACTTGACGTAAAGCAAGTACCACATTGTCGCTGTTGCATTAGGCTGTGTTAGAATGGTGCCACATGATCTTCTCTGTACCCAATCCAAAGATGCTTACCACATTTAGAAAGCTTTTCTATTATTTGTAGGCTAAATTCTCCTACCAGCAGATGTATGTGGTGTCCTCTAATTATATAAACATTTCTTTGTGGTATTTTGGATGCACTGTGTCCAGTCAGGTATTCTTTAACACACTGGCTTTGAAGACTATTTAGCAGACTTCAATAAACGAACAAATGTGGAAGCTGTACCAAACATATCACTTGGGGATGTCAAAGCACTTAACAAACATTGTTACAACTTAGTCCATGTGTAACCACTGAAGGACATATTTGCTTCAGTATGTCTCATGACAGCTTCTTAAAAAATATACTTAAGTGAATTTAACACTTGTGAAAGGTGCCAGATTGACAGGCCCTAGAGATAAAAGTTCTTGCATTACCAGCAGGCACAGCCGGGCTTCCCACACACGCTGCCCCACCGGTGTCCCCAACCCTACCTGAAGGGCACAGCAACCAACTGTCCTACAGCTTGCAAATCTGCCCATCTCATGCTCCTGGACTGTGGGCCAAGAGTCAGTAGCTGTAATTTGACCTAAGGGTGAAAACCCAAGTTCCATAATTAATGCACAGGTGTTGTTGCAGTTGATCATTTTCACACCAAGTTTTTCAACTAATCTGGAAAAAAAATGAAGTACATGTTTATCTGATTTAGAGTACAACAAAAACATGTGTGTGAGCCTCTAGTGAATCCTGTGGTTCTGTCTGCCCCCATAGGCACATTCAGGTGAGACGATATGAGTGAACAAGTACATACACATACTGTGAAGTGCATTCTTAAATGCCTCCTGAAAAATGGGTCCTCACTGCTTCCTATGTTTGTAATAGTCTGTCTCCATTCATAACTCATGCCTGCTTGGTGTCATTACAGCCTATCCTCCCCAGAGATTCTGGACGCAGCTGGCATACAAATTCAATAACCATCCAGCCCATAATGAGATTGGATCGTTACAGGGTTGAAGGATAGCACACGGGGAAAACAGGCTCGGGATCTTTGCACTCTGTCATGGTTTTAGAAAAAGCACAAGTTCTTCTCTGAATGATTGTACTTGGAAACTTCAGTCCTCTGTTCTCTTTGAAATTATATTTAGGCCTCTCTGTACTGGAAGGGCATGCTTAAGTGTTTCTTTATTTAGTGCAGAAGGCTAATGACATTTTAAACAAAACTGCACATTTATAACCTTGTATAGGCCGATTCTCAGTCTGTATATAGGACATGACTAAAACCAGAACATTGGAAAACACACAGCGATGAGTTTTCATGTTCTGCTATTTTCTAAGCTGTAGCCAGCAGCTTGAAAGAATTATTATGGAAGCCAAATCTTAATTCTTTCTATTGAGAAACTGCCCTAACTAATACACAGAGGAGCTCAGCAAAATTTGTTTATCTTTAAAAGAGTCATAGTTATTTCTGCAATGTGCCGTTGATGTGCATGGTAACATACCTAATTGGACTGGTACTGTGTGCACTTTGGAAGGTAACTACTAAAATTGGGTGGCTTATAGCTGTTTTAGGGATGGCATTTGGGTCTGAAATTGTAATTGTTGTAAATATTCTTATATTTTATGATTATCATTGCCTTATTTCCGTTTCTTCTCAGCATTTCTGATGTATCTGTCACACTGTACAACTTCAAGAAGGATCCCTACCATCCTAAGTCCATTCTACACCTAGGATGAAGTTTAGGTTTCAGAATTTGAGAGGAAGTTCATGAGAGAATGTATACTTGGAAGAGGATGTTTTAAGATGGTAGTGTCCATGAACTCTGCTTGAATATGTTCCCTCACCCAGCCTCAGTTTTGCTGTGCAGGCTGTTTAGTATAACAAAAGAGACCATTTTAGGTCATCTTCTCTTTCACAAGTTTGGTCTCTTTAGTACTGGTTTCATGTTTTATTCAACCTGGTTTCAAATACGCAATGTACCTGAGTCAGGTTTTCTTTTGGACTGTTTTGGGGTGGCGGTTTTGTTTTTTTGAGGTTTTTTTTTTTGGTCTGCTTGTATTTGTATAGTATCCCAATGGCATTTTCTTTTCATTCATTCTACTCAGTAGTTCCTAATTTTATCTATATCATGCTATAAATTTCACTTCCACCTGCTACTTTTTAGCTGCCAGTATTTTCTTCATCAACCACCTTTTTGATATCTTTGACCTAGTAGCTGGTCTTTTGTTTTCACAGACAAAAGGCTCTTCTTGTCTACTAATGAGAGAGGGAGGAGGGCAACACCAGAAACCTTCTCATACAGAACACCAATGCTCCACTCCAAGAAAGATGCAGAGGAAGAGAAAAATATGTTTACCAGTTTTTTCTAAGATGCACAGTATACTTGAGCACTACTGAAAACACTATTTAGAAACAAAGGCTTCCTGAAGTTTTTCTACCCCCTTCTGAAGCTCTTTCTCAGTTCATTAGTTGAGAAGTCTTTATAGTTGTGAAGTATTACTTTAATTTTGATTTTAAAAAGCTAGAAAGTAGAATTCCTTATTAGGGAATGATTGGAGAGAGGTTCTTCCAGGACTGAGTGAAACAAAAGCCTTCAGAAGAATAGAAAGGGGTTGGTTCATTCCCATCTTCATGCAAATTGAATTACAGGGTTTAGTAGGTGAAACAGATAATAAGATAAATCCTGCAGAGGCCAGGAAGCACTAATTAACACCCACAATGAGTAACTTTTCTGAAATTGGTCTTTAATCAAACTTTGCTCTGAAAACAAAACAAGATATTGTGGCAGCTTGATAAAAGAGATGCATCACTAAGGCTGACAGGCCCACAATCAAACCAATACTAAAAATAACTATTTTGTCTACTAATTTTCTTTCAGATGCTAAAAAAATGCATGAGCTACAGTCTAAAAAGACTTGTACAGTTACTCAGCCAAGTGACTCAGCTCTAGAAAAGTGAAGGTCCTGTAAATGTTAATGCCCTCCCTGTTGAAACAGAGGAACAGCAGAAAGGACTGTGAGGCTGGGATAGGAAGAGACAGCATCTGGATTCCTTCAGAATTGATCATTTTATAACACCTGTCCCTCTCCTCTTGCTGCTGGTGGTGCAGAGTTCAGGCATCCTGACTGACTTACTAGTGTGGATTAAGATAAGCCAATCACTCATTTTTCTTGTATCTCATATGAACAGTAAGGTCCACGACTGCTGCCTTTTGCACTCACAGCTTCTCCTCACTAAATCTGAGAGCAGGAGTTATCAGTATGGCATGCATGGAAACAGCTCATTTTCCTCATTTCTTTTCATCTGCTCAGCTGTAGGAAGAGTTGCTACAACTCCTGTGGGTACCCATCAAGCCTAGAGCAACTTTCATTATGTTTTCACTGTAGCCTGCTTAAAAACATTGCTAGAGCTTTTAGGTTTGGGATAGATCCCAAAGGGACAAGAAGTCCACTGCACAAACAGAACTAGCAGTAAAATACAAAAGAGCACTAGTATTCTCTTATAGCAAATCTTTCTCTTGGTACAAAAAAGACATGGACTTTTTGAAGGAGGTCCATAGGAGGGCCCCAAAAATGGTCAGAGGAGTAGAACATCTCTCTCTAGGAAAGACTGACTTAGTTAGGGTGCTTTAGCTTGGAGAAGGCTCTTGGGAGATTGTTTATTGGCATTTCAATATGTACAAGGAGCTTATTAGAAAGATAGGAGAGACTTTTTAACAGGGCTTGTAATGATAGTGTAGCCCTTATCCAAGGGGTAACGGTTTTAAACTAAAAGAGGGTAGATTCAGACTAGATAGAAGAAAGAAGTGTTTTACAATGAGGGCGGTGAGACACTGAACAGGTTACCCAGAGGCATGATTGATGTCCTATCCCTGGAAACATTTCAGATCAGGTTGACTGAGGCCCTGAACCACCTGGTCTGGTTGAAGATGGCTCTGCTTATTGCAGGAGAGGGGGCTGGACTGGATGAGCTCTGAAGGTCCCTTCTAACTCAGACTATTTAATGATTCCATGATTTCTCTTGGTGAATGCCCTGCTGGGTGAAGTATTGCCCTCTTTCTATGTCCAAAGGGACGGAGTCCTATCATTCTGGATCCTAATAACCATATCCTTCACAAAGGAGGTTGGAATCATCTAAAATGGTTCTGCAGTACTAGGAACGAGCTGAAAGAGGATGGCTAACATTGGCCCTAGTGCTTTCAGTACAGGCGGTATTCTCATCTGTTAGGTGATTGCTTGAAAAAGGTATTTTCATTGTTACAACTAAAACTAGCTTAGTGTAAGAACAAAGTCTGTCAGTATAGATGGGTCCATGTGAGGAATTCTTGGAGATAAGTTTTTATGAAAGAATTGTTTGCAAATACAGACGTGCAGATCTGGCTGCTTTGGCAACTGACCAGGCATGTGACTTGAGTTCCAAACACCACTACCATTCCCTCTGTAATTTCCTCGGGTTTTTTATTTTGTGGTATGTATATTTAGAAATAGGCCTGAAACAGTAAATCTGGAGTTTTTTCTTGAAGTCTAAATTATACCAGTTACCTTTTTTGTTAAATGTTACTGTGTTTACCATTCAACAGGAAAGCTAATTCATCAATTGCTGTCATTGAAAGAAGGGAGAGAAATCTAGACACAGTTTAAAAAATCTCAACCACACAGATTATGTTATGAAAGTTAGGTAGCAAAGAATGCAAGTTGTTTCATAGTCACAGTTCCAAGGACTGCCATAGGAAATCATAGGTTTAAAGTAGTTTCACAGCCTTATCCATACTCCTACTGGTCATTTGTCTCATATATCATGGCTATGACAGACCTCCCCTGAAATTCAAAGCAACTGCTTAACTTGTAGTCAGATAAATATCCTAGGCCAGAGTGACTGAAGTGCATCATCAGTATTCCATGAAGGAGCTTACCTGAGTTTTAAAAAACCAGGCCCTTGAAAGTACAATGCCCAACAAATAATGTCATCAAAAATAGTAACAAAAAGCATAAGGCACCACATGAAAAGCCAAGTATTGGACTGTGAAAAATATTCATATTATGATTTAAAATCTTTACAGCTACAGCAAAAAAAAAAAAACCAGCACAAAATCATATTTTGCCAAGTGACTCTCTTTTGTATTCCAACAGCATATTCTTGTTTATTAGCTTTGATTTTATTTTTGATAGAAAGGCATTAATTGAAATGATGCAAGCAAAGTATGCAGGTTTTTTTTCTCAAATCTTATATTCCACTACATCCATCATTTTATATTAAGAAAAATATGTGTAAAATCCTGGACTGTAAAAACAGACAATATTTTAAAGAAGAGTTTCTGTTCTTGCTGTGGTTGTACACCACAGAGAGTCAGCTGGATGTTTAAGAAAGGGAGGGGCATCTCCAGTTCCTCCTGTTTCACCTTTTCATTGCACTGCCTGATCATTTAAGGCAGAGGCTTGTTCCAGACAGCTTTAATTAAACTATGCTGTGAAACTGTATATAGATCAATGGAAATGATCCATAACAAGCTAATCGTGTATTTAACAGTGTTCAGTGCAGTTCAATCACCTTCTAACATTTCTGTGGCTTTACATTCATGTGGCAAAGCCCTGAATGTGTATATGTATTTTTAATCCATCTCATTAGTGACCATATGCTTTGGCTTCAAGGGAGACAAGAACTGTCTGCAATCTGCCAGGGATTTAGGGACATCAATAATTTGTGAATAGTCATGTTGGTACTGGTCGAAGGGTTAAGTGTTCTGCACACCAGGGGCAGATCTTTTGGGACTGGAACTCTTAGTCAACTGTTAGGAACCTGATCCCCTCTGATGCATCTTTTCAAAGTACATGCTGCATGTCAGATCTCTGCAGCAGAAGCAATGGAGCTTTATTAGCTCAGGGATTTAAAAACCTGCTCTAAGCATTGTAACAATATCTTTTGGTAAAAATGTGAAGGAAAGATAGTAGTAATATGAAAGTGATTTTTTATGTACTGGGCTAAATGTGATCTTCCTTCTTGCTACATTTTCCTTTTTCATATGAGCTGTTAGATTACTACTCCCCTGCAGATACACAGTGAAGCAGGAGTATGGCAACAATAACAGGGACCTGATTTTGAAAATGTAAGTGGATTCTGCGGCCTCACCTGATACTGCCTAAATCCTGCTGAGGTCAGTGACAGCAAAGATGTAAAAATCACCTCCTAGTCTTTTGGAATGACCCTTTAGGAGCTCTCAGAGCACTGTTTTTTCTACCTAGTTTGAAAATCACCTTTAAAAACAATTGCTTACACTCTTAGTTTGTGCCATGTTATATGGAAGGGTTGCTAAGTCTGCATGAGAGATAATCAAATTATTGATTTCAGTATCCTGTCCTCACAAAGCAATGGCAGAAATAGACGGTAATGTCAGAAGACACTGAATAAATTTTGTTCATTTTAAAGTTTTAGTTTTGTCCATATTCCTCCGCTGTACTCTGAAAAAAAAAAAACCAAAAAAAACAAAGGCAGTGCAGGAAGACACTTCATATGGAACCTAAATTTCTGTGGATCATTTGGGAATAGCAGGATCCATCTTGCAGGATGAAATTCACCTGCTTTGAACAAATGTCATGTACTTACAATCATAAAATCATTGGCTGGTTTTGGCTGGAAGGGACATTAAAGATCATCCAGTTGAAAACCCCCTGCCTTGGATGGGGACATGTTTCACTAGAGCAGATTGGCCTGGGCTCCATCCAGCCTGGCCAGGAATACTTGCAGGGTGGAGCATCCACAGTTTCTCTGGGAAATCTGTTCCAGTGCCTCACCACACACAGTAATGAATTTTCTCCTAATATCTAACATAAACCTACTCTTTTTCAGTTTTAAGCCATTCCCCCTTGTCCTATCACTTCAGTCCCTCTCCATCTTTCTGGTAGGGTCCCTTTAGGTAGTGGAAGGCCAAGATAAGGTCACACTTGAGCCTTGTCCTTTCCAGGCTGAACAAACCAAATTTTCTCAGCCTTTTCTCACAGGAGAGGTTCTCCATCCCTCTGATCACCTTCATGGCCCTCCTCTGGAGTCCCTGCAGCCGGTCCCTGTCCTTGCTGTGCTGGCACCCAGAGCTGGCTGCAGCCCTGCAGGTGGGGTCTCAGCAGAGCAGAGCAGAGGGGCAGAATCTCCTCCCTGGCCCTGCTGCCCACGGGGTTTGGATGCAGCCCAGGACACGTTTGTCTCTCTGGGCTGGCAGTGCCCATGGCTGGGTCATGTCCAGCCTCTCACCCAGCAGCACCCCCAGGTCCTTCCTGGCAGGGCTGCTCCCATCTGCTCATCCCCAGCCTGGGCTGATGCAGGGGATTGCCCCAGCCCAGGTCCAGCACCAGCACCTGGTCTTGTTAAACCTCCAGAGATTCTCATAGACCCACCTTGAGCTGTGTTGTAATGGCAACAAGGACATGGATTTCAGGTAGCATAATGTTTTCCAGCTCTTCCTGTTTACATGCTGCATGCATTGGTGTAAAGGCACCTCAGCTGGGCTGTCAGCTGTGTCAGCTTCCTAGAGGAACACCCCTTAATTTCTTTATTTCCTTCATGCTTCCCTGTTGACTTCTGTTACATCAGGAGTCCCTGGCTGGTCTCCATAAAACTGCAAGTGTGCTGCAACGTGGCTAGCATAATTAGTGTGGACTGTCACAGGAAATGACAACATCCACAATGCACACCACTTGTTTGCTGCTTGGTGATCAGCTGTACTGCTAGTCCTCAAACATTCTGTATCAGGGTAGTTTGAATAATCATAAGACTGGCATCAGTCATCTATAGCCTCTATTAAACCTCCAGTAAACACTCTCACTGTAACTATCCTTTACTTGTTTTTGCTTTTAAAATAACTTTCATAAGTATGGAACACAACTGAGCAAGCATTCCCATACGTGATATAAAAGGAAGGACAATTTTGGAAATCTTTGTATTCAAACAAGAAGTTACATATTCAGAAAACACTCATGCCCAAGGGTCTTATTTATCTAAAAGCATATTTTGAATCAGTAAAAAAATATGGAGTGTTTTTATTGACTTCCCATCATTAAAAATATACAATTAATATTGGAAGATTTAGAGTAATTTATTATAGCAGGTAAAATACATAGCCTTTTTTTTTAGTTTGCTATAATTGCATAGGTTGCCACAGATTTACTAATTATGCACTGTCTTCTGTGGAACCTTAGAGTACAGTAAAATTTTACTGTTTTAGAAGACCCAGTCTCTGCTTTTTAGGGGAAGTTTGCATAAGCAGACTTTTATCCACAATTTTAAAGTGTATAAATATGCACATCGAAGTTGCACTGCTTTCATATCAAACTAATTGATTTGTAAATACAGTAAAATATTTAGAGGCATATGTCCCAGATTTTTATCCACATTTCATTTATGCATGTAGGCACTGGCAATAGAAAAGGCACTGGTCTTTAGGAAAGGTGGCTCTTCCTGGTTGGCAAACAAGTCCACTAGGGCACATGCAAATGTAAATATTTATGGCTATTTTGGCCACCTCAAACCCACCAAAGAATGTAGTTCTATTTCCAGATAGCCCCACTTTAAAATTCTCCCTTTAAAAGAAATACCTGTATTTGTTTTGGTAGTTTTTAGCGCTGATTCACAGCTTTTAAGCCTGTGCATAAAATGTTGAAGTCTAAAACTGTATTTCCATAATTTCAATTGATGAAAAAAAAGAAATGCAATTTTAATAGGGCTGAATCAGTGATTTTGAAGTGGCTTGTCTTTATCCCTTCCACTTAATGCTTTCTAAGTTTTCTGAAGTCAAATTTTTCAAGAAAAATGCTACTTGATAGTTAATTACCAGGCCACTGCTGAATATCTGCAATACAGAGAATGAGTTCCTTTTTACACACCAGATGAAGAAGTCCTTTGATCTTTAAGGTGACTGTTGATCTTTGGCTCACCCTTGTCTATCTTCACCTCCAATGCCAATGATGCTAACATGAAACGAAGCCAGCAAAATTTCAGAAAACTGGTACCATCTTTGCAATATTTTGTAGGCAGCATTGCCATTATTACATTAATTTATGCTACTGCTGCCAGATAAAAAGAGAGGAGTTTTGGCTTCAGTGAATACAATTGCAAAATTCCTGTTCTATCCTGGATGAGGTAACACTTTGACTGAACTGCCTATTCGCAGTTTCACAGGCAGTGACGCCAAAAAAAAAAGCTCTTGACAGTCTGCAAGTTCTGCCCTCTTTACACCCTTTCTAGCCAAGATTGCTTAGTGTTATAAAGAATTGCCATAATCCCAGAAGCTGCTGACAGAAATAAGTCATTGAAACAAGAACCTTTGCATGCTATACCTTATCATTAGGAAACTGTCTTTTGTGGGTCACTTAGAAGGTTTTTGGTAGTTTTCTTTAGGGCTCTGTGTGACTTTATTTCTAGCATGTTCACTGAGGCTGAGCACGACCAAGAATGTCTTGATGCGAAGTTTAAATTCTCCATTGTTTACTTCTGTATTCTAATTAAATCTTCTCAATCATTAATTCTATTCCCATAGTGGACTTTTAAATTTGCAAACTTCTGCCACACCTACAAGTCCCTTTAGAGCTTCTTGTAGCCAGATTCTGTACTTTTAGCAGTTTGAATCTTACTGTAATTCCAGACATTCAGTCATATATGTTGCCTTTCCTGGACTTCCTCCATTATGTCTTCAAGATGGCGTGCATCCACTGATTACAAATTGAAATCAAGTTCATAACGTTTTTAAAAATAGCCCCCTTTAATTTCTCTTTTGATTGATGCCCCACAATGGGACTTGAGAGAAGAGTTTCATTTACAGACAACTATGTGCTAATCATCCAAATATCAAAAATGACAAAGAATAGAATTTCAGGTGGCCTTCTGGTATTTTTACTACCTGCTCTAGTTCAGTTCTCTGTATCTGTAATCAACACACCACTCACTCACTGAAGATTGAGAAATATGCATTTAACTATTTTGCTGAAGTCTGGCCTTTGGCAACATCTAAAGTTAATCTTAAATTAGTCAAAAAGGAAGTGGGAGATTTTCCTTCTATATAAGATGAAAATTTAAGAGTTGCATTTCACTTCCTTTTTTTAATTGCTACACCACAATAATTATAAGACAAATATTTAAAAATCATTCTTAGGAGCGGACACAATAAGACAAGGGGGATTCATTAGTTGTTTTTTTTTTTCTATTTTAGGACTGCAAGAATACCTTGAAACATATTTGGAAGAGAAGACCCCAGCTCTGATTTTAGTCCCTGTGTTGGATTTACCTGACAAGGATGTTATTCATATAACATGCTGGCTAAGCTAGCAGTTTAAAGATGAGTTGATATCAAAACACACATACATTCCATCCAGGAGAGAACAAAGAAAAGAGTTGATACTAACTCTGTTGGATACTTTCATGAAGCAATATTGTTTGATTTAAGCAAAGTCATATTACCTTGTTAATAATGCCTCGTGATATGTGACAGAGCCAGGTTTGTAAGAAGAATAAAACTTTCTTTTAAAAATAATCTACTTTTTTCTGACTCGTTTTTAGATGTCTGCAGGTTATAGCAGGTGACTTTTGGGAGATGCAGTTGGTCTGATCACATTGGTTCTTTGATATATTTAGGTCTGGTTACAACACACCAAATACTGTTTATTAGATATTTTGGATCATCATGTTTTCACCTCCATTCATATTTAGATCATTTGGATGGAGGTGAAACTAGAATATTACCTCCAATACTGTTTTAGAGATTCAATTCTATATTGAATTCACTCACTTCAGGCCAACTCATGAAAACCTTATTTGTGGCCAGATTTTAAGCATTTCCTAGCACCCAGGAAGAATTATTCAGAGCAGTAGTTAGGATGCACATTTTACTGAAAAGATAATGGAAATGATGGTCAGACAGTAGGATTTGCCACTTCGCTTTCTAATTCAGGGGTATTTTTATGTTTTATATCTGGTAGACAGTTCTTACTAAAGAGCTACCAACACTCAGGTTACTACCAGCTACCAGTGTTCACAGCTATCAGAGACCCTGGGTTTCAGTTTTCCAGAAAATCAACAGAAGTTTTACCACTGCTTTCACTAAAACAGGCTCAGACACACAGGTGAAGTTCCTCTCAATTTCATTACCACTGATATTTTACTCATTACATAAGGTCAGTATAGAAAAAAAAGCCTTTTGGACTTTGCTTGAAGCAGTATCACACTGCAGAAAAATCTTCGTTTCAGACAAAGGCTACAAAATTCAGTTCTGAAGAACGAGTATCAAACCTTTGCCTGTATTTTGCATCTATATATTGTCACTGCTTCTCTTCCAGAGTGTAAGAACTGGAGCTAGGAGACCAGCACTCCAGTTATCCTTCTCTTCTACCAGCATATATTTGTGATACCTCCACAAAAGTGAACTGTACAGCAAGACATTCACATTGAGGTGACTACGAGGTGGACTTAGCACTCCAGTTTAATTTTGTTACCTGCTATCAGAAATGCACTTGGCAGCACCTGGTATAAAACAGAGACTAAAGATTAGAGGATCGTCCTCTGTTAGAACTTCTACATGCCCAGCATACTATGCTGATAAATATTTGAAATTAGGAACTGTTAAATGTTATTGTTCCTTACTATTGCTTTCAATAATATAATAAAGCAGCCATCTCCTTTCAGAAGAATTACTTTTTTCACAGATCTTTAAATGTTTTTGAAAGGGGCAAGGCAAAGAGTATATAACAGTGTATAAATAAATGGTTGTATTAATTTTCTTAAGGAAAAAGGGATGAATCTGTTGACAAGACATTAGTTGGTTAGTATTCAGGATCATTTTTAGGTTAGACTTAAACATACTTGATCCTTTCCCCCAATCAGAAAAGGACTCATTAATACCTGGATGTGCCTGGTTTATTTGAATTCTGCTCTTTTAGAAGGCTAAATCATTTTCTCACTTCTCCCTGAAAATGCCAGTATTTTATTTCTCTCAGTATGGAGTGTCCATGGGCCAGAAACAATGGACTGCAAGAGAAGAAGATGTATTTTCAGAGAGGTAAGGATGAAGCTTCTTTTTAATTTGATGCATATGGAAACCAAAGAGATGGCGTAAGTTTCACTGTGTCTCCTGTAGTAGTCATTTTTTTCACCATGAGTTTAAAAAAGATCCTGAAACACATTGATCTTAGCTTTTGTACTGTACTGGATATTTTAAGGTGGCAGGATTTGCTCCTAAAGAAACCAGCTTTTCCTGCAAGTCTTCCTACAACATTCATGACTCGAACTAGCCTGCTTTTTTTCTCAGTAGAGCTGCATTGAGAAATAGTAACAGAATGCATTGGTCTGAAAAACAGTGTGATCTTTTATTTTTCTCTGAACTGAAAGCAAACCTTTTCTTTTTTTGGAGAGAGAGAAATAGAACTTCAACAGGTTTAAATTGTGAATACATAAAAAAAGAACAGTTTTCTGACTTTTTCTCCTAGAGTGCCTTCAAACAGTTTCTGAGTGGTGTGAATGACTAAAACTATAAGCTCAGTCTACACTGTTTTAAGTATGAACAAGGCCATTTGTGCAACATTGATATGCAAAGTAGGTGAGTAAAGTGTTGTGCCATAGAGAGCCCTAAGACTTTTATAACAGAGAAAAATAGCACTATTTCATCTGCCTTAAGATGCTGTACTTTCATCAGAATTACTGGGTCCTACTATGAATAATACGTTTCAGCAGAGCTCTTTTTGAGGTTCTTTGTAACAAGTGGTAGCTGAAGAAATGAGGTGGGGAGGTGGCTACAGACATCCACCCACACACAGACATACACAGGGTTTAGTGAAAAGAGGGAAAGACATCAATATTCAGAATTATAGATACAGGGGGAGGGGGGGGTGGTTTTTTGTTGTGGGGTTTTTCACGACAAGCTTAGTGGAGTGATTACCCCAGCAAGTTTTAATCTTGAGACTATAAATTCCCATATGTGCTAAAACACTGTTTTTGAGACTTTGTATGCACACAAATTCTTCTGTTTCTCTGATTTTTACTAAGCCTGCAAGAAAATGTTTTGTATGTTTATTATGACACAAAATGCTGGCTTATTCCAGCACCCCTTATGTAATGGGTGGAAAAATGTCTTTTAAAATGGAACCCAAAGTTTTAATTTTTCATTTCTCTGCTTAACAAGTGTTAGAATATGTCTTGCACATCTTCTCCGCTTCCCTTTTTTTTTTTTTCCAAAAGTAATCTGTGTCTTGTTATAGTTCTCAGTGTCCATAAAATTATGTCTCCTGCCTCCTTTTAAAAGTCTCTGTATATCAATTTCTTTAATTGCTTGAAAGTATGACCAAATGGCTCTGTAAGACCAAAACTGATTTAGTAACTTTGTGCTGTACTCATTTCAAAACCCAGTGATGGCAACAGTACCAGTGAGCCTTTACAATGCACATGGCTAAGCTGCTATAAAGGCACCAGAGCTGATCTTCCTAAATAGACTTTAAAATGACATTGAGATATTTTAAGCAGAGATTATTTAATTTTTTTCCCTGTGAGTTTTACAGTTAGGTAATTCAGGAGCTGATTTGTTACACCAGATAGCATGGGTGCATCTTTTCCCTTAGCCTTCAGAAGTCTGATGAGTACTGGAGGCAGGGTGTCTCCTGAGTATTAGAGAGGTAATCTGAAGGAGCTCTTCAAGGACATCCTGTTCAATCCATTATCTCCTGTCTGTGTGCAGAGTCTAGTCTATCAAAATACAGTGACTGAACAAAAATTTTATTTCAAATAAATGAGTGCATTGGTTTAATAAAAGATTTCCACTGCATGGTGTTACAGTTCTCTAAATGAACACTGAAATCCTAAAATACAGAACCTTTTCATGTGTCCAAGTTAAATCTTCGTTACTTCTTTCAGGATGGCTTTCGTGAAGCAAACCTAGTTTGTTCTATGTATTAAAGTAAAACTCTTCTGAGCTCTCTGAGTACTAACTGGCACTTATTATTTAACTAACCTGCTTTTACTGTTATAAATGTCTGGCATTGAGAATACATATTAAGAATACTTGACAATTTACTAATTTATGATCTTTTTACTTGTATTTTAATATTTCTGGCAAGCCAGCCTGTGTTGATGTATTAGACAAACATTCAAAATACAGACTTGAGATCTTGAAAGCTTCTTTTTTTCAACTTTCATCTGAACACTGAATATTTTTGACCTATTTTAAATTTTAATTTTAAAAAACAGACTGGGTACCTGTGAATTGAACTCATATGTTACATGCAAGTGCCCTTTTACTGATGATTCACTGCTCACAATTTCTTGGATTTGACTTCTGTTGGATTAATTCATGACTAGGATTTGCCTGTGATTTCCTGCTTTTATCATTTTTTAGAGCACAGCCTGCTTTTCTCCCACATTCTCAAACAGTCTGGTTGTTCTGAGGCTCTTGGCACAGCTTATGTCACTGGCCCTAGGTCTCCTTGCCATTACCTTGGCTCTCCATTTCACTTGCAGTGTTTAAAAAACATTTGTTGGATATGTCTGCTCATCCTCCATCTCCTATTTTATGGCTGTTTTGTGAATGTATAAATCCTAAATCATTTCAAAATGCTGTTTGCATGATTTAACAGTGCTGATGAGACTTACTGTACAGAGTACAATAGGATGGACTCAAAATAGGTCAGATTTCACATTTGCTTTTCCCAGCTTTCAGAAATTCCTCTCAGAATTACAAAGATCCCCAGTTGAGAATAAAACAATGGTTCAGAACAAAAACACAAGCTGAACTAAATGCCATGAACAACTTGACAGCTGCCCTGATTTCGTAACCTGTTAGGGCACATGTCCAAGTCAGGAGGCAAAGGTTAGGACCAACTCCATCCCTTTCCTGGGAAAGTTTAAGCATATCCATTAGATTTCTTGTGCCTTTATTTCCATATTTGTATGTTTTCTCACCCTTGTAAATGTGTTAGGCAAAGGGATGCTATGTTGTAGTCATACAACCTGCAATAACAAAAAGTTTAGACTGAGTGAGCAGCGCACATGAGTGTGAAAGTAATGTTGTAGTGGGAACCAGAACGAATGTGATCACAGACAGAAATTTGCATGAGCACAATCTGGAAAGCTTTTCTCCCAGCACACTGCCTGCAGCAGTCTCAGATCACAGAAGTCTATAATACGTCTAGTAACATTAATGATACATTTTACAGCATGAATCATCCCCCATGATCCTGAAGTGCTTTACAGGTCCATCACATAAAAATTTTTTGGTGCATCATTGGGAGAGCCACACACATGCTGGGTGCCTCTCCTGCCCAGCGTGAGTGTAGGCAGGTCTCAGGTTATGCTGCTGGGAGAAGAGCTCCTCCATTCTCCACAGTCCACAAGTAAGGGTATTTGCTTTGGCAGAAGAAGCAGTTTTCAACCTCAAAGGCACATCACCTGGCAGCCAGAGTTACTACTTTGTGTTACTCATGAGAAGATTTGTTCTACTTTAGATTTTGCCATGATAGCGAGGGGAAATCTCTCTTCTGTGCTCTGTTTCTGTTGTTTTTCTGCAACTCCTGCTACTGCCAGTTGTTGACAGTACTGTCTTACCATAACATCCTTCATACATCATGTCATTGCCATACCCTCACTTCATAAGAAAGACATTTTTTTGTCTAAGCTAGAAGTTGAAGCCATTGCATTAGGGGTGCTAGCTCATGCAAGCATTGCTTCCCCTTCACTGATTCCCATGGGTTTGTTGGTAGCTGCCTTGACATTAGTTTGTTTTGTTGCTTACAAAACAAAGAGGCCCAGAAAGAAGAAATACATTTGTCAGATGTAAGAGTTACCTCGTTGCAACAAAGTTCAGCCCTACTCTCACACACCCCCAACGGTTCTGCACAAGACCCAGATACATGCAAATGTAGAGCCTGTTGTAACTGAACCAAATTACCACAGCTCCAGAGATGGATCTGTTAAGGTTCAAAGCAGGAGGTGTTAAAGGACCTCCTTTTGAAAATAATAGAAAGGAAACACAGACAAGAAGTTATTGCCAAAGGAATGGTATTACTGGGAACTGGTGGGGAAGTCAAGCTAAAAAGGCAAAAAACAGGTCTAGGGACCTAAGGGGTTATTCTTTATTTATGGGATGTCTTTGAAGGAAAGGACCCTGGACTGCCTTCTCACTACTAGTAGTTCTTACTATAAAAGATTAATGAATGAAGAACAAAGGGGAATAAATAGAGTTGCCAGGAAAGAGATCCAGAAGTGAACTTTAAAATGCATCTCTCATCCATTCAACAAGGTAAATGCTTTGACGACTCTAACAGTGTGCTTTGGTCTGCTTCTGAAGGTGAGGATGCCTGAAATGAGGGTAATATGCGACAGAAGCCGCCAGCTGTGCATCGTGTTAAGGGACATTTCTCCTGGGTACTGCCACAAGGAATGTGGTTAATAGGTCTTGACTGGAGAGCTGTAGCTCATAAATGTGCTTCTCATCTGTACTCCTTGATCAAGGTGATACAGTGTACCAAGATGTTGATTCAGGACTCATCTTCATTGTTATGGATCTTGTATAAAACTAACTATTTAAAGACTGAAAGTCTGTGTATCTCGTATTGCAGCTCAGATTAGGCAAGCCAAATGTGATTCTCTTTATGCTACAGTCCCCAGTGCAGACAAAAAGCTTTCTCAGGTTGAGATCCTGCCACTCACGTAATTATTTAGAGAAAGACAGCTACACTACTTCAATCCAGTACTTCACAAGAGGAATGGGAACATTAGGAAAAGTTTTTTCTTTGATGTAGAATATGCTGCCACTTTTTTGTTATTAAAATAGGAGCTAACTTTAAATAAATAAAATTTTGCCTGGAGGCTTCTGAAAACTAATGTTGTGTTTTGACAGTGTCATTTTTCTGATTCCTGAAAGCATTATGTGAGTTAGCTCGGGACTTCAGCATGATTTTTCTTCTATTCTACATACAGTGAATTCGTTTTTCAGCTCTGGATTTTATTTGATTTCTCTCTCATACACAAGCAGAGTCACATCACTATGCAACTCTCCTATTTGACAGGCACTCCCCAAAGTTAGGTTTTCCCCTTTTTAATGAACAGGTGGATCAACTCCCCGTAAAGGAAACAAAAGAGAGGGTATAGCAAAGTGGAGGCAGCTACCACTATTTCTTATTGGAAAAAAAATGGATGGAAATCATCTTTGAAAGCAAACAGAAAACTAAGAAAAGTCACACAAAACCTCCACAAGACAGAAATCTTGTGTAAAAAAACGCACACTACCTTCACATGCAAATTGCATGTAATGCTTTTTTAATGAGGTTCATGTGTTTATATTCCCCAAATTTCTGCTTTTCTTTAAAGGATATTGATGTAAGAATGACATAGGATTTTCAGAACAAGCAGATAGTCTTCAAATAACAGCTGATTTGAGATCCTGTCTTTGATGACAATTTATGGCCCTCTTCAAAAAAAAAGTAAAAAGTCATTTAGGTGTATGCTCAACTAGAAAATTCAGGTAATGTGTGCTTAGTGGAAGAAAAAGGATTGCTAACAGCACCATGTGTCTTACAGCATAAAGTGCAACCCTAAAACTGCACATTGCTGAGCATTCTTAATGTGCTGTGAGCAATCCCATACACTGTATTTCAAACACTGAGTGCCCACCCTAATAGGAGCATATATCAGGGGTGGCTACATTTTTTGCTACATGATTTCAAGAGACAAAAAGAGCTGGCCAAAGGACTTCAATTTCACCTTAAAACTGTCAGAGTTATTTTATTTTCTATTTGAATGAAAGTAATACACTTTAAATGGTTTGGGGGTTGGGCTTTTTTGGTGGGGTAGGCTTTTTTTGTTTTGGTTGATTGGTTTGGGATTTTTTTTTTTTTGATCATGATTGTGTTTCCCCCTTCCCCAAAAAAGTATTTCTTTTCTCTTGTAAAGGTCAGATTTTCTGTTCAGATTCTTTTTTTTCCCCTAGATTTTACCTAAAGCATTGGACCATGGAAGTTTTTCTGTTGCCGAACTTGTTGCAATTTAAATATTTTTAAATGTTTAGTTGTAATGCCTGATTCTATTTAAAAGATTTTTTTAAGCATGCTTAGAGACACATTATTGCAAGTAAAAAAAAAAAAAAAAAAACCAAAAAAAAAAAAACCAAAAAAAAAAAAAAAAAAAAAACCCCAAAAAAACCCCTTTCTCTCTGGTGTAAAGACAGTTCAGAGATGCAAGCAGAGTCCTCAGAAATAAGAACGCTTACTCTGATGATGACATTGAACTATGCAACAGCTACAAGTTATATATTTATGATCTCTTCTGTCCTGTAAAATGAGGACAACAGTAATGGGCATGGATTAGATTGTTCTGAAGCTTCTCTTGTAGGCAGGGACAGGTATACAGCAAGGCATCCTGTAAGTGGCACGCTTTGGGAAAGGAGAACATTCCCAATGCTGTTTATGTCCATGGTTCACAAGGTAAGTCCTGAGTTGTGACTTTTTTTTTTTTTTTTAAATACAACACTGAGAGTTTTTCATTGCTTTCTGGTCCAGATAGCAGACTTCAGGATGGGTGGAGATGCTGTTGCAGGTGCAGATTGGCCCAGGAGCCCGGAGCATAGCCCAGGTTTGTCTCCTGTACAGCTGCAGGCATACTGTTCAGATTCTGCCTGGATTCTTCCATCTCTGCTCTACAAAGCAGTATGTAGCATGGGCGTACTTTGTCATTTGGGGCTACTCCATTGTCATGATTTTCTCTGTATCCTCGAAACTAGAAAGCCATGACTTTACTGAGATTTTTAGACTCCACAGATTTTTACACTCCACAGAAATGAGGAGTTAAGAACTGTAAACTGGGCAGGAGTATTGAGAAAACTGCCTTTTCTATCATCAGACACTGTATGCCTTTGATCTTCCTCTGTTACCACTGTGCTTCTTTTCTCTCCTTTCTTTCCCCCTCTTTGGGTTCCTAGTCCTCTTTTTTGATTTTATTTTCTTCTCTCTCTCCCTGGTACTGTCCTAAAATGTTCAGTATGTTTTGTATGTTCAACAAAAGGAAAGATCTGTGTGAGCTCTTTTGCATTCATGACTAAGGACCTTAGAAATCCAAGTTAAGATGAAGATCATAAACATAAGTGAGACCACACACAGGAAAAAAAAAGCTGAAACTTGCACCTGGTCCCATTGACATCAGATATATTTAGAAATACAAACTGTAAAGTTTCATAGATCCAAGGCAAGGTGAGAGCAAGCCTTACATTGTACCCAGGTGTCAGCTACATCTCAGCAATGTGACTCGGTAGCAAAATACCATCTGTTGCCTTTGCCAAGCCCCACACACATCTTTCAAAATGACCAAAGTGACTGGGAACTCTTCAATTGTCTCCAACTCTACAATTTTTATTTTGACTGAGTGGAATTTGTGCTCTCGAGTCATGTAAGGACCTTTGACAGAAAGTTTCTTGGGAAGGTAGCATTTTATGATCTGGTACCTTGAACCAAGATTTCCAAATTAGCAAATTTGGAAATTAGCAGATTAGCAAAGCAGACTATATAAATAAACTATGCAATCTACTGCAAACGGTGTTAGAAAAATCCTCACTGTTCCTTGTCTTTTTTACCCATGCTGCGAGGCTTTAAAGGAGGTGCACCGAGGGTGCCACCTGAATGTTGAAGCCCAACGCCTCTCCTAAAAATCTGCACCTTTGCATGGCTGCTCAAAGAGGAACTGATTTCTTCAGCGGTGAAACGCCGGAACAAGCTTCGCACAGAGGTGGCTGTTGGCCCAAGGGTGTCAGCGACTAAGAGGAATTTGGACACTGTCCTCAAGAAGACGCGTTCACTTTGGGCCAGCCCCGCAGCGGCCAGGCCGTGGGAGGGTGCCTGTAGGTGCCCTGACTGAAGCAGCTCTGCCCTTCTGCTCCTCTGGCTGCCGGCCCACTTTCACAGCACCAACCAGCCCGTACTCTGGACCTGCGTAACAATGCAGGGCCCCAGGTTCTTTCTAAATACCTTACAGCTCACATGCTTTACAACTTAAAAATCCCGCTGGGAAGCCTTTGTCACGGTCCTCAGGCAGAGGTGTCCCCGTTCGCCGCAGCAGGACACCAGCTGCTGGTGCTGACCGCATTTTTTCATCTCACACTCTTCCCCCTGAATGGAAAGGCGGTAAAGGCGAGTCCGAGCACGCCGCAAAGCAACCCTCGGCAGACTCCGAAGGGACGCAGAAAAGCGGCGTTCGTCTCCCCGCTTCCCGTGGCTGGCCCCTTCCCCGCCGCCATTCCGCGGGCAATGCTGCCCCCGCCCGTCCGCGCCGCGCCACGGCACGGGGCCGCCCGCGGGCCGCCGCAGGGCCCGAGCGGCCATGGCGGCCCCCGGGCCGGCCCGAGGCGCGGAGCTCGGCCCTCGCTCTGCGGCCGTGCACAAACGGGCACGGGCGTTAATTAGTAATCAGTGGTAGCAAGTGCGGTTCCTCACATTTGCATGAAGTGTCTTGGACAGCAAACACACACACAGATACACCCCTCCTTACCACACCATTTGCTGCTTTGCAAACTTAAGGGTTTATTTTAGTCAGTTTTGTGTTTACCTTTCGGACCTAGAACTATAAATACAAGAATTACATTCGCAGCAAATACTGCGATACAAGTATAATGTATCAACCAGGAGGGAAAGAGAATGAGGCTGCAGCTTGAACGGGAGCCAAAGGGAGAGTTAAAATGCAGGAAGAGGAGAAGTCTGCTCTGCTTTAGACATTTCAAACCCCTTCTGTCAGCTGCTTTCTCCTGCTGCAGTTCTTCCATATGCTCCCTACACCCACCAACACACCCACCTACACACACTCACAATTTACCAACATACTTCATGTCTTTGCTGAATTAAATTCCACACCATCATTCAAATAAAATAAAATAAACAGCTGTTTTCTTTCCACCAAAACCTAATGTTGTCTGACTTGCCACTTGCAAAGCATTTGAAATAAGCAGGCTGCTGGAGATGCGTTTGTACTGGCACATCGTGGCGCTGCACACAGGGCCTGGCTGGACCTGGACACTCACCTGTGCTCTTAGAAGCACTCCACTCAGGGAGGGGATCCTTACCAGGGAGAAGGACTTAGAAGCTCTGCAAACAGGAGTGGACTGTCCTAGTGGTCACTGAGATTCCAGAATAATCTTCATTTGAGTCCCCAGGCCTGTTAAATGGAATATTCAAAGCAGCACGGACAAGCAGGGCACTGCAGAACCACATCACAGGTATTTATTTCACAGCCTCTCTTCCTGTGGGAGAAGTACATCTCCAAGAAGTGTAGGCACCAGAGACTGTGGCATTTACCCTACCTGTGTCACCATCTGTTAGCCCCCAACTGAATTTCCAGCTGAAATTTGAAAGCCCAGCACACAAACTGTAGGAAGGCAGGGCCTAGAAAGAGTCATCAACAGGATCCTGTTTGCAGACATTCCTGTGGTTTGTCAGCCATGGACCACTGTACATCTCTGGAGGTCAAAAGGGTTCAAAGCAAGACAACCAGCTCAAGTTGCCACCTCAATATAAGTATGACTTTGCTGTACCACTCCTTTCTGACTGTTCCAACGTAGTTCTCCTAACAGCTCCTGCAGGAACTGCTTTCTCAGATCATCGATTGTGTTGGTCACAGCTGCAGCAGCAAGGTTGCTGCACTGTACAGGTGGAAAGCAGATAAAACACTATCTAACCTAGACTTGACTTGTCATCTAGTAGAATCCAAAGACTGAGATTACATGCCTGGTTTATTCATAAAGCACACATTGTGCAACACAGACCACATTCTTTAAATCAGCTGTATCAATTTCCCAGGATATTGTATAGGTACATGCCAAGCCAGCAAGAGCAACTAAAGCACTCAAATGCCTTGCTCTCAGCTCAGAAGTCATGGATAGTCATGAATAGTCTCCTCATACCAAACACCCAAGCCAGGCTGGACCTGGCACAAAACCCAACCCAGAGAAATAACAGCACTCTCCTGTCTTATTGTGCAGTACAGTTCACTGGGATATAGGACAACCATAACCAAATGCATTTGAAATGCATGTAAAACCTGCAGAAGGGTTTTAAATCAGTATTAGCTGCTGGCATCAATCCCTGACCTAGTTAAGTTTCTGGTTCATGATGTAAGTTTTCATCTGTCAATCCAGACTTGAGTGCTTTATGTCACTGCTGTTATTGGGTACCAACTTGTAGAAAGATGGAGCAACAGTCAGTGGTACAGGATGGGATGCAAAACAGAAGATATTTCACCTCTATCTCATTGCACGTCAACTTTGAACTGCCCTCTGATACAAGCAGCTGAGGAACAGCTTACTGTAGCTGTAGGAAGAGTCTTCAGGTTTTTCTTCCCCTAAATATCTTTCTTTTCTTCTTCTGCAGATGTGCCAAGGAACATCAGGGCTCAGGGGAAATCTGTGATGCTATTATAGGATATGTGAGCTAAAATTTTCTGAAAGTGACCATGTCAACATATTTCTTTTGGTTCTAAGTCAGGCCACATGTCAGTGAACTTTTAGAACTAGAATCCAAAGAAATACCTGATCCTGTTGTCTACCTTAAACATCAAAACCCCTACTCATGCTTATATTGCCACTTCCCAGTTCATGAGAGAATCCTAAATGCTAAATCCTGCTTGCACAGCATCAAGGCTTTTACTTTTTCCCACCTCTGTCCCCCAGCAGGTGGGCAGGGCATGGGCAGGAAGCTGGGAGGGAACACAGGGGACAGCTGACCTGAAGTGGCCAGAGGGATGGTCTGTACCATATGGTGCTGCTCAGCAGTAAGAGCTGAGGTAGAAGGCAAAGGAGGAGAGATTCTTCGAAGGAAGCCACTGATTTGGCATCAGTCTTCTTGTGGGAGGTGGTGAGTGATTGCCCTTTCATCACTTGACATCACATCTTTTTTCTTCACCTATTAAATTGTTTTTGCTTCAACCCACAAGTTTTCTCACTTTTGTTGTTTCTGGTTTTTTTGCTATCTCACTGGGGAGAGGGGAAAAATGAGTGAACAGCTGTGTGGGTGCTTGGCTGTTGGCTGGGGTCAACCCACCACACCAACACAAACAAAATTTCATGAAGTCAGTCAAAATGCCTTGAAATTACTAAAATTCCTCCTTTATGAAACATATTCTGACAATCAAACAAGCTGCAATATCTTCATATCCTTCAGTAATCTCAGTTTTGGTTCTATTATCCCTCTCATATAAATCAGGCTGTCGTGGCAGGCAGTGGAACTTTTGAATTGCTTTGGCTACAGGAGGACTCAAGGAAAAGAAACCTGTTAGAACAGGTCTTCTGGGATGGACACTAATCTGTATTATTTGTGGAAGAAGCTTTGGAAGATGGTGCCCCAGGCCTCTTTACTTGAGACACGAGAAAAGTATCTATTGAAAACTAACAGCAGGAAGCACTCTGCTTCAAGACTGATGACAATAAGGGGTAAAAGAGAAAAGGAGGAAAACTCTCAGCACTCCTTCCCTGCGTATTGGGAACCTGATTTTGGCAGCTCTGCAGGCTCAAAGCTCTGCTAAGATGTGTTCTCTCTTAATATTTTAATGAGCTGAGCAAATGACAGTCCCAGCTGAGTACTTGTCTTTGTTGCTGTTGCTAAGCAAAACAATGGTAAAAAAAGCTCCTTTTTCATCTTCTAAATCATAAAAACAACCGAACCATTTGTTTGATATGTGCAGAAAATCATTCTACCTCTATGCCAGCTCAACCCACATACCTCAGTTCACTCTTTCATGTTTTTCATACATACTTGTTCAATTTCTCTAACATATGCCATGATGCATCCCAGTTTGTCCTGCACATTCTATATATCCTTCAGGCCACACAGAGTCCATTGTCTGTCCTATTCATCTGGGCTCCAGCACAGCTTATGGTAGTACAGATCAATGCAGGTTTCTGTTCTCTGGATTGGCTGAATATCTTGCCTTGCTGGCTCATGCAGTTTTAGAGTTCAGCACTGGCATAAGAGATGCTGGCATATTTTTGCAGTCTTGCTCTCTTTCCTTCTCAGTGACTTCTTGCTTTCCTAAAAAAACTTCCTGTTCTCTTTTCAAATTAAGAAGTGTTTCAGACTCCCTCCTCTGCATTATCTATTTATCAAATAACTATTTCATTTCTAATTCTTTCTTTCTTTCTTTTTCCCTTCTCTCTTACGTTTTCTTTAGCTGTCTACATTTTCCTTAGCCATTCGAGTTTTCACTCATGGGTAGTTAAAAAAGTTCTAGTCTCACATAGATTTTGGTGGGGCCTGATATCTACTCTGTTCTTCAATGACTTCTCTTTGCAAAACCTGCCTTATGATAAAAAAGTTTTATCTAATGTGATATTAAACCATTTCATCTGTAATGTAAGGAAATTCCTACTTAAAGGATCAGTGAATGGTAACTATCCCTTTCTGATCAATGCTAACCTCTGATCCTGAACCCTGACCTGTAAGATACAGTCAACAAGGGTGTTGGGGAGCTACAGATAACAATTCTAGTTTGAATGATGAGGCAGAGCTAAATAAGCAAGTGTTTATTACCCCTCCATAGGCCATTGGTAATAGATTTGCACAAAAAGAGGGGAAACTTCTACCTCTTGGTGATACTGTCTGACATAAGTCCTTTCACGGCTGACAAAGATGGTGAAAAAAGAACAGTAAGTAGGAGAAAATATTTTCAGTCTATGAGTGTTTAGGTGTGATGAATCTTCCTTTGACTGTGGAGTTCAACATTGCGATTGTGCAATCCCCAGGTTTTTAACATGGTGAGATTATTATAAAAACACTACCATCAAAACAAACAAACAAACTCTAACTCTAGCATTATTTTTCAAGTTCCAGTACAGTAGCATTTCTTCTTCCTTTATGACAGAGAACCCTGAGTAGTCTTAAGCTCACTGTCAAGAAGCCCTTTAAAGGAAGACTGCTGAATCTCAAAAGTGTTTTCTATGCTCACCACAGTTACCTTTTTGTCTGTCTGCTGAGCACAAATCCTGAGCAAGGTACAATGCTCTACCTCATTTTCTTCAGCTTTTTGCTCTCATCTCTGGAATCTACACCTTTCAAGTGCAGTTAACCGATTACACACAGAAAAGGAATTTAATAAATCACATAGGCACACTGTAAAGGATTTTCATGCATCCCTTTCCTATGTAAATGGTCTGTAACTTTTTCATGAATCAGTCCCACAGACTCTTTATTTCACATTTCCATCCCCCTTTCCCTGTAGAATTGCAATTTAAATGATCCTTAAACTTTTGAAGACAATTAAAGGTTAGCTTTGCATATCAGTGACCTACCAGCAATTCCCTGTAAAGCTCTGATATATGTACAGTGTTTGATCTACACCTGCCTGATTTCAGGGAGGTAGAAGTGTTTCCATGCTGCTCTGAACTCTAGGTGGGATTGAAAAATAGACTCAGAAGACACCACAAAACAGCTACCACTTCCTGAAACCTTCACACAGTTCAAGGACACCATTGTAGATTGCCATGATTTTTGACTTCATTTGAGTTTTGAACAACACATAAATTATTAAAAGGGTTTGGACCGCCTTGCTAGAAAGATTTAAAGGATATTCAGAAAATACTTTTGGTTGGTAATGTGTTGTTTTTCTTACATCAAGCCATTTTACTGTATTTTGTTAGAAATTGTATAGCCTTTATTCCCAGAAGCAGCAATGGAGACTTATAACTGTGACTGTCTAAGCAGGCCCCCTCAACCCAAAACCTGTGATTTCTATATTGCATCAGCCCCATCAGAAATGATCTGTGTGGGTTCCTAGAGGAAATGAGGGCTGCCTGACAGCTTGGAATGACCATGTGTGACTTGATCAAAGGTGGAGTAAGATCTACCAAACTGTAGGGACTCAGCACGTAACTAGATTTTGAATGAATTGTGAAATATTTGAACGAGATTCTTTTCCTTCCCTTTCAGCCCTTTCCAACTTTCTCCCTCTGGAAAAGCACTTTAATACGTAGAATATAAATTAACAGATCTCCAAAAGAGTTGATACACATTTGAGAAAATATTGTTGCACAGCATGACTGGACAATTTTATTCCATTTGGGACAAATTCAAAAGATGAAAATTACTATAATATTGGAGGGTGGAATAGCTCCAAACTCTTTCAGTTTTGTCTGGAACAGACACAGCTTAACTACTATTGTTTTACACAGTGACTAAATCTAAATGTTATAAAATATTTATAAATAATGAGTCCCAAATTGATCACATTATGGAGTTTTACTGGAACATGTAATTCCTTTTCTTAATCTGGCATTTATAAATTTTTTACTACTGATCACTTAAGACAGTCATCTGTCCATATAGGTTGTCTTATTAAAAAAAAATATTAATGAGAAGATGGAAACAACTTTGTGATTTATTCAATTTCTCTGAGACTGTTTCTGCCAGTGTGTGTGCTGATGTGTTTCTCTGTTTGTTTAACATTCTCCTGAGGAAAGCTTGATGTGATTTAAGCAGTCTCGTATATTTAAAGCACAGTATTAATATCTAGTCTGTGGTGAAAAAGACAAAGAAGGGCCACAGGTGGCACAGGCACTGTTCTCACAGTGTATAGCCTTTGTCTTCCTTTGTAACACCTTATTTGCGTCACAAAATACTACTGATCTTGAAAATCTCAATTTAGGAAAATATAGTCTGGAAATTACATGCTGCATTGTAGTACTAGCAATCTAATAGGACTTTGTTTAATAACAGTCTAATATCTGTTTTCCACCTTTTTTTTGCCTAGGTTTGCATGCAACTTGATATACAGCAGCTTTTTCTTGAAGGAAAAAGAAAATGTTTACAACATCCTCAATACACACAGAGGCACATATTCAGACTTGCATCCTTTCAAGCTGTTTTCTAGAACAATCAGTAATACAGATGTGATGAATCAGGCCTCAGTTAAGATTTTAGTTGCATCCCTGTTTTCCAGAGAGCATTTGGAATTGCTAAAGTAATTCAAAGTCTGAGATTTTTGCCTTATTGTCATGAATATTTGTTATGCCTTGTCTGCATTTGATGGACATCTGATTAAAATGTAAAAAGCTGAGTCCATATGACAGAGCCTCATTTTTCTCATTATAGACAGACTGAAAGTAAAAAAACATTACTAGAGAAAGCCCATTGGATCAAGTAATCCCAGTAAGGTTATGTGAAAGTGCTTGATGGGGGTTTTTTTAGATCAACCATTACAAAAGAAATGCTATCATTGAGCATCAACAATATGAAAAACCACTGGAAAAACATATGGTAAATCCAGGCTGTTAGAACTTCATTAAATACCTGGTGAGAAGAGCTGATGGTGACTGCTCTGTGTCCAAGTTTTGATTCTCCTGCAATTGCCGAAATACCATGCATCAGGCTTCAAGGGAAGTGCTCTCTACAGAAGGACTTAGAAAGTAGATTATCTAAAAGCTGTCAGCTTTCCTTTGGGTGAAATGATAAAGTTGACAACCAGATAGTTTTAGGTTTGGATGAGCTGGCTCTGAGGTTGCAGATGTTACAGAAAATGTAACATATTCCCTTCTGAATTACCTTTCATATAATGTAGTGCCTGATGTGGATAAATGAGATTACCTCTAAGAGATATTAATTCCAAAAACCGGGTCTGCTGTTTATCCATAGATTCAAATAACTTTTGGTCTTTGAGCCCACAGGCTAACTAAAGTTTTCAAAAGAAGGTCAGAGATTCAGCACTGCAAGCTTTTTATCACCAGACATACAGCTGCCCTTAGGGCAGTTTCCTGCACTTTCTAAAATATCACCTGACTGCAGAAAAAATCACCTGACTACAGAAGCCAAGATGATTTTTTCAGATAATATCCTGAAAAAAATTGACAACTTTTGGTCCTTTAATACCTTCAATTTGGGATTCTAGTCAGCATCAGCCTCTACTACCTGAATAACTACTGTCCAATTGTCATTCTCTGGAGTGCAGAATGAAATATTAAGGTAAGTTCAAGTCATGGTCTATTTTAAGAATCTCTGGAAGGGCCTTATTTCTCCTAAAATACTGATTCAGTGACTGTTACACACACAAACTTGATGTCTTTAAGTTAAAAGCCACACTTCTGGGAAATTATTATATAACTGGGGGATCTGCCAAAAAACCAACAGAAATTTTCTTGTGATGTTACCACCGTCATGTTTTTATTAGACACAGTAAAATGTTCTTAATGAACAAAAATTAAATCATCTTTCATTGTAATACACTTAATTAGAATGTTATGTTATGTCCAACTACACATTGCCTGTAAAGTATCTTTGCCAAAAGTTCTTTTGAAGTAGAAAGGCAGAGATGACATAACAGAAATAATTGATTACCTGATGATCCTGTTTATCAAAGCTCTCTGTTGCTCCAGTTTTCATTCTCCCTCACCTGAGTTGGGTGAAACTAACACTTGTCACTTGTAGATTTAACTGCTTTGGACGTTTCTGAATAGGGTATGTATGTTATTGGGAGTTTCTGTAGTCTTAATTAGTCTGCTCTCAGGTTTGCTGGTAAGTCTAATCATAGCACTGTCAAGATACCATTCTGTTTAACAGATGCTAAAGCATATTAGGTTGACAACTACTATTGTCACGGAGTCCCTTCTGTGTTTTTGAAGTAAACAGAGATAATTACTTATTATTATTTTTCTGAAGTTTCACAAAGTGAAAATCCAGGTACAAGACGACGTATTTGGTCTGTGCTTTGAAACCTACTGGCCAATATACTAATTTCTTACAGTCAGTAACACACCAGGATTCATGGTAACCAACCAGCTCCAGTGGTGCAGCCACATAAAATATTGTATTTCAGGAGACACAGGAAAAAATTCAATATAGGAAAATTAGAAATAGATCCCCAAAGACATTTTAGGGGTTGCAACCAAGTCCAATGAACTATATTAAAAGTGAATGTAATATAAAGGAATCCAAGGTCTGGACACTAAAATTTATCATTCAGTGGGTTAAACAAAGCTCTCAGCTCCAACATATACACTGGGGATAGCTTTTTCTCTAAGTCAGACAATGAAGAAAGTTTGCCAGTATGGAAATAAACCAGAAATGCCACACTGAGGGAGGACAATTTATTTAGAAGTTTTCTACTGTCTCTGGCAAACAGACAACAAAAGAGCCCTTGATCTTCTGTGGGGATCTGTGGACATTTGCCGCTCAGTTATACATTGGAGTTTTTTGTGTTTGTCATACTTTAGGAAAAAAGAATCAGTTGGAGAATGCATATTTAGATGGCATGAAAAGATTTGGTTGGATGCTAACACTTGACAGGATCTCTGCATTTTTAACTACTGAAATAGTAGTTTTAATCTTCTGTCTTTTCTGCATAAGCCACTTCTGTAAACAAGTAAACCACACCCTATTGTTTGTGCTTGCTGCTCTGTCTCATCTTCAGCTGGCAGCCATTGTTTCTTGCATGGGAAGTAATAATAAGCAATAGATACCCATCCAGCTCCATTGCTGCTCCTTCTGGTATGCATGATTTATACTGAGAATACTGTGCCATACAGAGATTTCAATACCACAGTCATTACTACAGTACACAAACTTCAGTCTGCAGTGCATTAAGCAACAAATTCCAATATCTATATATGAGCTTCATCAGTGATGCAGAGCTGGAGTGCCTTGTTCGTAGCCTGCTGGTTAGGTGAAATTTGTGAAGGCAATTCAGTTACTGATGTATGTCCTTCTCGTTCCTCACTCTTTTAAATAAGGATCAAAACACAGACAGGTTGTCCTGGCAACCTGCTCAAAGGATCAAACAATTCCTCTCCCAGGTACAAACATATGAGGTGATAAGAGTTGCTGTGCTGGTCATACACAGAACATATCTGCTGGTGACCATATTCCTTACTTCCTTTTGCAGTCAGCATCTGCATTTTCTTCAGATAATTTATAACACATGCTTTCAATGTAGGGCATGGATCTGCAGAAGTTTTTATGCATGGGATCAGAGTGCAGGTATTAATTATTTTTGTAGTACTATAAACATACAGAGTTCTCTCTGTTCTTCCTAGGATAGCTAGCAATGCAATTTAAACACAATATAGCCCAATGAAAGGGATGAAAGAAACAAAACATGGGGCAGTTGGAAGAGGGCAGAGGTTATAGCATTATATCTACATGGTTAGACAGGAAAGGCTAGCATGTAAATGAAAATTGCACAAGGTAAATTTATGATAATAGAAATTAAAAAAAACAATTAAATGAAATAAAATAAATAAAATAAATCTATGTCTTTTATATAACAGAATTTAGTAATAATGATAACAGAGGTCTCTGTAGTACACCAAATGAGGTTACCCTTGCTGTTAGAATGTCCAATTCAGAAGGAATAAAAGTTAACAACTGATCAAATCAAATTAAAATATAGAATCCCCAGCATACCCTTTCATCATGCTTTAATGGCATGTAAAAAGCACGTACTTAGATAACCAAGTGAATCTGAGCAAATCTTTATGCACAGATGTCATGGACAAGGACTTACCTCAGCTTTTTACAATATTCTTTTGAAGAGTTGCAAATCTAAAACTAAATCCAAATGTATAATTACTTAGGGATTCTATATCCAGAGAGCAGACTCGGATCATTTGTGAGAGCAAACCAGTCCAGCATACAAGAAATCTTTGAACTGTACATCCCATTTAAGGGTACACATAAGCTTGTATATGAAGAACAGTATCCAGCTGTAAAGTCAAATAAAAAGGGGCAGTAAAGCTAGCCTTTTCTTGAAGCAGTGCCTGAGGGAATGTAAGGGAGTTAGTTTGTGGAATTATCTGGAAGGTGTATTCAAAGTATACTATTATCATTCTAAAATATTCCTCTCTCATGGACTTAAATTTTTTGAATTCATCTTTATTTTTCTGCAAAAAGAAAAACTATGTAAGTTACTCTTCTCTCCCAGCTTCAAAATCCTGGAGGTTGTTTCTGTCCTCATTAGGGTCTCTCTGAGTTTTGCTGTTAACCCCTAAAGGAATAGAACTTAATTGTAACACTACTTCAGGGGCCTCTGAAGATTCAGTTGCTAATCCGCTTTTATATGTAAATTACATAAATCATTGATTTATATGAAACTGAGGGGAAGGAGATGCTTGTGATTTTGCTAGGTAGAGAATCAAGGCCTATGTAATTGTCAGCTCTCACAGCTAGAAAATTAAAAGAAAAGCAAACCCCTTCAGAATAGCAAGAGTATCCAGTTCATCATCATTCTGCAAACTGGTACCTTTATGGGTTTTGCTCTTTTTCTTTTCCATCCCCACTGTTCTTAATAATTCAGTACCTTCTTTCTTTAATCATATTATTAAAGGCAATAGACTGATGATTCATTTTGCTTTCTTTGCTCTCTCAGTGATGTCCATTAATGAAGACTTACTTTTCAGTGCCATTGACTCAGTTATCTAAATTATTTATTTGGTTGAGCAGTTCAGTGTATCAAACTTTTTTCTCGGTGTAGCAACTTCTTATAGCTCAGATTAGAGTTTCATATTGATTTTCTCCTGGAAAATGTGTATGAAATGGATTGTGCTTTAAAACGCCAGAAGTGGTAAGAGCAGGGCTAAAGAAGGTATAGCTAAAAAGATAACAATAATTCCTCTTGCTGTAGCAATTTTTAGATTTGTTCTTCTCTACATTTTAAATGAGTAAAAAACTTTTGAAAACCATAATGGTGCTGAAAGTCCCATAAAGAACCTCATTTCCTGCTGGTTAGGGTATTGGCCTAAGGCATCAAAGTCAGATACACATTTTCTGCCTCTTACACTCAACACAGAGCATTAGTCCCTGGACAGTCTAAATCGGAGAAAAAATGGATTTTAATGTCTTCCCCACCCAAAGCCTGTACACTAAATCCTCACCTCCAGAAGACCTCATGTAACTGTTCAAAGAATTAATACATATTAAGAATATTTACTTCACAGAAAATTTTTGATACTTCATTTGTGTCAGTGATTTCCCATTGCCTTTTTTGTCCTGACTCTAAGGAAAGCTAGGTTGCTTGTTCGATATGTTGGTATTGCTCAGCTTCTTTTTCTCCCACTTTTTTACTCTCCTATGACCATCAAATTCATAACACCTCCTTCAACTGCTTTAACAACTGATCCTACTATCCTTTCCTACTCCTATCTCCTAATAAAAATATTTTTAAATATTTAATTGCTTTCAGTCTTTCATGTAGTCCAGTAAGCAGAAGTATTTGTTTCTACCTGAATACTTGAAAAAAAAGTAGTCTGATAAATTCTCTTCATTGTGCTTCATATGACATTGTAAGAGGTTATTTTCTTTGTTATGCCCACATTCATAGACTTCTGCATAATGCTCATATCCCTAATTCATACTCTCCCCTGTAGATGAATATTGGCAAACTTGTCAGTCCCAAAAAAAGAAAATAAAATTCTGTGAAATAATGTTACTTTCGAGGAACAATACCTTCACCTAAATAAAGTTTGGGATGGTGGAAAAAGCTTTTCCCATTCAAAGTCTGTGATCATCTAGTGATGAGATTCCTAGAAATATCTGTACAGTTCTGATAAATTCTGTAGGATCTGTGTAAAGCAGTTATCAGAGACAAAGGTGGAAGCTTGATTGAGTACAAAAGAGTACAAATTAGTAGAAATTATAAAAGAAAAATGGAACATGAAACAATAAAATGTGACTACTATTTGACAGATGAAAAGTATCTATTGTCTATTTCATTTGTTATGAAGATGTTACAGAAAAAGATTTGAATGCAGAAGTAATCGAAATTCCTTGACTTGAGACCTGGTACTACTACCTGTAGCTATGTGGAATGTGACTTTGGGAGAATTGCCAGAAGCTATTCTATTTTCTCCAGATAGAAGGAATGTTTGTTCCTAGGCATGATGTGACACCAAGTGCTATGGTGTTTCAGCGCTGCACAAGTAATAACAAATTTTATTTTAAAGCATTTTTTTGATCAAGAAAATATTTAATCTCTCCATTTCTCAGACATAAATTGAAGCACAGAGGAAATGTGAAAATCATGTTTCTCTGTAGTAGACCATGAAACCATTTTTATGTGGGAGATGAATGATATTCCCTACCAGGGAAACCCCAGGGTTACCCCACACTTGTAAGCAATTACATATGGGAGCAAGGCCATCCTTTAAATGACTAATTTGTAAAGAAAAAGAAATTTTGAGGAAACAGACTGAGAAAAGCCACTCAGATCCTTAGCATCTGTGTTATTAAAAACTAGATTGGCAATGCTAAGTTTTCAGTGTATCCCATTATTGGTCCTTAATTTTGCTGATGTAGAGCAGATTCCCTCCTCATTAGTCCTGGATCTTATTGTACAATAGGGGTAACAAATACATTTTCCATTTGACAGTGCAGAAAATCACGTGCTTATTATCAAACCCAGTCCAGATCATATAGATCCAATCTTTCATATCCTGAAATCTTCAGTACCATTCTCTACTGAAAAAAATTGAGATGGAAAGCGTTCTGATAATGTTTGACTAATAAATTTAAGTAGCTTTTATTAAATATTTTTAAACTTCAATACTTATAGAATACTTGGAAAAAGAGTGTCATTTTTGAAATACCAGTTCCATAACTTCTGAATTAGTGAAAGCACTTTAAGTAAAATTCAGGCGCTTCACAGAGTGGATGCATTCCCAGCCACCTCTTCACAAGCTCCTCTCTACAAAAACTTTTACTCAAGATGAAAGACTAGTCATGATGCTGCTTATCTGGACTCTTCAATGTTTCAGCAGAAAAAGCGAAGTATATGAAAAAAGTAACAAAATCTGAGGCAGGAAAAAACTTGCAGACATTTACCAGCATTCTGAGTGCAGCCTCACTCCCTGCTCCTAGGGATTTTTCTGTTCTCAAGTTGCCACAGACACAGTGCAGCTGTGTCTCATAATCATGGTTTAGATTGTTGAGAAAAGAGTTGCATGAGAAAAAAATGGTAAGAAGGGGGCTGGTTGAATCCTCCTTCCTCAGAAACTGTGTTCAGTTCCCTGCTCTTTCACTTGATCCTTGCCTATGCCTGGCCATGTACCCCAGTGATCCAGATTTGATCCTGACTCATGACTTGCTTTCACATCTTGGGCTTGCACTTGTCTCACCACCACAGATTTGTCTGGCAACCCCTGGACGTTTGGCTGACCTTCATTGCCATCACCAGTCTTGCTGTCCTCTGGTTTGGGTTTTATGGGATTGGACCTTTGTTAGTGCAGTCACAGCCCTGCACTTGCCTTTGGTCACCCTTGGCTCCTGGCTCTCCTTTTCTTTAGAGAGTAGAGATCATCCTGCTCTTGCTGCTCTCAGACAATATCTTCAAATGCCATAAGAAGTCATAACACAGACACTCAAAAAATGAGAGAAAAAAATAGAAGACAAACACAGCAATGGATAAAAATCCTTTGCAGGTCACCTTAGGCATTGCTTTTTTGGCAGAAACCAATGTGAGTATTTATAGCCTAGTTAAAACCCATTGAAAGCACAGGTCAAAATGGAAACACTGACCCTTGCCTACTGGAGGGCTAGTGATCATCACCCCTGTCTAAGTACTTGTAAGCTGCTTGCAATAAAAAAACCTCTTAGTTTCAGCCCTCCAAGTGTCAGCCCTCTGTACTGGTTAATATTATCGAGGGAATCCTTGCCTGACAGAAAGTAATTTAGGATCCATTAAATATGATTACTTGGCCTTGAAAATGATGGATATTGAACAGAATTATAGGATCACTTTACAAAAGAAAGGTCTCTTTTACATCCTTTCTTGTGGGGCATTAAATAAAGTCTGAGAAAACTCCTAAGGGATTTCTGGCATTTATGGGTTACATTTATGAAAAGAAGGATTGATATTCATATTAAAAACTAAAAATTTAACAGGGTGAGGTGGTAAGCACATGGACAGCTGAGACATGTCTAAAAAGTGAGTGACATGTTCACCAACTGTTTTCATTGCTTCAGTTATACTGGAGATATGAAAAGTGCCTTTAATTTCAGACTAATCTTTCATGTACTCTATTGGAATATTAACCCCAAGCGGTTTCCTAAGTTCCCCACACTTCTCACTACATCCCCGTTTTTAACTGAAGTATTTATGCCAGAGGCTTTCAAAATTCTTAGGTCACTGTTTTCATCAATGTCCTTTACTAGCCATATGTCGAAAGGGAATTGTATAGAGTTGTATAGAGGCTTGATATGTTTGTGCTGCTTTAACCTAACTGAAATCTTTTCCTAGGAACATGTTTTAGGTACATGGGAGGTTTAACCTCTTCATTACTAAATCATCTGCCTAAAGTTCAAAAATACAATGAAAATAGGCAGTTTGATCTTCATCATAAATAAAATTTTAAACTTCTAAAATAAAAGTTTTTAATTTTTATTATTCCATGAGAAAGTGGACTGGCTGACTTACCCTATTGAGAAAGTATGAAATACGGACCCCCAAAATAGAAAAAAATGTTTTTGGGTGGCTCCCCCTGCAAATAAATCCTTCTCAAGAATCAAGGAGAAAAGGGGAAAAAATAAAGAGAAGATGATAAAGAATAATTAGGTCTTCTGCTGTGATCCTCCTCATCTCATTGTTTTCCCATAAGAAGCTGCCCTAGAAACCGCAGCATCCTGAAATCCCGATTCTCACTCTGATTATTCTCTACAGATCAGGGTTCACCTTACAAACAAAAATTCCAGACACTTTATGCCTGAATCTTCCTCATTAACCATAAGGCAGCAAATTCATCATTAAGACAAAAAGCACATCCATCATCTACTTCATAGACATAAACACAACCATCATTTGGGCATAGCACAAGGCATGGCCCACTGACAAATCTTGGCTTGTTCACTGTTTTCCTGTTAGGAGGAGGTTTAATATATCTTTGAGTTTCAAGCCAGTATTGTCAAGGAATTCCCTGACAAACTGATTTTTGATTGCAGTGTGTATGTTAAGCATATATTTAGACATTGCAAGACTGTGGATGTGTACTTTGAACCATTCACATACATGGCATTTAAATTTCAGTTATTTTTTAAGATATTAATATATCCATTCAATGACATTAAATCACTCCTCTATTTTTTAGATCTGACTGTATGCAGTGCACAATGGAAGCAAGTGTGACCCCTTCCAGAGACACTCTTTCTGCTACTTCATATAATATGGGATCACTTGTACCTGTGTAAATGTGGCACAACATTTCATGGGGCTACAGTGTTTTAATTTACACTGACAACAGCTGCTACGTGCATAGAGCTGGGGAGATCTCAGGATATCTCCGCTTCAACAGCAAAGTAGGTTAACTCTGAGCTATTTTCTTTTAACTAGTAAAACAGCAACAATCAGCAGCTTCATGCCTCAGGCATACATCACAAACAGACACATGGGTTTAGATTCCAGTTTTGCCAGTTGCAGAGCAGAGCAGTGAAGTGGGATTTTCCACATCCCTTATGAATGTGTTAGCTATTTGTTTGTTCAGTAAGAGGGGCAGTCTCATTTTCCAGTTTCAGTCAGGAAAAACAAATGCTTGACACGAGATAACTTCACCAAAAGAAGTTAAAACTGATAGATGGGTCAAACAAATAGTTTTAGTGAATGAGTATTTTCTAATAAAAAGGTGGTTTCATCAGGCACTTCTTGACCAGTTCCACTAATGTAAGGTTTGCACCAATTTTGGTGACTTTATAATGCATTAAAAAATGTAATTAAATTTATACAAAAACCATTTCATCATGGTATCACTATAGTTTCATAATCCTCTGCATGCAAACTAACACAGCATTTAACCTCTCCCTCTTTGAAGTGAATTTATGGTTACATATCTGGGAATATTTAGATACATACAAAGTTTCTTTTTTTTTTTTCAACTACCTAACTGGAATCTGCTTGGAGATGATGATACCTAAAAAGTTCTATCAGCCAAGTATAGAAGGAGATGCAGAGGAAACAAAAAGATATGAGGTAGTAAAGAAAGGAGCACTAGTCAGCCTTTGATTGTGATACTAAAAATCTTTATTAACTATGTTCCAATGTATGGAAGTGCACATAAAAATATCTTTTTAATTATGCACAGTCTAATTATTCCTTAGACAGCAATCTTAGGTAGCCAGACAGTCAGAAACATGATTTTGTGGTGGCAACCTAAACCCTGCTAAACCAGGAGCTCATAATGGAAGTACTAATATGTCGCGGTCTGGTCCAGTGGTGGAGGTGCCGCGACCTTCCCCGCTAGAAGCGCCTTGAGTGGTCAGCTCTTCATGCACTCTAAAGTGCAGAGTGATTCACTCTTTGTGTGGCTGCCTGAGCAGCAGAGCTGTGTCTGCCACCCTGGGCGATGCAGGAGTAAAAGCAGCAAGATGGTGTCCTTCTGATCTCCAAGAGAGCTTCTTAGTTCCACAAGCTCCAGAGAGGAAAAGAGCTGCCTGGGTCCAGGGTACAGGGATTATATAGGGTAGCCAGAGGTGGGGTTTCACAGCTTGGACAATAGGGAAAGGAATTGGGAAAAGGATCAATCAAGGAAAGGATCCAAAACTAACCAACCAGGGAAGAGGAAAACCAGGAACAAGGGAAATAACCAATAGGGTACAAAACATTAACACAGAACTGCAAAGGCTCATGGATTGAAGTATTTTTTCTCAGCTTGAGCTACAAAGAAAACTCTCAAAGAGACTTCCCAAAGGATGCAGCCTAGGGGCTGCACATGGGTTGAAGCACTTTTGCTTACCCTGAGCTATAAGGAAATCTACCAGGGGAATTTCCCCAAGGAGAGTCACTGCTAATTGAGGTAGTCTAGAAGTTGCACACTCTCCAAAGGAGTGAATTGTCTTCTGTGGACGGTCCACAGACCACCACACTAACAAAACCACAGCGCTTTAGGGTGCAAAGAATATAATGAAGTTTAAAAACTATTTTGTCTCATTCATTAAGCATATTGTCACAAGCTGGCTGTTCAACAGGAAAATACGTGACGACAGCATGCAAGCAAAATAGATCAGGGTCAACTGATGTTGTTGTGTGTATTTTTGGAAGTTTTAAGAATAAAATACATTACAGAGTTTTCAGTGTTGTGGTTTTTTATAAATGCTGCTGACTGATGCTGAAGCAATCCAGCAAGTTGTGTTGCAGTATACAATTTCTTGTACATCTTTCCCCTCTCAGTACTAGGAGTGAACATAATGAGAAGTTGCAATACCCAGCCTGGAGAGAACAACATTTCATTCTGTGAGAAAGTTTAGAAATGTGTCTTTTACTTTATTTGAGCACATCAGAACAGTATCCTAAGCTTTTTAGTTTCATGCTCTTCCAGGGCTACATATGCCTTTGAAATTTGCTAGGTTTTTTCTGAGGGTTAAATGATTTGCAGCACCAGGTCTCATCATGCTGTATGTACGGACATATGCACTTAAACATCTTTCCTTTGCATTTGTGATTACCCTGCACTACAGTGATTTAAAAACAATGCTGAACGCCATGGTCATACATGACAATACTCTGCTGTTACTGCATGTATTGCTGGATTTATGATGTCATGCACTGTGGGATCCCTATCAGAAAAACTATATCATTTCAGACCGGGAGTGAAACTAAATAGGTTTTATAACTTCTCTTGTTTCATTCCATCATTTTTCTTTTGTTGTTTTTTGTTCTCCTAAATGGTGCCATTTTCAAGGTACTGGCAGGTGGCCTGGAGATCTGTTATTCCTTCTGGTGGTTAATATAGATAGACTCCTGAACAAACATCTGAAGTTGTGCTGCGACATTAAAACAAAGATTTGGAAGATATGAATGAAGACACAGCTCAGCAAATATTGAGTGGAACTGAGAGTAATCCTATGGTCCACTCAGACAAAAACATAAGATGGTGCAGGACTGTGAAGAGCAGTAAAGCCTTTATGAATTGGCCAACATTGCCTATTGCTGATTAGCAGGTAATTACAGCATTGCTAGTTAATCAATCATTCCTCTTGAAATTAAGATGTTTTGACTACTGAGTGAGCATCTTTTTCTCTAACTCGTAAACCTGGGTAAAACATAAGAGGTTCTGTTGGTTTGTGGTCATTGAGTTCCCAAAAAGTGCTAAGGCAAGTAATAGGATACATGGAACCATTTTCCTTTCACTCCGGTTGTCAGCATTCAGTAACAGAAATTAAACCTTCTCTTTGGACTGGTGTTTTGGTTTCTAATCTTTCTGTATATTGTACTGGTCTCTGCCAGGTGACTTTTAGGTGCTGGGATTGTTTATCTATTCATTGGTGGAACTTCTACAGGTTGTAAAGCATCTTCTTATCTTTTTGAAGTTATTAAGTTGCTACTATACAAAAGATGTGTGGAAAATGTATAGAGAAAACGTATCATGTGAACTCAGAATTCATTATAGGATGGCAAAATTGTGGCATCCTTTTGTGGATCAAAGACAGACCCTACATAGGGAAGCATCTTCAGCTTTTGACTTACTGAAGTTTGAACAGAAGAAGAAGAGTTTGAACAGAAAGTTACCAAACTCAGACCACAGAGGAAGTTGTTCATAACCTTTGCTGTCTGACTAAGGGTTAAAGCGGAAGTTGGAAACTAAATGCATCAGGGTTTTCAGAATAACTACACAGGAGTGATCACACTGCTGGGCAGGTGAAGTATCAGTGAGTTTTGAAAGCAAATATATTCTTTATCCATGCTGTTTGACTGTGGGATCTTTCAGAGTTGGCTCTAGGCAGCACACTCAGTCTAACTAGCAAGAAAGTGTCTTCTTCTTCTGGCCAGCTCAAGAATGTTAGGTGAAGACAGGTCCTGGAACTTCATGCCTAAGCCTGGCAGCTTGCTTATGCTATCAGTCTGTGCAGTGACATCAGATGACTGATGTCCAGCAAACAAAGTAGTTTGGACCTTGTCCTAGAAAAGCCACAACATACCCACTAGGGTATGGTGAACAGATGAAAATCAGTTTGTCATAAATGGAAACAGAACTACTTCCAGTTCTTAAGAGGATCACATGGAGCTCTTAGGATTGACTAGGCATCCAAGGTATATTTTTTTTCAAATAAGGGACCTCAAGAGTACTTAAAGTACAAATAGCTGACAATGTCCATAAGATATGCCAAAAGGTTGACGATCTGTGGAAGTATGGGATGGGACCCTGAAAAATCAGCATTTCCTGTCTCTCCAATGCAAAGGGGAAGTAGTGAGATGTAGGCTGGCATTTAAAGGTGTTGCACTCTCATGTCAGTTCTGGAGTAGTCAAGGACACACAAGTAAGTGTATAGGCTGACATTAGTACTCATAATGTATTTTAATATTGGAGTGCTTGGCAGGTGTGTAGAATTTAATAATTTTCTATTTTCTTCTTTTTCTTACTCATGTTAAGGTAATTTAAAGATGAAGTCAGAAGCGGGAAGCACTGTGAGATGGAAAATATCTTTTACCTTAATATCCTATCCTACAGATCTTGTGCAAGTAAATATCTAGCCTTAGAAGCCAAAAGTGTATTTTTCTCCAAGCTAATATTTTTATCCTTCCTGCAATATGACTTCAGTTGACATTAAGCACATCTATCCAATTTCAACATATTTCTTGAGTTATCAGGTAATTTGATAATTTGACAATTTGATTTGTCAAGATTCTCTGCAGTGTAGATAAAACTAATTGTATTGACAGATAGGAGTTTTTGAGCAAGTCAATACAGGGGCACTAGAGTTTAGGAATAGAAAGGATTTCGTAGCTCATCAAATCCAATTTCCTGGTGCCTCAGGTGGTCAAGTGTTTCATGTTCTACTGCTGTTACATTTCTGCAAAAATAAACATACAGCATTCCTAATTGTCTCACTTCAAACTTTACAAGTTTTGCTGCTACTTAAGATTCTCAGTTACCCTCTCTTTTCACCTACCTAGTGATCCATTCTGAAAACTGAGGCAAAATGTTCATTGCATTTGGAATATTCATCGCATTTTGAACCATGCATGGTTTATCCTCCATTGCTCCTTTATCTTCAGTGAACAGGGATGTCACTTAATGTTCTCTTAAATTTATGTGGATGAAGAACCTTTTGTTATCTATTTTTTTAAAATTCATAATCTTTGATTTTCAATAAATCTTATCTCACCACTACACATCACTGATGTTTAGCTTTCCTTGCTGACCACGATTTGGTTTAATTAATACTAATTTTGTGAAATTCACCCTTTCTTTTGAAATCAATAAACCTGAAGACTAACTTCTATTTATCCACCAGCTAATCAAAATGTTATCTGTATGTGATCACTTAAAAGGTTGCTTTCATGACCAGGTATTCTTTAGTGCACATACAACTTCAAAAATCAAATCAGTTCTAAAACAAGCTCTATTTGATTCAGTAATCATTCAGTATTGTCTACCACATCTGGGGATAACTGGTTCCAAATATTCTTATTGACACTTTTCTCTCAGGGAGTGACACAGAAACCAATCTGTCCAGCAGTAATTTTGACTATTGTGTTCCTAGCTCATTTATTTCTCCTTAACTAAAGCTGTGGTCCCACAGAACTATGAGCCAGTTTAAATGTTAGAACCTTTTGTCTTTCAAACCTCCATCAGCTCCAACTACATTTAATTTTGTCCCTAATATTTCCAATGATGGAGACCTCACAACATCTCTGGACAACCTCTTCCAGTGTTTTACCATTTTCAAAGCAAAAAAGTTGGGGATTTCTTCATCATGTTTAGGTGAAATTTCCTGGGTTTCAGTCTGTGCCTCTTGCCTCTTGCCCTTGCAGTGGTGACCAGTGAGAGGAATCCAGCTCCAGCTTCTTCCCTCCCTGCCTCCCACTTCAAAATGTATTTAAACACATTGGCAAGATCCCTGCTAAGTCTTCTCTTTCTGAGGCTAAACAGTCACAGCTCTTTGAGCTTCTCCTCACAGAGCAGATGCTACTTAATTATCTCAGTGGCTTTTTGCTGGACTCATTCCAGTATTTCCAGCTATACCTAATACTGGGGAGCCCAGCAGTGGGCACAGTACTGAGAACATGTTTTGTTTTCTCCGTATCTGTTTTTGTTTATGTAATTTTACTAATTCCATGAAAGGAATTAATTTCCATTTAATGAAAGGTCATTTTTAGCTCCTGCATGCATGCATACACCTTGCACATATTAATGTTTCAGTGATGTAAGGAATACTTTATCAGTCAGAGGCCACCTAAGCTATGCCAAATAGCACTGGATGTGCAAAGTCAGAAACTCAAAACTCACATATTGGACACAGCATGGCAATTTTATATTCCATTTTAATTTTTCACTTCTATATCATCAGAAATTTCTTTCAAATTGAAAGAAATGAATCTACAGGAAGGAGGTGAAGAGAAGGGGAATTTTCTATGGAGTATGTCAATCTGTAGATTAATTAATACATTGATTCCATTAGAGAGCCTGAATGTACCTGTCTTCCCACTGAGATACCCACTGTGCAATCAGTGGTAATTTAAAAATCAATTGCTCTTCTGTAGTAATTAGGTTTGTCCATTTAAACAGATAAAATTGATAGAGCCTGCAACTAATTTCAAAGCAGGGATTCTTAAGGGATTGTAGAGATTAAGAGCTGTGAGCCAGCAATTTGTGGGTTTTTCACTCAACAAATGAACATCTTCATACACTGGTTTGTGTATAGGCTTCAAGTACATTATACCAGATAAGAAAATTATTTTGAAATATACTGCTAAGCAAAGCATAATATATTACAAAGACAAAGCAAAAAAGTTAAAGAAAGTGATTCTTAAAGGTACTGAATAATAATTATTCTTACATCTCATAGAATTAAACGTGTTGTCTTTAAAATGTCATCATATTCTTTCAAAATTTCTCTTTCTTTTCCCTATGTTTTATAGGTCTGGCTGAATAAAGTTTACTCTTCTCAAAAATTTCATTAAAAGTTGTTTTCTGTTTTGAGCATACAGAGAGAATTTATGGAGCTCTTGACACACAGTGCTTAATCAAATAAAATATGATACTTGCATGTGTAGAATACATATTTCTGAGATTCATTAAACAACTATCTTCCCTCAAGGCAATTCATTGTTATGCACCAGAGGGCTTTAAGATGGACTATTTAGGGAAAAAAAAAGGCAGAAAATAGGACAAGAGAAAAAGGAAGAAACCTAAGACTAACATGAAATGCATATTCACAGTTTTAAAAGCCTTTGCAATTTACTGCAGCCCTGAGGTGGCATTAATTGACACATTAGCAAGTTATATACTGTGTTATGTGTCTATTTAGCCTATAACACAATAAAAATAACACCAGGGGAATCGCTGTAACACATTGCATATACAGCTTGTGTTTAAAGTAGGGAACACCTTACGAAAGCAGACAAGAGCAGATTAATGATAATGTGTTGCAGTTAACTCACAGACTGTCCCTGCAACTCATGTAATTGAATTGCCAACTGTCAGCTTGCAGAGGCATCTTCACAATATTTTAAGGCAAAATCTTATACTTCCTAAAAATTAACGGGAACAGAAAATGGTTTGAATGAAGTCTGGCATTCCATATCAATAGACTACAGCATATACCCACAAAAAGATTGATCACTAATTTTCTGTTAAAAATTAGGACTGAGATGCTAATACCTCCTCCAGACAGTGTGCCTTCTACAAGAAGTGGAGAAATATGCATTGAGAATAATAACGTAAAAGGATTACATAACTTATGTTCTTATGTAAAATTTTCTTTCACAAATGAAGGAACAACTCAACATTTCAGGATCTTGAAATTCAGCACTAGCGAGTCAAACTATTCTATTGCACAATTTTTATTTAAGGAAAGTTTAGGGATTCTTTCATTGTTTAATTTTCACATTTCACTTTCTTTGAAAAAAAAAATTAAAAAGGATCTGGCATGTAACACTACAGCTATCACTAGAGCTAATTCTGTATAACCTCTAACGCCAAGTTAGAGAACAATCATGCAGATTGTTTCAATATGCTCCTGGTTATCTGTTAAATGTAGCCTTATCTAGATAAATAAAACAAGGATAATATATATACCAAAGCATGCACATTCTGAATATTCTGCATATCCTTAGCATGTAGAAAACTGCTACAAACGTTAATATTAGAGTGCCGGGAGAATGAATAACATCTGGGTGTGGAAACATCAGAAAGAAAATCCAGCTGGAGAATAGGTACAAGAATGGTGTGTTTAATGGAGCACCTCCATTAACAGGTCATCAAGATCCCCACATACCTACCTACAGCTTCGAAGCACACAAGATGAGGCAAAGGGCAGCGAGTAAATCCCAGTGACTGGGATCCCTGTGGGACAGATTGTGAAAGGAAGTGTGGTCAGGTTACAAAAAGACATCTCCACAACCGAGATGTGGGAAGAAGGCATAAGTGAATAGCTGAAATCAGTTCAGATTCAAAATAAATCCACTTTCCACTTCTAGGAGGTCTTGGATTGTTGCTACAATGTTGCAACATTATTTCCTACAAACCCTGCCTATTTTTTCTTTGGTGTCATAAAAACATATAATTCACTCCGTGTGTTTGCAGTGTTTTCTACAAAAACATATTGAATTAATTCACCTGTTTTGTCATAACTGGGCTAGGATTGAATTTAGTATTTTTGGATTATACTTTCTGGTAACTTCCAGAACTACACAAGAGGATTCTCAGCTGGTACTCATTGCAACAGCTTTGTTAAAATCAAGAGAGCTACAACAATCTACACCATCTGTGGGTCGGCTATTCTAGTTGGTTGCCAGGCACATGCAGAACTTAGCTGCTTGTGTACTTGTACTTCAGACCAGACCAGAGGCTTCATGAGCAGGCTGCTAAGGCTGGATATACTTTAAAATAAAATAGATGCTTTAAAAAGAAAAAGATATATATTCAGGTGATGTGCAGTTATTAAATGATGAATAAGATTTCTGAATAGTTTCATGCAATGAATGTGGCAATTATTATGCACTTTTTATAGCTAGGGGATGGACATCTAGAAGCCTAAGTGACTTCCCTGTGGTCATATAGTGTTTCCAAGCTTTCAGCTCTAGGCTGTCCCAATCCCCATTTTAACCACAAGACTTGGCTCCCTCTCAGGGAGGTTTCTACATGACTGTGTGCTACTGAAGCAACAATCAACACTAGCTAACCTGTTTGCTTGAGCTGACATGCTTAAATGGAAATAAATTTTGTTCTGTAGTGTTACAGCTTGGTTTGTATGTTGTAAACTAGGTGTTATTGATACCACTGGCGATGAGAATGATTTGATTTCTAATGGTACTAAGCTAAATAGTGATTGTTCTACAGACATTTATTTCTAGGTATCAGAAAAGGACATTTCTATATGATTCAAGAATAGTTGTTCACAGACACCAGGGCCTGCAAAATTATCCTTAGGCTAGTAAATACTGCCAAATTCTCTTTCATTGACATATACAACATTCATTAAAAAAACAATTACTTTTATTTTATATATGCAGCACTTGTTTGGAGTTTCCTCAGCACAGATGATTTCTACTTGAATTCTGAGTAGAACTGGGAGAGAGGGCTTAACACCCAGAGCAGAAAGACAATTTAGGTTACTGCAGCCTTTTTAAAACTTTGCTATTTTACATGTTTGATATTTCCTTGGTTCTGCCCTCTTCTATTCCTCCTGCTAAGAGTCAGATCCTTGCCTCATCCATTGTACTGAGATGGATTCTTGGTAAAAGGACAGCTGAAAAAAGAGGAGTGAGCTGGCAGTCATGTTTTTCTAAGAAATTAATGCTGCGCGTGCCAATAATTATTTGCTTAATTTCAGTCTGCATGAACAAAAGAAAATAAGCAAAGCCCTTAAGAAAGTGCATCTGTATCAAAAAAATGAATGTCTTATAACCTTTGTCTCGGGGAATGACCGATTTTGTCTTCAGCTGCAATTTCACTCACAAAGATGGTCAAATCAATTATCTGATGTTTAAAAAGGTGCAGTATGGTGAGCTGTCCTTTTTTTTTAAAGGAAAAAGAAAAGCATAGAAGACATCTACTGGTCTTCTGTAATTTCTGGAATATGGCAGATACCTTAGAAATAATTTAAAAAACAGAAAAAAATCTGCGATCTGTCTTTATGTGCTTTTGATAAAGAGTTTAAGATACGACTAATAGAGTCCATATTGAGCTATAATGCAGATGGCTAAGTCAAAAGTGTAGTGACTAGAAATCCTCTGCCTCAATGGGGACAATAACCATACATATATGGGGACAATAACCAAACATAACCAGCCTCATCTATGTCCTTGTGTTTTATTAACAGATATTTATGATGAATCTTTTACACTTGCTGTGCATTTGCATGTTCTTCTATGAGAATCACAGAGAAGAGTGATTTGGTTTGGCAGGGACCAAGCCCAGACTATCTAGTCTAAACCCTTGCTGTAGATAAGGGACATCTTTCACTAGACCAGCTTCTTAAAGCCCATTCGGCCTGGCCTTGAACACTTCCAGGGATGGGGCATCCATAGCTTCTGAGCAAGCTGTTCCAGGACTACCACTCTTTTTTGTGCAATACTTTATATGTCCTGTCTAAATCTACTCTCCTGCAGTTTAGAATTTTTGTTCCTTGTCCTGTCACTGTAAGCCTTGGGAAATCTTATAAGCCTCCTTTAAGGACGGGAGGGCAGCTGTACATTCTCCGCAGAGCCTTCTCTCTTCCAGGCTGACCAACCCCAACTCTCGCAGTGTGTCTTCATGGGAGAGGTGCTCCAGCCCCTTTCTTGGCCTCTTCTGGACTTGCTCCAGCAGCTCCTGTGCTGGGGACCCCTGAACTGGATGCAGGACCCAAATGTAAATGGTTTCTGGCTTTTTCTGTAGGTCTTCAGCCCTTTGCTGGCCATTGCTCTGAGGCAACCTCAGCCAAGCTGTGCCACCGAGGGAGATCTGGCTGCTGCTGGGCGGGTGTCCATCCTTCAGCCCAGGCGCTCCTGCACTTGTTTGTTCCCTCTGTCCTGCAGAGGAGGCAAACCTGGCACCTTTGTGTGCACGCGTTAATGAAGGTGTTCTCAGAATTCCGGGAAAGCGTCTCTTTCCCCCTTCCCTTCTAGGTACCATTTCCTGGCCTTTTAGGCCAGTAGGTTTGGCTTTACGGCGCGTTTAACACAGAACAAGAATATAACTCTGCCATCGTGCTTTGGTTGCAACCCTGCAACCACCTGGAATTGGTTTTTAAGTTGCTGAAGTAGAAAATGTGTCTTATTTGTAGGGAACAACGTGCCACACCGACTAAACTTCATCGGCAGGCCCGGGGGCATTTTCTGCCTGGTCATAAATGAAGCCTTCCCCGCGCCCGGCCCGGCCGCGGCCCGGCGGCGGGAGGGGCCGCATTGCGCGGGGGAACGGAAAGCACCGGCCCGGGTTTCCCGCTGTCCCGGTGCCATCCGGGGGGAAGCGTTTAGGCGGCAGCAATCCCCGGAGAGATGAGGAAGGTGGAGGTGCGCTGGCTGCTTCTCCAGGTCGCTCCCTCTTCGCCCCCGCTCGCTGCCTTTCCCTGGGCCGGGCGCGGTCCCGGCGCGGCGCTGCCGAGCCCCGGGGCACCGCGGGGCCGGGCCGGGCTGTGCCGGGCTGTGCCGGGCGGGGGTGGCGCGGCGGGGCCGGGCGGCCGCGGGCCCAGCAGGGACCCGTTGTGCGCTGAGGGAGGCCCGCCCCGGGGGTGGGGGTGGTGTATATGTGTGTGTGTGTACATGTGCATATATGTGTTTGTGTATATCTATGTGTGTGCGGTCCGCTGTGCGTAGGGGCCGCCTCACCGCCTGCATTCAGGTTCCCGACTGGATTTACGTGTGTCCTGTTGGGGGAGTGTTGGTGTCAGGCCGCTGAAGCAGAACCTATGTCTGTTCTTAAACCAGCCCTGCTTCACCATCGTACATCTTTTACTTTGGTTGGCTTCAGGAAGGGTATCGGAAAGTTAGAAGGAAAACAGGAGAGAATGGCGGGTGTTGGCTTGGAGGAGCCATAATGCCTGATGTTGATTTCTGTGTAATTGGCGAGTGAAGGTTCGTAGCGTTCCTGGTGTGGTTTGTTCTCCCGGTGAAGCAGTCTAAACTTTTTTCTCAAGAGAGAGCTGGTGAGGAAATCCAGCGGGCAGCGCGTCTTGGTGCTGAGGTTCCTCTCTCTCTCTGTCATCCTGTTTCATTAATCAGCAGCTAGATTTGTACTGTCTTATTGTGTTCTTAGTGTTACTGGAAGCACCTTATGTTTCTTCACACATCTATTATTATAATTTGTTTTCTTACATAATTGTTTCAGAGAAATTATAAGCATTAGCATGCCTCAAGAATTTGAAGATACACTGATAATAATGCAGAATTTTGAATGCAGAATAATGGCAAATCTTGAAATATATAGAATTTTTAATTCCCAAATGACTTGTTTTGAATTACAATAACGAGTCACCAAAACCAAGCAGGAATATATTCTTTTGTGTAGGGTCAGCTATATGGGTGAGAATTTGAGAAGTGTTTGTACAACCTCCTTTGGAGACTTCCAGTGTAGGCAGAGCAATCTCCTCACATAACTTATTTGTATGCTCATTAAGAAACATGTGGCAGCTGTAAGGACAATAATATATTTGAATTCTTTCTACTGTAATTTGAAGCCATTTTCATTCACAACAATAAATGGTTTGGGAAACTCTTATTTCTGTTTTTCTTAAAAGTGATTCTTCTGCTTTGTCTTGCAGGGAGGGTGTGATTTTTTTAAATTGTGTCTCCTTTAACCTAAACGATTCCAGTTACTTTAAGCTTTTCTTGTATATTTTGCATTTGAGCTCAGATCATCCTTGATCCTCTTCTCTGAATTCATTCATTCTGATCAATTCATATGTTTGACTCAGTTTGAAGGGCAGTATTCAAAACTGGGTAGACTACTCCAGCTGAATTCTAAACAGTAGTCAGTAAGTAAGAAGGAAGATTTATGTCCTTTCAGAGCTTTACATCTGTTCACTCATCCTGGTATGGATGGTAGCCTTTGGCATATTCACCTTCTGTTCCACCTTAGACTCTAGGTCTTTTCTGCACCAGGGGATTATTCTGTCCTAAACTGAAGATCTTGCTTTTCTTCTTATTTAAGTACCCTCTTCCTGATTGGTCGTTTGCTCTTTTTTTGTTTAAGCTTTTTGCCTTTTTTTTTTTTTTTAACCCCCAAAACACCACAATACAAACTATTCTGATTAGTAAAGGCTGGATTAGAATTCAGAATTTCTTCCATCATGTTCTCATTTTGTTGCAGCTTGCTGCCATCTGTAATATTAGGGAAACAGTTAATCATTAAACAGTGCTACTTAGGAGGGTCCTCTCTGATCCTGTTTTTCTGCATGACCTTCCAGCCAGGATGAAGAGTAGTGACAATGTAATATTAAATTGGACCTTTGCCACAAACTAAATCCTTATCCCGTAGTGAGGTATGTTTTCTAATTCAAATTAGGACAAGCCTGTGTACTTTCAAGGCTAGCAGGAAGCAATATTCCAAGCTTGTCTTTTGCTCTTTGATCTTCAGCAGCAGCATGTTTACTCCTTAGATGTCCAAGGCACAGAGCACCCTGAAATAGATGTGGAGACGTCTGTCTTTAGTAAATAGGATTTGAAAATCTATTTGGGCCACACAGTAATGCCCATCTTGGCTCCTTTCTCCTTCCCTTGCCTCCCCTTAGTTTAGCTTATCTGAGCTTTCAGTCTTTCACAGGGCAAGAAGATCACAGCAAGAAGCTCTGCTCTGCTTTTGACACCTTGTACTACAGAGCATTTTCCTCATTCACCAGATAGAATCTTAAAAAATTTATAGGCTAAATACGAAATCCCTGGTGTAATATGCCACAGCTGTCTCTTACTTCGGACTTTTTTCTTCGCATGTCACTGTAGTGTTTGAGCATTTTCCTGATGTGTAAATTAGATCTGTATGACAGTATGTTAACTGAAATTCATCACTCTTTACAGTTCTTCCTCAGGAGATTTTCTTTCTCTGCTAATGGAGGCTGCCTTGAGCTGCACAGAAACTCAGGGTAGCAGAGAATCTTTTCTCCTCTTCTCAGCCTGCCTGTCTTTAGCTTCATGGTAGCACAAACTAGAAAGCGTTTGGTGTCACGCACTTACTCTCTCTAAACCCCCAGCTTTCACATGATGTGACAACTGGGAGGACAAGGGGGTCTCCTAAAAATGTTGTGTTTTCTTGCATCTTCAAAAGAAGAGTAAAATTGAGTAGCTATTAAAATTCTACAGAAAAAGAGAATTGGAAAGGGAAAGTTGACTTTCTCAACTGCCTTATCTACCTTGAACTGTTTCAGTGAGATTAAGAAACTCCTCAGTGTAGTGACAGTCACATCTAAGGCAGACATCCATGTGTTCCTTATTAAGGCCCACAGTTAGATAGGAACATACCCGTTAGGGGTGGAACAACTCTACCTCATGACCAGGTTTTCTTTCCATTAAGCTTAAGAAAAATCATGATTCACCAGATACTGTCAGTCTTCGTGCATGTTTCTTGAATGTCATTGGAAATTGCTTTAAAATGCAGTAGGCTTGTATTCTTTGCAATTACTTTGAATAGACATTTTGGATATTTATAATTTTAAAAAAAATAAGGATATTATCTCTTTGTGAAGTGACGGGTTTTGGAGACACTGAAGAAATTAATTTTTATTCTGCTGGTGTGTTGAATGAATGTGCAACTCGCAATAACTTTGAGATACACGAGACATTTCTACTAACTATAGTTTGTGGTAGTTCGATACTACAGCTCACAAGTGCTAACTGTTACGCTCCTGCTTTAAAGTGCACTCCCTTCACCCCTTTTCTTTCATATTGGTAATATCATAGAGGTATTTTTATTCTGTTGTTTGTGCTATGCTTGTAGACTGGAATATTTAATCTGTCTTAGATGCTGCAATTTAGGAGTAAAGTGACCAACTGAAATTGATCCAGAGATGATTAAAAGCACCAATTGTTTTCTTTTGTGGACTTAAAAGCAATACTTAGAAAACCCCAGAATTTTCCTAGTTTTAAAACAAAAGGGGAGAAACCAGACTTTGAATACATAAAGTTGTGACAGAAACACTGACAATAACTTTGTAGTAAAGAAAGGCTCAGCTGGGTGCAAGAAAAAGCTTCATAAGAAGGTGAAGCTTTGAAGCAGGAGCCCTGCTGAGGTTAAGGAACCTCTCTCACTGGAAGTTTTTAAGACCACTTTGGAGGCTATCTAGACATGAGTTGGCCTCACAGTGGAAGGCTTGGGCTAAATGTTTGGCTGAGGTACTTGCTAGCAGTTCTTATGAATATTTCAATAACTTTTCATGCACTCAGGAGCTTAAAGATTATTTGTTCTTGTTTTTAAGCCATTGAACTGAGACACAATAGCTTGCCCAACTGTGTTCCATGTTGAAAGTTCAAAGAAAATTAGAACTGTTTCATTATTTTGGTTTAGACAAAAACAATAATTATAATGAATTATGATAAGTACCTTGGTATTCATGCTGACTTCACAGTATATGCATGGTTAGGTATCACAACCCTGATAATCTAGTTTTTTGGCGACACAGCAAACATAGCCTGTGTTTTTACCATGTTCTGGGAGTTTGCTTTGTTGTGGTTATAGTTTATGGGTAGTTGCTCTAAAGTAGTATGTTGCTCTTGCTGACTGGCTCTGACATTTACAATTTTGAGAGAAATCAAAATTGATTATACTGCTGGATACAGTTGATAAGGTGCAGAAACATGAATAGTAAATGTAACAATATATTGAAGCTAAGTGTTTTTCTTTTCACTAACACTGCATTTCATTTAATGTATTTCTGAAGTGCAGGAAATCCTAGTTCTTCTCTTTTTCTCTCATCTTCATAAATACCATATTTAGGAGTTAGAATTACTGCTGTAGAGAAGACATTTATTACAATAAGTTCTTGAATTTTTTAAATGAATACAATGTAGCTGAACTGTGTATTATTTGGAAGAGCAGATGAATTTATAGCACAGATGACTTATACTCATTTTTCTTCTGAAAAGTAATCTAGCTTTTCTGTATCATGTAACATAACTAGTGATTACTTGGTTATAAGGAAAGTATTTTAATCTGTATCAAATTAAGAGTGTACTAATCTAGGTACATTTGGTATCTTAAGTAGAAAACAAGAGACAAACTTAGGCAATTATGTATTAATAGGCTAAATAATAACTCTCTTTCTTATTTTAGGCACCAGTGGGATTTAAGAATCTCTCTCCTGAGAAAATTTGCTGCCTCTACAGCTTTTCATCTTAGTGTGCACTTGATGATTTCACTTGAAATACCTATCTGAAGAAATTAAGAGTAGGCGAGGTGTGATTACCTTTTAAAAATGTTAAAAGTTCAGCATTGTGTAACAGCTGTCAAGATACCCAAGAAAAAGCCATATATTTGTGACATGTGCTGTAAACAGTTTGAAACTCCATCAAAATTAGCTAGGCATTATCTCATACATACTGGTCAAAAGCCATTTGAGTGTCATGTCTGCAATAAAACATTTAGGCAGCTAGTCCACCTGGAGAGGCATCAGTTGACCCATAATCTGCCTTTTAAGTGTATTGTTTGTTATAGAAACTTCAAAAATGTAATCACTTTCTTAAAGCATCAGCAGCTGCATAATGAAAATTATGAGAATGATACAAAGGAAGCAGAAAACGTTGTGAATTCTGAGCAAGAGAGGGTCACTTGTGGCATCTTTCATTGCTCTGTGTGCTGGAAAGCCTTTACAACTGAAGAGAGGTGGATGCTGCATCAGTGTCTCAAGTCAGATCATCTGCATGGTGCCAGAAGGAGAAAGAAGAAAACTCACACTTGTGAATCATGTAACAAGACGTTTCCATCAAGATCCAAGCTAGAAAGACACTTCCTTATTCACACTGGCCAGAAGCCTTTTAAGTGTTCTTCATGTGGCAAATCTTTCAGACAGTCAACACACTTGAAAATTCATCAGCTCACACACACAGAAGAAAGGCCTTTTCAGTGCTGTTTTTGTCAGAAGGGATTTAAAATACAGAGCAAACTCATGAAGCATAAACAGCTCCATGCCAGAAATAAGACTTTACCCAATATTGTATGCAAAGCAAAGACTCTTAAATATCCCAGACCACACAACGTGTTGGAAGGAAAACGGGAGAGTTTTGAGAATGCTGGTACACACAAGTTACAGGAGAATGACCCACTTGATGTGCACTCAATTTATATTGTACCCTTTCAGTGCCCAGCATGTGAACAGTGTTTTGAAACAGAACATGTTCTAAATTTGCACAAATGTCGTTATTCAAAAGACAGCAGAAGTTCAAATAAAGGTACAACAGCATGCAGACACACAGTCAACAGGAGAAATAAGGCCCTGATGCAACGGAAGCATTCTGGCGGAAAGGCAACAGATTTTTCTCTGACCGACAGACAAAAAGTTAAATCAGGTCACGTTGGAAGTCCTGACGTGGTTGCAGCTAGAGATGAGCGTTGTGCTCAGCGTGTGTCCACTAAACCTTCCAGGGACTGCCGGAGCAGGCGTGACGTGCACAAGGCAGTTTGTAATCGGATGAAAAGAACCTTGGCTGTGCCATTGCCTTGGCCGCAGTACCCACAGCCTCCCCGCTTGGGCAGTGGTTTAAAAGGTGTGCTTCCCGATGAAGGCATGTTAAACATCGATGATTCACTGGATAATAAAGATGGTGCTTTTTATGGTTTATCAAATGATAGTTTTTTTGATAATCCAGAAGTGCTTCACTGTGCTTTTTCATCTTCTGCTAAAAATATACATAACAGACACAAAGTGTGTAAATGTGACAGATGTGAAAAAATTTTTCTATCTTCATCCAAACTGCAAAGACATTATCTTATACACACGGGACAAAAGCCCTTTGGCTGTAATGTTTGTGGGAAGACATTTAGACAGTCAGCTCACTTAAAAAGACATCAGCTCACCCATACCGAGAAGAGAGCCTGTAAAAGCCCCGTTTGCCAGGCAGAATTTGAAAACCTGAACAAACTTCTCAATCATCAGGGAGATCATACTGAATTTAAGTCTTCTCAGCCTGTGGGTTATTCAGGTTATTCTCCAACACCTTCACAGCCATCTGGCTTTCAAGAATTTGAGCTGATTCAGTCAAACCAAGCAGCTGATATCAAAGTTGAAATTGAGTCACAAGATTTTGTTCTTGACACCAGCAGTAGAAACCCACAGCCATATTTGTGCAGTAAATTGTTGGAAACAGAGCAAAGCTCTTACAGCTATTGGCATGATTTTTCTGAAGGTACTGAAAAAAGTGAAGCTGTTAACAAATTATATCAATGCAGTATCTGCTTTAAAACTTTTAAATCTCCTTCTAAGCTTGAAAGACATCACCTAATGCATGCTGGACAGAAGCCATTTGAATGTTTAGTTTGTGGAAAAAAATTCAGACAGGCTCCACATTTGAAAAGACACCACCTTATTCACTTTAAAGAGAGCTTAAAGCTTAGTTCCTCTGAGGAGCAAGCAGAGAATGTATTAGTTTTATCAAAACAGGATAATGTCCTATGAAACAATATTTAAAATTTTTGGTTACATAATCATAAAATATTTATATTAGGCCAAACAACTGAAGGGGATTATATTTTCTATTATAGAGATGACCTGGTGAAATTAATTCACTGTCTTCAGATCTGTCTACTTGATATAATTTGTGATACATTCATGTTGAGATTTTTTTTTTAATGGAACAAAACAATACACACACTCTTTGCATTCCCTTTGGCTAAATTAATTTATAAATACACATTCATATTGTATCAATAGTGTTGCAGCAATCTGCAATGTTTCATGGAAAAGATAATTAATCACTGAACATAAAATACAGTGTGGGAAAATGTGATACTTTTAAACTATCAGAAAAGTAAAGACAAAAAGGTAATTTTAAGAATATGAAACAAAAGTTCCTTTTAATTTCTTCTGGTTCCCCATATGTTCCAAGCAAAGGATTCTTGCTGTATTTATCCCATACCTTAAAAAAAGTTATTTTTAGATAGAAGAAAGTAGAAAAAGGGGCAAAATTTCAATGAGAAGTATGTTGATGTGGCATTATAGAACATTCTGTTTCCTACAGGATAGAAAAAAATAACTTATTTACACTTAATGTGCTTGGAGAGCTATATGTGAGGAATTAGGTAATTTCCCTTTTTATATAAAATACAAGGAGACAATGCTATAATATTAGGATTTATAATCAATTAATCCATTTCACTATTTCATTAACTCCACTTCCTTGTAAATCCCTTGCATTCACTAGAATTTTTGGCCACTTTATACTTTACTTAACTATTTCCCTGTAAGAAAAGAAGACAAGAAATTATCATTAAGATTACAAATGGGCTTACTATCTGTTCAGTCTCCTTTCCCTCTAGCATACATAGTGAACCAGTAAAAGAAGTGTTCTCTAAGATGTGATAATAACTCAGATGAACAGTTTTGTCAGGAAGTCATGTTCTCATTACATTAAATATATGAGACTGAAAATTACTTTTAGCTGAAATAAAGTAATTCTGATTTTGTATTAATAGAATCTGTAGTTATACTTTCTGTAAAGTAAATGGTTTTGTCCATTGTGCCAATGGGGCTGGCAAGAAGTGCAAGTGCAGTGGAGCTTCATACATAATGAACAAGATTGAAGTTTGTTTCTTCTTTTTTGTCCTCTGAAAAAAACCTACCTTTTAGGATACTTTCTTTGTTATGCAACTTTTGAATAGTTGAATCCTGAAGTTTGTATTCCTGTTTCTAAATGAACATATCTGTAAGATACATGACATTGGTTTTAGTATTTAAATAGAACCATATTTATTTAAGTAAAATGGGTTTTTTTAATTATTATTTTTGAAATGGCATGAACTTTGTGGTACTTGGTGAATATGAAGGGTAAAAGGAGTTTTGTTTTCATACATGTTATTCTTTTCCATTTTCAGCAAGAATAAAACCAGGAAAAATACTTGGAAATGGTCTGTAGTTCCTATGCTTTTTGTCAAACAGACAGAGTCCGTATATTAATGATGATTATAGTTATATATTGAGATTTTTTCTCCCTATGTGAATTGTTTCATATTGAAAGATAAAATGCTGTATAAAAAGTTTGGAAAGCATATTGTAGAGCTCTTTTAAAATACTTGTAATAAACTATTTTATTTATATTATACTTTCAGAGTGTACTTTATGTGCAAACCAGAGTTGTGAAGCTACCTAACATTCATTATGCAAAAAAGACTGCATATCAAAATAACTTTGTATGTTAGAACAATAGGTGTGGTTTCAGATATTTTTTGTTATAAAATATAAATATGTTTAAAGATAATATCTTTCTTAAGGAGTTACAGTCATTTAAAATGCTGTGAGAGTAATGTATAGAGAACACAAAACTTTCATGTTTTGAAAATATCAATTTAAGTAAAATGAAGGGAAAATAATATAAAAAAGGTATTTTTGAGGGGTGAATGAGACATTTGCAGGAAATGTTACTATTTGATGAATTTGGAAAGTAATGAAATCTTTGGGCTTAGATTTCAGAGCCACAATGTCTCTCTGGCTTTCCATCCCTTCGTAGAAAGTTTTGTGTTAGTATAAATTCATGATTTTATGTGGATTATTCCATAAACCAGCTAGAAAGGGGTTAAATAGTTTCTAAGAGTCAGAAGAGAAAAAACCTGAGGTTGAAATCCTGTGTCTTTTGCAGTTAGCAGTAAAATTTCCCAAGTATCTTCAAGAATTTGAGCTAGAGCAGTTTTCTCTGTGTTCACAGGAACACTTGTTGTTCAGTAGTATGTCAGTCATTTTCCATAATGCGTCAAGGAAAGTTCAAGCCATAATGTTTTAAGTATCTTTGGTGGCAGAAACATTGCCTGTGATTTTGTTAGAATGAACTGCTGGTTAATGCTAATAATCTGATAGTACTGAAGTAGTGGATTTTTTGAGACTGTGCAGAACCAAAGCATATTCTGCAGAGGAAAACACTGGTGTGTTAACAATGAGCTCCTGCTGAGGAGAACTCCAACAGCATGGGTTTAGCACTGAGGTTGTTCTCTGTGGAATAGAAGAAGGGTCAAATACTTTAAAACAAGCAGAAACAAAAGGTAAAAGGGATTTTTTGAAGACAAATTATGCAACTGCAGTACAAACTGATCACATCAATTTTCTGTCTAGATGTGGCTATGGATACCTTTAAAATGTTCATGCTGCATTATCATTACAAAGTGTCATAAATGAGTGTTTCAGGTGGCTCAAAGAATCACCAGCAAAGGTATCCTCAAAAGCTGGTTTAATGTAAAAGTGAAAGCACAAAAAGTTTGTTGGCAATGTTCACTCTGCTGCTTATTAGATGGCTAAAACACACAGACAAAAATTGACTGAAATCTAAAATCAGTAAATCTATAACTAAAATCAACCTAAAATTATCTGTGTGGAGGCTGATGATGGAATAAGGCAAAGAATGGGAAAGGGTAAGGATAAAAGAAATAAGGGGGACCCTCCAATTGAGTCACAAGGTTCAGAGGGGAGCCCCTTGCCAAACTTAACCCCAGGTTTGACCAACAGTTTTGGCCTAAAGTAACAGCGCTTAAAAGCACTTAATTGAAACAATTTCACTCGTGTGGCACTACAGTAACTCGAAGGCTTAACTCACAAATTTAACATACTTCAGAATCCCAGAGAGCAACTTCACAGTATGTTTGCTTCAGCATATTCACACTCGCACACACAGAGAACTAAAGGAGTATGTCCAGGGTGTATCTGTGAAAATCTTCCCTCAGTTCAGTGAAGTTCTCACTGCCACTGCAGATGCCATGGCATCATCTCAATGGGCAAAGGGCTGAGCCTGTGGGGGTCAGCCCAGGCTCTAGCAGCAGTGTTTGGTGCAGTCCTCAGAGTACAGCAAGCTTGAGAGTTCACCACCTGAGAGCCATCCCACTCCCACGGCAAGTGCTGTTTGAAGCCCACGGTGGTTCAGGAGAGCTCCAAGTGTCTTACTCAGGACTGCTGTTTATAGGGTTGCTAGAGAGACTTTAGTCACAGTAACTTGCCATCCTGGATGAAATTCAGCTCAGTAACTTTGAAAGTTTAGGAAAAAAAATTGTTCCATTTATGGTGTTATGCAGACAAGAAAAATAAGTTTCCAAGGCTGTTTGTTAAAAAACAGGAGCTTGTTATATAACAGAAGTTCCCAGAAAGAGACAGTGTTTCTGATAAGCTCAAGAGGAGCTCAGCCCCAATGCTGTTTGTCAAGGCCAAGGCCCGAGGAACAGTTCTGAGATGATTGTGTGGCCCAAGGTGTATGTGTGGGTGGCAGCTGTGTCCCCACAAAAGGTTTGCAGAAAGTCAAAACATACATATGTTAGTATTCCTATATATGTCTGCAGAAAAAGTCAAAGGAGGAAAAAATAATAATAGACCACAGAAAAACTGTTTAATGAACTGAAACTGATTTTCATTCTGTTCTGGGTTTCTCACTTGGCTGTGGTCTGCTCCCACACACCCAGAGCCAACAAGAAAATTGGGAGATGGACACAAAAGAAACTCAGTTGAAGTGAATGACACCTTAGGCTTCAAACCAAGATGCTGGATCTAATGTTTAGTTTTCCTGGCTGCTTCCTAGTAAAAATATAAAACTCCGAGAGTCATAATCTCTCAATAGCAGCTCATTTGAGTTAACACTTACCTAAGTACAGTTGGATGACTCTTAAATCAATAAAGACTATGGTTTCAGTCCATCTAATGGCCCCTTGTAATGATGTTGAAAATGCCCAGACCTCCTAAATAACTGAGGTGGTAATGGTTCATATTCCTAGCACCAGGCTTTGTGGATTTTTAAAGTGTAAGTTTTAATTTAATAGCTTGGTTTTATGGTCTGACGGCTGTGGATGAGATGTGTCTGAGAGGCAGTTATCATAAGGAAAATTGAAATTACAGAAGTGACTTTTCTATGCTCTCCTATAGTGTTCTTTCTCCAGGTTAAGCAAATAAGTTGTATTTCTTCATGTAATAAAGCTTTTAAACAGCTTTGAAACAGATTTTTTTTTAGCATCTTTTTAAAAAGTGAATCTTCAAAGTCCACACAAGTGAAGGAGAAATCAGTCTTAAGACAACAAAATCACTCACAAATGAACTGATATCTCCTTGTTCAGAAACTATTGTTCTAACATGAAAGTGTTATTTTGTCTATGCTATCATGGATCTCTGAATGCTGTTTTACTTCTCTGCCATTCCAGTTCCTGACTGCTCCCAGGATATCCTTATGTGTGGCTTGACTGTTAAACGCTTGACATGATTTGGGTATGTGGCTGAAATTTTTCCTCTTCGCTGGAATCCTTCCAGTGTCCCTGGTGCCAGTCCGTAGGGCTCTGTGAGTTCCAGTCCAAGACTCCTGGAGCTGGCTGTTGCACGGGTGCTGCCATGGCGTGTAAAATAGTGCCTGAGGATTGAGTGCAGGAGGATGTGAGGAGCTGACTGGTGATGATGGAGACCGTGGCCTGTCGTTCTCCACTCAGAGTCATATGGGTGTGTAGGGCAGTAGGAGCATATGGATACAGTGACTGTTCAGCTTTGCCTGTGGCACTGGAATGTGCCTTACTGACCTAGTGAAGGAGGGGAAAAAGAATTGCATGGTCACTGATATTTAAAAAAGTAAAAGACTAAAGAAGCCAGCCATGCATAGTGTCTCCCCTTTGTACTCTTAATGTGCTGCACTCAAATCCTATTGACATAAAGGAAAACACTAGCTGGATGCTAAGTGGCTTGATTTTATCTCTGCGTTTTTTGGGAGTATTAATTTTAATCCCTAGTATGCGTTTGCCAAAGTAGCTTGCTAAGCCACAGAAAATCAGATTATTTCCTCAATTTTTATTTATTTTGTTTCTAAGATGATCCTGAAAACACAGCAGAGAGATTCCTGCAAGTGACAATAGAGTCCCACTAAATGAAGTAGAAATTTGCTAAGCTATCTAGACACTCCAAGTGTAGGAGCCAATTTGAGGATAATTTTTAAGATCAAAACAGGTTAGGATTTTTTCATTACACTGAGAGCAACCTTGGATCAATATCTTGGCAACCTTCTTTGCTGTAGTGTACTATATCTTGTATTTTATACTCTGGGTCTTAAAAATAGCAGGTAATTGGGTGGTGAGAATAGCTCCGGAGGAATCCCCTCAGGTGTTGAGTAATGTGTCTGATGCTAATGCAATTAGCAGAGGAAACATATCTATTTGCTAATAAGCGAAATTGATTTGTTGAGTGATATTGTCCTTTATATTACAGTAGAAAGGTTTTTTCAATAAAAGGAATTATTAAAAGTCAAAACATTTTTTTTTTAGTATTACACAGGTGTGAATTTGCTGTTTTCAGTAGGTATTCTGTTTTATTGCCATTTTAAACTCTTTTAAAATCCTGAAATGCTAATGGAAATGTCTACCAAAAACCTAGAAAATACAGAGAAAAGCAAGGATGAAAGCTTTAGGAAACTGGAGTTAGCTCTCAGCATCTTAGAATGCTGTCTCCATTGAGTTTTATGCTGCATATTAGATATGTTACAATTTTTTCTGCAATATGTATTTTTTTCCTTTATTGTGAGAAAAGAGACATCATCAAGAATGTAATTTTACAATGATGTTGCAAATAGACCCAAATTTCTGTAGCACTTCTCATGCCACTACTAGCAGAAAGGAAATTATTTGCCTTAAAATCTCATTCCAGTGATGAAATTTCTCCATCAAACAGATTTATTTAATATTATTTTTTCCACATAGAAACTTTATCACATAAAAGCCTCTGACCAGATTTTTAGCAAATATTGCTAGAGGTTTTCTGACCATTGATCTCAGCTTCTCACCACTGTTCTCCCTCAGCTGGCAGGAACCTAGCTGGAAGTCTCTGAAGAGAATTAGAATAGTCCAGAGTCTGCTCTAACTTGAGCTGTTAGCCAAACGTGAGCCCAGCAGCAGAAAGCTAAGAATGACACCAAGTCTCCTCTTTCACCATCTCCTTCACTAGAGGCATTGCTTGCTATTCTGGGATATAAAAGCAGCTGGGTTGCTGAATTAACCATATTTTCCTCTAGTCATGAGCTCAGAATATCCACTGAAGTTACTGTAAGTTTTGCACAAAAATCAAGGGCAGTACATTGGCCAGAATGTGTGCTAAATAAATATTTATACACAAATCAGAATGCTACTGATGGCTTCTTTACACTTTAAAATTCTAAATATTTTAAGAAGCATCTGTTACTAAACTGAGGCATCATTTTTGAAAGTACCCATATTTACTGAGTGGAAGTACACATATTTAATGAGATGAACACAGTGACAAAAGTCTTGGACTAGAAGAATGCACATAAATAAAATAGTAAAAACAACGTGACATGATTGAATTAAAGCTGTAATGAACCGTCTGAACATTTAGTTGATATGAATATTAACTGCTATGAAAGATGAGCTATAACCAAAGCAATAACCCCCTGTCATTGTGCCTAACCTTTTTACATGTTAAAGGATTCCTCTAATCTTTTTGGAGAAGATTTTTCAAATTTTATTTACCTAAAGCAGGTTTAAATCAATATATTTCTTCTATAATTTCAACAGGTAAGAGACACAGAGATTTCAGATCTTTGCTTAATATACATATTATTCTGTTTATATGCCATTCATCCTCTCATCCATTTCAAAAACTTCTTTCATATAACTTAGCAAGAAATATTTTGAAATATTTCAAAATATTGCATATTCACTTTCCTCCTTTGGTTAGAAGAAAACCTGTATATGCAAGTTGGTATATATACATAATGCATGATGACACTTGAAATTCTCATATGTGGAGATTTTGGTTTCAGAACTTTTCAGAGGGACGCCTCTTGAAAAATCTCTTGTGTATTTGCAAAGTCAATAAACTGAGATAAAAGCTGATTTTAAAGTGATGCGTTCTCCTAAGCTTTACCGAGTTGCTTGACAGGAAGGCTACCCAACATATTGCTTAATGTCACTCAGGCTGAGATTCATGTGCTTTAAGTTAAGGTGTGCATGGTGCAGTTAGGTACCTCCCCATAGCTAAGTGTACACGTGTAGTGTAATGCAATGACATTAGGCCAGATAATACATTCCCATACAGCGCTGAGATGCACCCCAGATATTTCAAGCCCCATCCTGAGAAGCATAGTTCTTTTAAAAACCACCTGGACCACCTCAATATTTGTAAGCTGTGCACACAGAAAGCACAATTCAGCCATCAAAACTTAGCTGGTTTAGATTTTCTGCACACAGAACATGGCTGTCAGAACACTCATGGCTCGCTTTCGAAAAGGGAATGTAAACTTCCCTTGGCCTCTGAGTAATGGAACACAGGGGCCAAGAAACACTAAAGGGTATTCAGTATATGCAGAAAGGAGGAAAAACTGCTGTTGAAAGGGGAAGTACAGCCACAGTCAATGATTCGGGAAGGAAGAAGTGTCTCCATCTCTCAGGACCCAGTGTCTCTATAAAGAAGCAAATGAGGCCAAAGACTCAGCAGCCTTGGTCATGTAATGGAACTTTATAACTAGCTTGAAACTGTACAGGTGGATCAGCAGCAAAATTTGATCCAACCCCTGGATGGGAGTGCATGGGGCAGTGCAACAATGCTGTCTGTCAGTGAGCTGCTTCTCTGCTTTATGAGAGTGGTGTTAGCATGCCCTCAGCTATGAGAGAACAGTCTTCACCCTGGAAAGAAGGTTTTGGTATCTTCAATTCCATCTTATGTCAGGGGAATGTTTGCACCCCTGGCCACCTGGACAGGTGACAGTAGAGTTGTGGTAGTAGCCATCCCATCATTCCAGATCAAAGAGCCAGGAAAAGTCTCTGCTGCTGTGCTGCAGTGTCAAGGCTAAGGCACATGGGGAATCATCTGTCCCAGCAGAATGCTTCTTTGGAGGAGAACAAATCAGTTGTCCACCAGACAAGGTACTAGTTCATAATTTTCAAAAAAATTGCTGGCTAGAATGGGAAAGATAATGCCATTTTGCACGCTGAGTGCAATGCTGCTGGTATTTTTTACCTGCTTTAGAACAAAACTTTCCTACCAGAGTATACAAAGGTGCAAGATGGTATCCATACAGAGTCTGCATCTTAGTGCAGAGTTTGTTTATATCTCAGAAGCTGAAGTCTAAATCTCTGTGTGCTAGACAGTCAAAAGTGTGACAGTGTTTATATTAGAAGTATGGCCCTGCTGAATCTGCTGAATTCACTGGTCATGTCTCACCGATAACCTTAAAACAGTAACAAACAAAATCAGTGTTTGAAATCTTTATCTATGAATTGTCTGGAGTTTTCATTGCTAGAAATTAATATTTTCTGTGACTCTACATAGAATCTAAAATAATCTGAAAGATAGAAAATAGAGAAAATAGACTCAACCCCTGCTGATTTATCACTAGGTACTTCCTGCTCTGGTGGAACTGAAGTAAAAGCAACTGCCAGCTTACTGATGACCTTGGCTTACACAGTTTACAAATAAAAGGAGAAAAGTATATTTTTCCTGGTTACAATAATAGGGAAGGGGAAGCATTCAAAACAAGAGGTGCTAATTAAGCAAGAAAGCAGCATGGAATATAAATTGACCAGGACTGTATGCAGCCTAGAAATGAATAATAGTCTTGAAAACTGCATCTACTCAAGTATGTGACTTTTAAATAATACATGTCTTCATGAATGAATTAACAGGTTTTTGAAAGGAATATTTGATTTTCTTGACATGTTAAGCCAATGAGCATAGAGAGATGGAGAACTTCACAGGCTGCTGGGATGATGGGGTACAGGGTTTTATTTCTCCTCAATTACAAAGGAGTTTGGAGTGCAAAGTGTCAGATGTGCCTCCACTCTGGGGGAAACTGAGCATAGGAATTCAAGAGACCAGTCTTAACAGACACTGTGAGCTGGGGTGAGATTCACAGATGGGGACAAGGGGACAACACTGGCTGGCATTATGCATGGTCTTACCACAATTCTTTAAAGATTTCCCTGCACTTGAGGATGAAAGTAATGTATTTTTCCAAAGCACAAATTTATACATTTGCTACTCATTTGTAGTCCTACTGTCCCTGTACTCTCTTAATAAACAATACCTAGAATAGAGAAAAATTTAATATATAATTTATAGGGAGGGAATCTTTGTCACTTTATTTGACATTTTCACAGAGGGATGTAATCATACTGCTTAACATTAGGCATCTAATGTTAGTTTCTGATATCAGAAGCTCCTTCAGAGAATGAGGGAACTTACGTTAGTTCTGATTTGCCCTTTGGAAGAACCTCTGTTGCCACATTGACTGTAGTGAGATTGAAGACAACTGACCTCCTCACTGGGACACCCAAATGCCAAAAGTTAGGTAAATGAGGATTCATCCTTGAGGTTTCAGAGCTTTGATTACATATGGAAAGAAATTTGTGGGTTTTGACATAGGCCTGATAGTCCATCATAACCAGTTTTAGGTCAGCCTTGCAAGAAAAGAAAATTCACTGTTCTAGAAAATCCACATTTTTTTTTCAAAATATTCAAAGTCCAAAATGCATTTGCCACTCCTAATCATCTCTTCTTAACACAAATCAAACTTTCGGCTTCCATCTGAAAGCCGGTTCAGAAACTTTCTTAGTTTCAGCCTATACTTGTAGGTAAGAAACTTACATTCCTTTGTACATACATTTTATCACTGTTTTGTAGCTTCAGTTTCACTCCTTGTTATTTACAAAATTTGCTACTGATACTTTTGTAACTTTTAAATTTTACTAGTTTCCATCTTTCTGGATCTTCTAAAGTAAAGGCAAGCAGTAGGTGTATTTATTTGAATGCAGCCATTGTCTGATCCTATTCAAGGTACTGTCATTACTTTTCCCATTCCCATTGTACATTCTAATTCAACTTCAAAAAGAATATTTAGTTTAACCTCTGCTTGAAGAACTGAAATGGAGATCACCTTGATATGAAAACAAAGGAGGTCATATTCAAACAGACTTCGATAGGACCTGCCTGGAAGTTTAAAGGACTCAAGCGGTAAGTGATGGATAATGAGCCCAGAAACAAAGCACAGTAACTTCCCTGGGGAGCCTGTTAATTTCCTCCTTAATTAATCTGTTTACCAAGTAGAGTAAGTTAATTGCAAACCATTCTAAAGCATTATCAAACTGTTGACTTCCTTGAGCGTGCAATTTTCCCCTGGTACCTTTGCCTTTCCTCCACACATTTCAAGAGATTCACACAGTATTATTCTGAATTGGAAGGGACCCCATAAGGATCATCCTGTCCAATTCTTACATAAATGGCCCTAATTACCGGCCTATGGATCGGACAGAGCGCTCACCCACGCTCACGTGTCGGTGGCAATTGTTTGATGTTAAAAAGAGCGTGTTTTTTCTACGTTAGATGTGCAGAAAGCTGCGCTTTAAGAGATACATAAAATAGAAGGAGTCCCCCTAAGCGGATTCACTGAGCGCTGGAAGGCTGAGTGTGGCAGCAACCCCGTTCCCTCTTTTCCCTCACTTTTCCCTCAGCCTTCCTCCCCCGGCGGCTGAAGCCCGGCCGGCGGCGCGGCGGGGCGGCGCTGCAGCGGCGCGGCGGCACCAGCAGATGGCGGCGGCAGCAGCAGATGGCGCCGCCGCGCCCGCGGCCGCTCCAGCCCTCCCGGCCCCGGAAGCGCTCCCGCCTCCGCTGCTCCCGGCCCGGAGATCCCTCCCTCGGCCGGGCCCGGGCTGGCTGCGACCGAGGCCTGTGCCGGGCGGCTGCGGCGGCGGCACCATGGCCGCGCCCACGGCGGCGTCCTCGGCCCCGCCGAAGAAGATCGTGGCGCCCACGGTGTCGCAGATCAACGCGGAGTACGTGACACAGGTGGGGCCGGCGCTCGAAGGGGCGATCTGGCGGCGACGGCGCCTCGGTGTTCAAACAGCCTTTGTAGGCCGTGGGTGGTGGGGTAAAGGGTCTTGCTTGGCCCTAGTTGACAGAGATGTTCGCCTCTGGCATATACGAGAGGGTATTTCCCCCCGCGCTTCCAGACCAGCGGCGTGTACAGAGCAGCGCTCCCAAGCACATCAGTGCAGTCCACTGTGCATCGCTGTGAGGCGTGTTTGAACGTGTGAAAAGCTGCCCAGAGTTCCTTGTTGGTGAAAGTTTTAAGTGTTTTTCTACAAGTTGTCCTTTTCTTTTCTTTTCTTTTCTTTTCTTTTCTTTTCTTTTCTTTTCTTTTCTTTTCTTTTCTTTTCTTTTCTTTTCTTTTCTTTTCTTTTCTTTTCTTTTCTTTTTTTTCTTTTCTTTTCTTTTCTTTTCTTTTTTTCGCTTTTTTTTTTCTTTTTTTTTCTTTCTTTTTTCTTTTTTTTTTCCTTTCTTTTTTCTTTTTTCTTTCTTTCTTTTTTCTTTCTTTCTTTTTTCTTTCTTTCTTTTTTCTTTCTTTCTTTTTTTTGGACATCTGCGCTCCTTCCTCTTTCAGAGCATAAAGAAGCTTGAGCAAAGTTGCATAGGAAGCTCCTGACATCATGGCTCAGGATGAGGTGATGGCTGCAGCAAAGAGCCTTAAAATGCTGGAGTTTTGTGTATAACCTCTAGTCACTTGTCACTTTCCTCAAGGGAGCATAATCACTTGCCACTTGGGATTTGCAGTTCCTGAAAGATCATGGTGTATTTTTGGTGAATTTATTAGATGTAACTTAAGAATAGAAAATGTTCATTAGATAGCAATCTATGCATCTGAAATTTTTCCAAATAATTGCATTTCTTTTGAAAGGCGTTTAGGCATAAAAGCCTTAAATGGTTGATAAGCATTGCTGTTAGAAAACATAATTTTATTACTTGTAGTTAGCATAAGCTGAAATTAGGCACTAATTAGTGAAATAAAGTTTGAGGATGGGATATGTTGTGAGAGCTGCTGTATCATTGACATGAAACTGTATGTATTTAACCTTTTTTTTTCCTTGTGCAGTTAGCAAATAAATACTGGGCTCCACATGTGAAGAAAACATTGCCTTTTGATGTAAAGGTAATTAGTTCTACTGCAATTTTTGGGGGGGGGGTTGTAAAAGAGTGAGGATCAACCATTCCATGATGTGCCAATATTTAGTGTTGCTTATTTTATATGAGACTATAGGAGACTGCTTGGAAGGGTCAACTGTTGCCTGAGACACTCTAATTTGTTATTCATTTGTAGTTTGTAAATGTCGGCACTGTTAGGAAGTGTGCTGTAGCATGCAGTTATTTTGTATGCTACTCAGTTTGTTTTGGCCAAGAATTTATGAGGGCAAAAGGCTTTTGCACATTTCCTTTGAGGTTAAAAGATGCTTGAGGGGGTTCTACTTTTAAAAATCAAACAGGGATGGAAGATACAGGTATTTCTGAACTGTGTTCTTTCTAAAACCTTCTTTGGTGAGCTTCCATCAGACAACTTTATTGCCATTCTGGTGGATATGTGCATTTGGAACATTTAAAATTTGGCACAGTGTGTTTGGTTTTGTGTACTGCAGGGTACTTAAAAGAAACTTGGGTTTCTTTTCCTTGTTTTGCCTAAATCTCCCTGTTTAGCCTCAGTTCATTTTGTAGCATTTGTGATAGAATTTGTCTATGATTGTTAGAACTGCAGATTGTTAGGATGTACATAAACAGCTGAACTCTACCTCTGTCTGATGTGAGGTCAAAGTGTGCCTGTTGCAACCTACAGTGCAGATTCTTTCATTCTTGTTGGAAAAATTTATTGCAAGTATTTTAATAGCAATAAGCAGAGAATAATTCAGAGTAAAATGTCTTAATACATTTTGAATCACGTTAGTGGGTATATAAAATTCTCTTAAAATTTTTTTGACAGGTGATTGAAGATATATATACAAAAGAAATTGTCAGGTCAAAGTAAGTACCCCATTGCTTTCTCTTATTTACCACCATTCCAACATTATCTGTGTTGGAGTTGTTGCTAATGTTTGATAAAATACCTTAGAGCTCGTCTGTATGTTGAAAGCAGATGGAAATTACTCAAGTGCATTTAAGTAGTTGAATCATTATGGTATTTAAAAGTCTGAATGTGGTAACAAGAGAGTTCCTAAGCCCATAAACCTTAAACGTGATGGTTGGAGTTAATTCAGACCCTTTACCTGGTAGTCTGTTGTCTTTTGTGTTGGTTTTGTTGTGGTGGTTATAGAAGTCTGATCTCTTCTTTTGTCACTAAGAAATGTAAGGAAACAAAGAAACTGTTGCAGAGTGCCCTGTCTCTAGCTTCCATCTCTTCTGGCTGCTGTTACCAGATTCATGAAGGGAAAGTCTAGTTTTGATGAATTGCACTGTTAGATGGGGGAGACAAATCCAAGATACGCTGCATTCTGCGGCTCTCTGTGCAGAAAAGAGGTGTAACTGTAGCTGGAGCTTTTGGGGGAGGATTGAGCTCTGCAGAGAATTCTCTGTATTATTTCTGTATGAAAGCAATCTAAAAATTTGTTACATGGAGTCAAAGCAAACTTCCATTTCCAGTCACTAAGAAACAATACCATTATGAACAGATCAAAGATATAACTGGAATTTTCCAGGAGAGACAGCTTCTATTGGAGGTGGTGTCTTCATATTTAAAAGACCTACATGAATTTCTTTAAAATGTGAATTTAATTGCTTAAAGAATCTCCATGAACTTCAGCTTCCACAGTGTTACAACAGTTGCTTCTGCATTCAAGTGTTTGCTATTGTATATAAATGTCAAGACAGAAATAATTCCCAAGTGTTTCTACAAGTTTCCTTACATAATGAAATAAGGGAAAATGTAGCCATTTTCCATGCAGGTGTGTGTGGGAGGCTTTCTTTCCTGTGTTAATTGATTATTTTTTCCTTTTTAGGTTTGCAATTAGAAAGATAATGCTTCTTGAATTCAGGTAAGCTAATGGGAGGGAAATTTGGAGTTATTTTTTCATAGGAACCTGTAAAGGTGAGAGGCAAATGCAGTAGGACAGTTTGAAGGTAGTGTATTTGTTCATACTTTGTAAGGCTGTGAATTGTGTACTCAGGAAAATTAGGTGAGGAGAGCTTAATTAAAAGAGGAAATAATTCCATAAATGTAAGTAACATCTCAGAGTGTCTAGTTTTATGATTCTCAAGTTCCAGTGTAAGTGGAGCACTGAGAAAGACGGTATGAATGAAATAAATGAAAAACTTGGTTCTGTAATTTGGAGTGTATCATTAAGCCTTAAATAAGAACTCACTGAAATTAGAGAAGTTTTTGGATTATGTCTCTTACTATGAGGTTAAAAATGATTTGTGCTGTGGCAGCATCAATAACATTTTCTTCTCTTGAAAAAGAACGGAAATTTCTTTAAAAAGCAGTTTACAACTGCATCAGACTTTCCTGGAAAAACTTATGAAATATGTCTAAAAAGATATAAAATAAATATTTGTAATATGTACTTAAACTCACAGTATTTTATGTTTTGTTTTGTTCTTTTATCTCTCAAATCTTAAGAAAAAATGTGAGTTTTTTTGTTTGAGGTGCATTCTTTGTTTCAAAAAGGTTCAAGTCCGTAAGTTAGTACCAGTAGCTACAAAAGGACAAACTTCCCTTGGTTTTTGCATCTTAGTTAGAAAAAGTGCAAAAGAGAAAATGTAAATTATTAAGGGTTTGACACTAACAATGACATGCAATGGACTTCTGGAATTTTTTTGCCAGCAGTAGCACAAGGTTAGAGGTTCCTGTCCTTTCTGTGAACATTCTTAATGTCATCAGTTACTGAGTCTAACAAGTTTTGCTGCAGTGACCTAGATGAGAGGTAACTTGAGGAACTACTCACAAACTGTGAAGATGGCTTTCAGGGGAAGGAGAAAAAAAAAATCCTTGTGGATAACTGCTTTTTTAAATGAGTGACAGATTATGTGGGTGGCTGCAACTAATGAAATACTCTTTATCTCTTCACAGTCAGTACCTTGAAAATTACCTATGGATGAATTATTCTCCAGAGGTGTCCAGTAAGGCATATTTAATGTCAATCTGCTGTATGGTGAATGAGAAGTTCAGAGAGAATGTCCCTGCGTGGGAGGTAACTGATTTCAATTGCAGCTAGAATTGACTTTGATCTGCAAGTTGCAGCTTTTATGGTGTGCTCACTTAGAGTGACAGAAGGTAGAAGAGCTTGTAGTGCTAAAAGGAAAGGGTGCCTCAGCTAGAATATCTCATATGGTGTTTTAAACTTCGTGTTCTTTTTTGGAGAAGGGAATGGACAGGTGAAAAATTACTTGAGTCTTTCTGGTGTTAAAGTCCTTGGTTCTGCTGTGAGATGCCGAACATTATCACCAGCATTTGCTTTTTTGGCACTTGACAGAGGTTGGATGTTTACAGAGTAGTTCTTGCTCTGATATTGAAAGAAAAAGCAGGATTTATATATCCATATATACAAGAAGGCACCACTTGTATAGCGTATTAACCAGTAATGTCTTGTTTCAAAACATGTGAATATCAGTTTCTACCTTTTTTGCTTTATACGAAAATAATGTCTTACTCTTTTTTTGTGTATATTGTTTGTTTTCTTGGAGTTTTTTGGGGGGCTTTTTTTTTGGGTTTTGTGGGGGTTTTGGGTAATAACAGGTCTAGAAATTATTTGAGGTTTCTACAAACAATCCAGGTTTTACAGGCCATCTCAACAACAGAAGCCTAGTTACATATTCTGTGCAGGCATTATTTCAGAAGTACACTTTCTTCAATATGTTTGCCATGACTTGCACGTTGGCAAAGCACAAAGGATTAATAACTTGCTCATATGTTGTCCATGTGCTTTTCTTCTGACATATGTACTAGAAGTAAAGTGATAGGTCCGTGTAATGTTCCAAGCAGCTTAGTTAAATTTATTTGGTACGTGATTGTCTTATAAAGGCGCTGTTTTATCTTGGTGATTATTCAGTTTATCTTTTTCCTGCTCAGGTAGCTGAATGGAAGTTCCAGGACTGTCATTAATCTCTGGTGGTTTTTACTTGCTCACTTTTTGCATGTCACTTAAATCTGACATAGCTTTGGCCAAAACCTACCATTTATCTTCTATTTGGGAGATTTTAGAGTATTTCTGTGCAGTCACCAAAGGAACATCACCACAAGACTTCACCTGTGCTTCTTGTTTAGTTTGTTCTGTGCATCACCTGTTAGACTGTGCAGAAGGTCTAGGAGGAGGATGTCATTGGTGTGTTTTGCTTCTGCTGCCTGGTCAGAATAAATGAAAGTGGGAAGAACTAATCCCTTCTTTTATAGATTTAAATGGCTTTAGAGAACTTAAGCTATGTTATGTGAATGAAGATTGAAATTATTTGTATCAGCCTGACTCAAAACTACCTTCCTCTTCTATTCCTAGACATTCAAGAAAAGGCCAGAACACTTTCCTTTCTTTTTCAAATGCATACTGGAAGCATCGCTGGTCGAAGATGAGAGTGAATACTCTCTGCATGAACAGACAGTCCTGCTGCTTTTCCTTGATCACTGCTTCAATAGTTTGGTATGTTAAAAGTAACTGTAAATATTTCCAGTGTGTTTATACTGTTGTGTGTTAATAGCAGTTTAGTTGGAGCAATTTCTTCTCACAAGGCAGATGAAGCAAAATCCTGATTTAAGGAAAACACAGTACCAGAGGGCATCTACCCTCTGTTTTGACTTTATCTTGATTTATCTCTCTCATCACATCTACTTTTCTCTGACCCAAGAGAAAAGATTATAGATGAGACTTGGAACTGGAGAGCTGGCAGTTATACAATTGAAAGACAGGATTTAATATAAATTCTTGAATTAAAAATGGTACAATTAGTTACTACTGTGCTCTTTTTAGTTGGCCCAGGAAAAAGCACAAAAATAATTTCCAGTAACAATTGAGAAAGACAGTGAGGCTTTTTTCACTTTGGAAACCAGGTTTAGATATGATTTTTATCTGCCATTCTCCTGAGTTAGTTTTAAGAAAGCATTAGATCAATTTGTGTTCTCAATCTGTAGTTAAAACAGAGTTAAAGATCCTAGGCAGCAAGCAGGAAGAACAATTTACAATTACCTGTTATATGAAGCAGTGCTCTCTAACCTCTCTTGCTACTGGACTTTTTCCTTACTTACACTGCACATGGGGTGTATTATTCAAAGTCAGGATCTGCACAAATAACAAAATTGTCTCTCAGACAAAACAATACAGAAAATGTATTATTTGATTGTGGGATTAGGAATGATTTTGGGAGCCAGTAACAATCTTGGACTTTATGCATATAGTTTATTGAGATAGTATTTTTCTGTAGTGCCCATGGTACAATGCAGCTTCATTTTAAATAGTTTGATGATGACTACACATTCCTTGTAGAGCACGTTTCTAATACAACATGACAGGGAAGGTAGTGAAAATGTGCCTGTAAAAGCACACTGTTTTTGGAAGCTGCCCTTCTTTGTGAAAGGCAGAATGGAGTAGTCAAAGTAGAGTTTTAAGTGAAGAGCACTGAAATCTGAAGTTTCAGGATGCTGGGAATGGAGTATTTGTCCATGAAGACCTACCTAAGATTCAATAGCTCAGGAAAGAGGGAAAACTGTGTGGATCCAGATCACAGGTATAGTTGGAGAGAGCACATTTGAACTGACATGGAGAAAATGATGTTTCAGACAGTAGGAAGAGTGTAGAAGAAGTGAGAGAAACTTGATAAATTAAGGGCTTCAGGAGACAAAGAACAGCTTAAAAACAAGTAGAGAAAGCACAGTAGGTGAGTTCAAAGAATAAGAAATGACTGAAGAAGGAACATCAGTTCTCAGCAGCTTTTGTGCTAAAAATACTTGCATGGATGGGGCCCTTGGTGAAGTATTAAGAACTGACAGAGTCCATGAAAAGAACCTGAAATACAAAGGTGTCACTGGGTAGGGTTATAGTGCTGTTTCCTGTTGGGAAATCGTGAAATCTAATAGAAAAATGTAAATATTTTTGTCAGATGGTAATATACGTTGGTGTATTTTGTAAGACAAGCATATCAGAAAACATAAGAATGTTTTAAAAATTTTATCATCTGTAACTTTCTAACAGGAGGTGGATTTGATCAGAGGTCAGGTGCAGCAGCTCATTTCCTTACCGATGTGGATGGCTCTACAACCTGTAAGCATAACACTGTTACCTGGCAGAGGTTTTCTGTGCATTATCCAACTCCTGTTGAGTAAACTCTCATGGAATACTGTTAAGGAACTCTAATATTTACAGCATTGCTGTGGAATTATATTTTTGTGTGCTTTGCTAAATTCTTTCTTGTTTGTTGCAAATTTCCATGTAATAATGTTTTTATGTAATTTTTCAGAAAACTGAGCTTTGTTGTTACAGCTTCCTCAAGCTGTAGTGTGTAGGCAAGACCATGAGGTCACAGGGAGGCAATGGAATTGACATTTAGTCCTGGCTGGACTCTAGCATTATTACATTTTTGTTTTACAGTGGTTCTGAGAATAGCCAGAGACAGCTCTTTATTTCAGTTTGTTATATATTTTGTCTTTTTTAATAAAAAGACTGGACTGTGTTTTTCTTTTTTGAGAAGACAAGGTTCCTTGGTGACTGAATATCATTTTAACATTTCAGAATCGACTGGAACAAGAGTTGAAAAAGACACCAAAACTAAAAAAATTCTGGAATCTAATTAAGAAAAATGATGCAAAAATGGATGAAGAGTCAAGAATGCAGTATGTACAGAACCCTTTTTTCCTTAATGCATTCACTGTGTTTCAGCTAATATAAATAGTTTCAGTGAAAAATGTGGTTTTTGAAAACTTATGGCAAATGAGGATTGATCATATGCAGCCTCCTGGAAGCTGTTCTGTTTTTCAGTAGTCTTTATGTAAAAAACTGTTACAGAACTTTATATTTTATTGGTCAGTGAATTTGTGATATCAAATCCTAAAACTAAAGTATGAAAGCATAAAAGAATATTCATGTAGCAACTCACTTTTTTTCGTGACCTTTAACAAATGTTTAGCTCTTATGCATATAGCTTATGCAAGCATTTCAGTAAATCTGTGTCTGTCTCACAAAAATTAAATGTTCTAATGCCTTTGTTGCAGTGTGGTAAAGTGTAGGAGACTTACTTCTCCTTGACACAGTAAGAAGCATATGAATCAGTTTCTGTGCTGCTAATCTGTCTGCCTGAGTGCAGAGAAAAGTTATCATCTAAACAGTTTAGGTGTGTTTCAAAGCAACCTGCTTCCATTTATGAATTTTGAAACAGCTAACTTTGTATTAGTGAAAGCTACAACATACTTCTAGTCTGCATTTAAGGAGTATTAATTTGTTTGTCATATGTCCAATTTTAGAGCATATCGAGAGAGAAGATTTCTTTCACAGCTCATTCAGAAATTCATTTCTGTTCTAAAGTCAATACCTGTCTCAGGTAACTGTGATTCTTATGTTGTTTTGTTATCTGTTTTTGTTATCTAATGTTTTTGTGTTGCTGAATCAACTAGTCCTTAGGATATCAGCCTGAGGTTGGGGACGTTGTTCAGGTGGGGCTTGTAGGGAAATCTGTGCCTGTCTGCATGGATTTCATATCAAAATTAATATTCAAATGTGTATATACTTTAAAAATGAAACAGCACAAAGTACTTTAAACCTTCTCTGTTCAGTGTGTACTTAGTAAAAACAGTATTTCTGGAGCTGATATTCTGTATTGTGTGCTTAGACCCTTAAAGCATTAAAGCATTTCATACATACTTAGAGGCCTCGTTAAATGGGTGGTGTAAATGGATATCATAAGGCTCTCTATGTTCATACTGTTGTTTTACAGTAAGAACAAAAGCCTAAGTGAAGTGAAATTCTGTGAGATTTGACTGCTCTTGAGTCATTGTGACAAGCAAAATTATCTCCTTGCCTGATTTAGAAAGGAAAAGTGTTTGTAGAGGAAGGTGTTAGCCTTTTAACAGAAAAGGGTTATTATGCTCTAAGCACAGCACAATTTGGGTGAAATCAGTTCCCAGAGTTTTGCTTTTCCAGTTAAACTCTTAGCAAACTTCAGCTCGTAGCTGAGCTGTAAGGGTAAATTTTGTAATGTGGCTTCCTCAGAAAGGATACTTATCCTCTCTGTTTTCCTAATTATGCTAGACCTGTTTTAGGAAGATTTACTTTAACAGTTCCTTGGAGGCTTTAAGAATTAGAGTCATTAAAGCAGACTTGGTGTGTTCTGACATTATTCTAAAGGCCCCTTAATAGTCACCACTGAGTACCTTTGAACATGGTCACATGCTCACATTTGCACAAATCTTGTTTGCAGCTTTTAAGAAGTTTTATTTTTTTTTAGTGGCATTAAAAATTCTTAACAAATATAATGGACAAGTGATATCTCATGGAAGTGAGCATTTTGGCATGTTACATTCAAGGTTTTTCAAAGCTGATAAAATCACTCCTGAAATTCTGGTTCTGTTACTCTTTCATTGCTAACCAGAAGAATTTTTACTATAAGAAAGGATTGTTTTAAAAGGAGGATAATGTTTTAATTAGCTTTTGACAAGATTCAAATTAATCTTTGTAGCATTTATTTATTTTTTAAGGAATTGTTCAAGTGTAAATATATTGTGTTGTGGATCAGTTTAAAGATTTTTATTTTTTTTTATCCAGGCCCTATTTCTATGGACAAAGTTCATTATTGTGAGAGGTTTATTGAACTCATGCTAGACCTTGAGGTAAGTTTTTAAGTTGATTCAGCCAGTGTCCAGGTGTACTTTTCTAGGGTTTAAGTGCTAAACAACGTAATTATTACAGGTTTATTGCAAATAGGAGGTGATTATGTCACAGCTGTGTATATGGTTGTTTAACAGTGATTTTTCCATCTGTAAATAAGAGGCTGTAGCATTGCATCCGTATTGGGAACTGACCAGCAATGTTGATAAGCCAGTTGAATTCTAAGACAAAGCTAGGATACTAAAGTGCTCAGTGGAGAGGATTTAATTGGAATAGTGGTAATAATACTTGTAATTTCTGAAAATTTGTGATGCTTGCATCTGGTAGGAATAATTCAGAATTATTCTTCCCAGTCCATAACAGGTCACTTAAAGTCTCTTTTGTGTTGTTGGATTAAGTCCCAGAAAGCAGCAGTAGTATGAAATGCAAACTATTCCTGTTTGACTAGAGTTCATTATTTAGAAGTACCAGGTCTGGTGATCTGCAGTTTGTTAGAGTAATAGGGCATGGAGCAAGGTTTTGTGAAATTTTTCAGCAGATACTGAGGAAGTGAGACAATTTTAAGCACCACTGTGGCAGGATTAAAAGTAAAAGTAAAAAAGTAAACAATTTCTTGCATGAGTAATTATTTATTTAGAGTAACTTCAGATTCAGAAGGCATTGTGAAATGATGAGTTAACAGTTTTCTGAAACAGTATCACAGGGAACTTTAAAATGGTTTTGTGGTGAATTTCTCCAGGCTGACTGTTAAATCACTGAAGTAGTCTGTGCTTGTAGTTGCAATAGATTGAATAAATTAGAGCTTGTATGCCTTGTAAAGTCTCATGTATGTAATATACTCTGGTAAGAGAAAATATGTTGGAAAGTGAACTACAGTCTGACTTAAAATGCTTAGAAGCAGCACATTTAATATTGGTTCTCTCTAGGTATAACTGATTAGAATTCAGACAGGTTATAAAGCCTATTTAAGTGACTGGAACAACAAAAGAGAAATCAGCTGTAAATCCAGGTCTTTTTGTCTTTGTAGCATGTACTGTGTTAGTAGGTTCTTTTTATTTGTGTTAAAGCCCTGTTCAGAATATTACTGTTTGTATTACAGTGCATACACTGCCATCAAAACAGGTGATTTGGTAATTTGAAAATAATGATTCAATGGAGAGTTCTTGCAGTTTTTGAATTTGTTTTTGTAATTATTGTGCAGAGCAATCAACATTTTCTACTACATTTTGTCTTAGTTGTAATGCTGATGCTTTTTGGCATTCTAAATTCAGTCTGTAGAGAACAGCTATTTTTTCTCTTAAATTGTTGTGGTCTATTACTGTATGCTGTTCAACACTTGATACATATAGCAGCTTAATCTAGCTACACTGAAAAGAAAAGATCTCTATCATGTGTTATTGAAGATTTGAAAAATACTTGAGTATTTTGCAAAGAAAAGAAGATACCCCATCATATTTAGAAGAAAGAGTTGGCAATTTTTAGGAAAACGAGCTTAAAATTCATTAAATTAGTGTAGAAAACAGACATTTAAAACAGTGCTGAAGCAGATTGACATATCATTTGTAGCACACAATCATTATGTAGACACTTAGTAGTAGAACAATTGCTTTATTTAATTTACTTTTTTACTGGCAGGATGAACTCTCACTAATGGCAGGTTGGTGCCATGCTCCTGTTACATAAGGGACTGTGTTTGTAGCAGCTTACCTGCATAAAGTCAGTGTCTTGGCATGCATAAATGCTGCTTTATTGCCTCTGTAAGGGTATTAGATATGCAAATACCTGCAGCAATCTATCTTAATAGGCCTTCTTGAAATGGAAAATTTGGAGAAGCCAGAAGTTCTTACTTTTTAAACAGTTGCTTGTATTAACGTGATGTTATTCACCACAGGCTTTGCTTCCCACACGGCGCTGGTTTAATACGGTGCTGGATGACTCCCATCTTGTTGTTCACTGTTACCTGTCTAGTCTTGCTAAAAGAGAGAAAGAGGGTCATCTCTTCTGCCAGGTGAGATACAAAGTTCCTGAAAAGAACTTTTTCATTCCCTTTGTTTCTGAATGCTGCAGTTGTTTTGTTTTTTATTTTGTATTAAAGTTAGGCTTTGGTTTGGGTGCAAATTACATGTTTATTTGAATCCTTCACACAGTAATTCTGTGTGACTGCTCCTACATTTCTTGGAATCACAGGATGGCTTGGGTTGGAACAGACCTTAAAGATCATCTGCTTCCAGTTCCTCTGCCATGGACAGGGACACCTTCCACTAGATCAGGTTACTCAGAGTCCCATCCAGCCTGGTCGTGAGCACTTCCAGGGATGAGGCATCCTGAGGCTCTGTGGGCAGCCACTTCCAGGGCCTCACCATCTTCAATGTAAAAGGTTTTATCCTAATGTCTAACTAAACCTGCACTCCTTCAGTTTAAGGCCATTCCCTCTTGTCCTGTCACTACATGTCCTGTGAAAAGTCCTTCTCCATCCTTCTTGTAGCTCCCTTCAGGTTCTGCAAAGGGAGCTATAGGGTCTCCCTGGAGCCTTCTCCAGGCTGCACAGTCTTCACTCTCAGCCTGTTGTTACAGAAGAGGTGCTTCAGCCCTATGGTAAACTTCTCTGGACATTTTCTAACAAGTCCATGTTTTTTTTGGTGTTGGAGACCCCGGAGCTGGACACAGTACTCCAGGTGGGGTCTCACAAGAAGAGAGTAATATTTCTGCTTCTGTTTTTGAGAAGTTCTTAAAAATCCAAGCTGGAAAGCAGTGCAGCGTCTGGCATGCTTTACCATACACACAGCAGAAGTTGTCACCACTGCATTCTTCTCTAGTCCATTTTGACTTCACACTGTTCCGCAGTGCAGCTGTTTTTCACTGCTGTCCTTCCATTTACTCACTCATAGCTAGCATATTGGTTTTTATGGCAGGATCTGAAGATCTGTCCCCTTTCCTGCATCTCAGCTGCTTTTCCTGCTGCTTGCTGTCCCCCATCTCTTGCACTTGTACATTTTCTCTGAGGGTCAGTATTAATGGAACACGAAGCCAGTAGCACATCTGAATTATTTTATTCCTCCAAATTAAATAATCTCATTGAAAAGGAGGATGAATTTAAGAGCTGCCATCAGAGAGGGCAGAAGGGCACAAGGCCTCTCTCTTTTGGTAGCAGCAAGCTGTAAGTTGGGTTCAATGATAGCCTGTCGTAGGATGACCTTACTGTGATCTATTTCAGTTTCATGGCCTAGTATATCAAGAAACTCTGTTCCTTATGCATAATACTGGAATTTTGATGGCTTGCAGGTGAGATACATAACAAAAACTATTTTGTGCATCAGCCAAGTATAGAATTTAGATACCACTCCTTAGTCCAGTTCTTCTAGAGTTTTGAAGAGTTCTTGGTTGTGCATTTGTCCTCTTAAATTGTGGTTTGCTTTGTAGCACAGTGTCTTTTACTGTTAATTCACTAATTTATATTGATGATGTCTCAGCTTTTAGATATGCTCAAATTCTACACTGGCTTTGAAATCAATGATCAGACTGGAAATGCTTTGACAGAGAATGAGATGACTACAATTCACTATGACAGAATTACTTCTTTACAGGTAAGCACAGCATGAAGTGCTTTCGAGAGACAGAGGATTTGGTTTTACTGTTCTAGTCTAATTAGCCTCTGGAATAGGCATGGGGTTATTTCCCAAATCAAAACCCTTATGTTCCCTGTTGAGTTACAGGAATAGCTCTAGCTTGACTGCTTGTACCATATTGAAGACATATAATGCTTCAGTATGATGCATGTGACTATGACTAAATAATATGCCCTAGCAAAACATCAGCGTTTTGGACCTTCCGGTACCAAAATGAACTGTTTCTGTTAAGTCTGTTGAGAAGGGGAAGCAGAATGCTGTCGGGCCCTGTGGTGATGCAGTAGGTGGCAGCATTTCCTCAAGATCAGTGTGCACTTGTGCCTGCTGTGCCTACTTGTCCCTTGTACAAAAGAGACAAAGTAAATTCACACAGACATTTTAGAATTGTTCCCATCAGATTTAACAGAACAATTCAAGGAAGCATAGTTAAGTTAAACTTGTTCCTAACTTTTCTTAGTTGCCTGCAAAGCTACATATCTGCTTCCTTATGTTTTATTTTAATGACAACAAAAGCTGATAGAAATGTGTATAAGAAAGATACTGTGTCAGAAGTAGAGTAGTAACAAATACATTGTGTTAAGAAAAATGGAAATTTAATCTGGTTTGTATTTCAACCTATTAAGGTCCATAGAGTGGTTCATGTTATGAACCAGAAGAAGCTATGCTTTTTTCCTAAGTATTTAAACTGTTATTAAATTGTTTCATTGATATGCTTATCCAGTTTTCATGCGTGGATCTTTTGCAGAGAGCAGCATTTGCACATTTCCCAGAGTTATATGACTTTGCACTCTCAAATGTAGCTGCAGTAGATACTCGTGATGCACTGGTGAAGTTGTTTGGACCTCTTAGGTAAGTTATCAAATTGAAATTGAAATTCTTGGGTTCTCAGTGTGATTAAATTTAACAAATTTCCAGCCTTTTTTTCCTTCTGATTTCTCATGTGCATAACCATGCTCTTAACTTGTTCAGGTTTTTTAGTTTTTAAGTCTCTTCTGTAGAAGTACTACAACAGAAATCATGAAAGCATGCCACTGTATTAACTGTACTATATTGTAAATGCTGTGAGTAAAAGGTTAGCAGTATGTATTTTGAGAAAGGCAGTGTGTGCTTTGTTGTTTAGTTCCATGGCAGGTCTTGAAACAATAAAAAATACCCACCCCTTGCCATGTTTGTTGTAGGTGAGAGGTTCAGCTCACACCTTATACACAAACTTCACTTCAAAGTCTGACCCGTAATTGTTTATTTCTGGTCGAATCAGCCAGTTGCAATTTTCTTTAAGGAAAAAGCAGCTGCACCAGCGCCGTCTCTCCGGTTTCAATGTGACAGAGGCTTTTTTTTCCTTTCGCTGTGCAGCTCCAACGTTCTCCACCAGGTGGCGTCGTACCTGTGCCTGCTGCCGCCGCTGGCCGAGGGGGAGGACACGAGCCACGAGAAGGAATTTCTGCTGGAATTGCTGGTACGGACGTGCTTGGTGCTGCTTGCACTTCTTCTGTTGAAAACTCAAGGCATAGCTACATCCAGCAGCTACACGGCAATAAAGTAGTCATTTAGAAGGCTTTGTGAACCACCTGTGAACCACAGCAGTGTTGTAGCAGTAATTGGGAAGTTAAGATGGAGTTTAAAACCGTATCAGTTACATGTTTGAAAATGCTTATTCATAAATATAGTTTCCATGAGAAACTAAAGTATTGTTTTTTAGGTCAGTGAGGGCAGTCTTGGAAATGGTTTTGAGTTCTTCTGATAAAGTTTTTGTCTTGTTTAAAAGCAAAAAAATCTGCTAAAGTAGATCTAGGTATTCAGTACCTATTTGGGCCTCATACCAGTTTGAAATACTGTTTGACGCACATCATGGTTGTTTGGATATTCAAGGTCTACCAATATTACTGTGGGCTTCTAATCTGATAACAGTATTAGAATAGCATAGCTGTTTGGGGTTTTTTTAATCTCTTTCATAAGTTTGTTTTGTGGCCCTTGATTTCTTAAAAAAATTGTTCATGTAGTTTTCTGAGGTTCAAGGGTAATGATTTGATGCCTGTGGATGCCATGGAGAGATAGTTGTTCAGATAACATTTTATGGTATTTGATAGATTTTTTGGTGTCCCAAAGAGGAAGTAAAGACTAAGTGTTACCGAATGAGCAGGGTTAGGTAGGTACTGACCATATTTTTAATGGAAAATAAGACAAGTTTTATTTGAAGTTGATTCGCTGCTGAGCCTTGACTGAGTATTTTCATTTCTGTTATGCCATTTTTGGTCTGCTAAATAGCCAAATAATTGTTTGATTCTAGTACAATGACCAACAGTTGGACTACATGTTTGTTCATCTTCTGATGTCACTGTGCGCATTTATTATATTAAAATATTTAATTAGAAAAATACTGATGGAGAAAATGCAAGTGACCACCTTATGAATTATTGTCTGTGCTTCAAAAGTGTCTTTATTGTTCCTTTTTGACTTAGGTTTGAAATGCTTTCTTTCTTTAGGTTTCCCGTCATGAGCGACGAATATCTCAAATTCAGCAACTCAACCAGATGCCTCTCTATCCCACAGAGAAGATTATTTGGGATGAAAATATTGTACCAACTGAATATTACTCTGGAGAAGGTATGGTTGGTAGTTCAGTAAATGCTGAACAGAGCAGTAGATGCTGCCCCTAAAAAAGGAGTTCTGATGTGTTATGTTTATTCTGTCCAAGAAACTTACACGTGGTACTCTGACATCTTCCAGTATCTTAGAGAAAGATCAGGGGTTTTTTTCAGTTATGAATCAGAAACTCTTGAGATTAAATTGTTAGCAAATATATAGTGGGTTTAAAGAAAAATCTGTTTTTACACAAAGGTGTTTATTTGCTTCTGGATAAGAGATGTGCTGTACAACCGGCTGAGGCACAGGTAAGGTGGAAAAGGTTGGAAACAGTAACAGAAAAGCTGTTGTCTATGATTTGTGCTGAAGTATGTTCAAGAAAGCCTTTCTAAAAAGGGGAGGGAAGTGGTAATGGGGGAAAATTAGCACTACTTATCTTACTTCTATTTCAAGGTAGAAGTACATGTAGTCTCTGAAGTGTGACTACTTTGAGAACCAAATGTGCTCAAGATCAAGGAAGCAAACTGCCAGTATTGCAGACAAGAACCCTGTAATTTTAAGGCTTGCAATAGACAGGCCATGTATTTTTGTTTAGCTGCTTTTAAAAACTGTTGTTTTAGTGTAGATCATGAGAAATTTTATTAGAAATGTCAAAAATTTAATTTGGAATGTGACAGTTTCAGATAACAATATATCTCTTCAAAGACTAGTATAAAGTTGGGTTTGGATTTTAACAGCCAGTATTCCGTACCTTCTCCATGTAGTTTTGATTTAATGGGGTTTTTTTAACATAGGTATAAGCTGTAAGTTCAGCTCCTTAGCATAGATTAGTCTTTTTGGATAAATTCTCTGTAAACAAGTATTAATGAGAAGAAAGATGACCCCTTTTAGATAGGCAGGGTTATAGGGAACAAAGGATCTTTTTCTCAACAAAGTGGGATACTAATGTCATCTAGAGATCTGCCACAAAAGAGGGAAAAAAGTATCTTTATTTAGTATGATGCAGTTTGGTAAAAGCTGATTCAGATTCTTATGATGATGATATTAAAAAAAAAAAAAAAGGCAACAAAAAAGTGACTGCCCCTCTTTCCCCAAAAAAACCCCAAAACAAAATAAAGGAAAAAAAAATTGAACCAAGGAGATTGCTGTAATTTCTAGGAAATTATTATATAAACCAAGTCTTCTTTTTAATTTGCTTCTTTGTTTCGGTGAACAGCACATTGGTTGTTACACTGCTCTGAAACATTCAGGTTCTTAAATGCAGGTCAGGGCGGCTCTACTGTAATTCATCCTTGGGGATGGGAGGTTGACCTCTTTGTGCTATGTGGTTATGTTTGATTAGCCAAATATATTAATGGTAGGATGGGTTACATTTAGGGAGGGAAGGTGGGGGCAGGAGAAGAAAGCAGCTTATCATTGTGACTTTTTAATAATGCATTAAAGAAATTCTGTTAATGAAGAAATGTAATTTTGTTAAGTAACACTGGTTGCTAGTGTAAACATTTCCTCTTGTGGTTAATGCTTTTGGAATTATGGTATTGGTGGTGCTGTTGTGAAGGATTTCTTTTGCTGTCAAGACTCTTACAAGTATTTTTTTCTATTTTGTTTCTCTTAGTTTAGTTTACACTTTCTCTTTTTCATCTTTGTGTATACTGCTGTCGTGGTTTCAAACAGGACAGTGTTGGTTTTTTGGTCTTTTAAGGGTTTTTTTTGTGTGTTCTTTAAAGTAACTAAATAAGTTTGGTCTAAAATTTATGTAAGAGTAATTTAACTCAAGAATGTTAGGAGTATTGTTTCTATTTCCTCTTAGAAAATTAGGGAAGAAGACTGAAAGAGGGAAAAATGGGGGAAGAAGAGTGAAGAGAGTATTCATCTCTCTAATGAATACTGTGCAGCCTTAAAGAGGTGTTGCTTCACACCTTGCCCTGTGCATATGACTAGCTTTATAGGACAGAGTTTCTGACTTGGTGTTGGGAAATGTGTTAAAGTGTTTTATCACCAGCAGGCTTTCCACAATAGAAATTACTGTGTTCTCCTGCCTTTCTTCAGTGCTGTTGTATCTCAGTGCATATGAAATTCAATACACAGTACCTATACCAGAGAAAGGTTTCAACAATGATATTGCAAGTTTCAAAAACAAGATGCTGTCACAGGTCTTAAACATAGGTATCAAACTGGAACAGTGGTTCAGTAGTTAGATGAGTAACTTACAGGAATTTTAATTATGGAAAATTTGCATCTAAGACTATCCTAAAACAATGGAAGATGCTTTAGGACCTGTCTAGGAGTTCTAATACTCCTTCTGTAGTAGGATCAAATCTTCCTGTGTTTTTAATTCTCACTTAAAAAACAAACCAGTAACAGAAGCTTAAGAGATGTGTGTTAAAATTTGATTTCTTGAAATAAAGCTTTTTTCTACATTAATGGTTTTCTTGGCATCTAATAAACATAAAGCATGGGAATAGGGGAATTGTCAGATGTTGCATGGTTTTTATTAATTTATGAGCCTTTTTTATCATTATTTAATGCTAACTTAATTGTTGCATTTCCAAAGACCATTATTTTCCTGTGCATTTGATTTTTCTAAACTCAGTTTTGTTATAGTCTGAATACATTGATGGATTTAATATTTAAGTAGTTCACTGTATTACTGCTAGAAGGATGAAAATTCCTTCAATCCTGTGCAGGTTCTTTTAGAGAGAACCTGAAAAATACATGCCTGTTAGAGGTGTGTATTGAGAAAAAGGGTTTTTAGAATCTCCAAGGATAACAGCTATGGCAGTAGTACAGTAAAGTGTGTATGTATGTATGTATGAGTTCACAGAAACAGTGTATTAATTCATCATTTTTTTATTTATCCTTCAAATACCTCTTTCCTTCTACCCATAAACCCTTAGGCTGTCTTGCACTCCCCAAGCTGAATCTGCAGTTTCTGACTCTCCATGACTACCTGCTGAGGAACTTCAATCTTTTCCGCCTGGAGTCTACCTATGAGATCAGACAGGACATCGAGGATAGTGTCAGTAGGATGAAACCATGGTAATATTTATTAACTGGTGCAAACCAGCCAATTCACATCTAATCAAACTGTATTTAAAAATCAAAAACTGATACTGTGTGTATGTTAACTACATAGTAACAAATGCATTTAAAATTATTGCATACGTGCTGTGGTTTATACTTACTCCTGCCATAAGGTGTTGCCATCCCAAGGGTTGATATTTTAGGGGTTTGTAGATATGTAAGTATGTTAAAGGCAATATGTTGGATGCTAACAAACAGCTTTTGTTGTGTTGACATGGATGAGTTAATTTTCCATGAGTACTAAGCCTTGGCTGACATTTCAAAATATGCAAACGTCATAAACTCCTCTGTTTGGGGGAGATGTTATTGAGTATTCTTGAATTTACCATCTGGCGCATTTTAATCCTCTTTTGATTTAAAGGGTTTATTTGGTGTGATATCTTTTATACTCAGTAGTTGCTTTTTCTTACCTTTCTTCTTACCTTATCTTCTGTCTCTGTGAGGTTTTTTGTATAATGCTGGCATAAGTTGCCTTTGTTTTTTGAAATATAAGTCAGTTCATGTTATGCTTTGATTCTAAAATGAAGGATTCCATGAATCTAATTCAGTAGCACATAAAGTTAAGAATTCTACTTTTGTCTTAAAAATTACTGTGTGGTAATTTTTTTCATAGTTTAAAAAAGAATTGAATCTGGTTTTAGCTAATGACTAACAAAACTTTGGGGTTTATTCCTTAGGTTATCAGAATATGGAGGTGTGGTCTTTGGTGGATGGGCTAGGATGGCACAGCCCATTGTCTCTTTCACAGTGGTGGAGGTGGCCAAGCCCAACATTGGTGAAAACTGGCCCATGCGAGTGAGAGCAGATGTTACAATTAATTTGAATGTCCGAGATAACATCAAAGATGAGTGGGAAGGTACTTAACATGCTTTGAAATAAAGTGCTCAAAATAGGTGCTCATCAAAATACTTATTTTATAATAAGATATTCTTATGTGTAAGAAGAAGTTTTAAACCATTATACAGAGTTATCAATACACTGTTTAGAAGTCAGGTACTCAAATTCCAAGTTTAGGAAGTTTATATTTTCATGAAGTGAAGTTTGCAATAATTAAAGTTCTTAGGCGTTCATTGGGAACAGAATGTTTATTACTTCAGACTGATGTCATTTAGTGACCACTGTAAAATGCTGTCCTTTACAGGGACTGTGGAAAGTTAACTTAGCATTTTAAAATAATGTGTATGCTAAAACTGTCAGATTGAAAAGTATGGGCAATGTGATATCTGTCTCATACACAAGTGGAGGGGACAGATTTTTATTTAATTCAGACCAGTACATTTCAGTAGTTTTCAGTATGTCTGAATGTTACCAAGTGCTGACTGTATCAAATACAGTTTCTTACAAGTATCCACAGGGGACACTTCTTTTGCTTGGGGATTTGAACTTCAATTGACCATGTTAGAAAGTGACATAGACGCATGCACTTGTATTATCAGTAAATGTCACTCCTTTCTCTTTTGTTAGAGAAACCCGATAAATGTGCTGGAGCTGTGATTACAGGTCACGTAGCACAGATGCTAGAGCTGGGCTGTGTGATAAATGAGCAGATACCAATTTGGGATTGTAGATTTCTGTTAAAGTAGAAAATCTAGGAGGGTGGCAGAGAATTCACTATACTGAAGGTATCTATGTAGTGGTCCACCTCGCTTTTTAAGTACTAAAATAGTATTCTAGTATTTATAGAATACTCTGATACATAAAAAATCGTGTTTTAACTAAAGCAAAATTGAGATGAGAATTCATGAATTAGTCCCTGATGTAACAGGGTCTTGATGAAGCTGCCTTCTGTAGAGTAATATCTGATGCTTAGTGAGGAATTATTTGTCTCATGAAAAATACAGTATGTTTTCTGAAATTTGAAGGTGTCTTAGGTCTCAGAAACTCTGGAGGTATACTGGAGAGAAGGTTGAATGTTTAGAATTATGTTAGTGAATTGGAAAAGCAGCATTTTAAAAGTAGGATGTAGTTCAGCAGGGATGAGTATTAAGCAAGAACAAGTCACTGTACAAATACATGTTGGGACAATAACTTATCAGGCAGTACCTCTGCAGAATGGAAAGATTGGAGGTCATCATGGCTCACAAGTGAACACTGTGTAAGTGCTGAGGGAAAAAGAAAATACCTCAATTTATATTGGAATTTGTAAACTGGAATGAAACAGTAATCAAGTAACTTGGTTAAGTGACATTTTACTCTGTTAAACAGATAACTAAAGTAACTTAATTTAGTTTAGTTTAGTTTAGTTCCAGGCATTGCTGTAAAAAAAAAGAAAAAAGGGAATTGGAGGTTTGTCCAGAGGGAGGCAGTGAGAATAAGGGATTAATGCCACACTTCTTTAGAGATGGTGGAAAATAACTAGGTTGTGTAACTGGAGTAAGATTACTGGGAGAAGAATAATCTTGAAATTCTTTGTTCTTATGGAAAAAGCATTTGACTTCTACTTTGTATATCTATTATATCACAGTGGCCTATGCTTTTGTATTCTTTAAGTTCAAGGCATATTTTGAAGTAAAACAAAATGTACTCTATAGAGGTGGGATTTTAGTGAATTTTAAGCAGTTCTGGTGCATTCTTTCATATGTATGGTAAGGAATTGCTAAGGAAGTTGCCATTCAGTGCAATGACTGCCTGTTCCTTTGGGGAGCAGGTCTGCGTAAGCACGACGTCTGCTTCCTGATCACGGTGCGGCCCCTGCAGCCGTACGGCACCAAGTTCGACAGGCGGCAGCCCTTCGTGGAGCAGACCGGCCTGGTGTACGTCAGGGGCTGCGAAATTCAGGGCATGTTGGACGAGAAGGGCCGTGTTATTGAAGAAGGTGGGGTACACCAAAACTTGTTCAAAAGATTCATCTTTTTTTTCTCTATTTTTTTTATTTTTAACAGCCTAATTGATAATTTTCCTCTCTTTTAAGGAATGCTCATTGAATTAGTTATGTATTAGTTATGTACTTGGAAAAAAACAAACCAATTCCATGAGCAGCCTGAGAAAGGTTAACTGCTTTCCTCTGGTAAAATCTGATGTAGCTACATTAGTTAAATAAATCCAGTATGTTGGGTTAAGGAGTAAAATCTATTCAAAAACTGTTAGAATAATGCAATGAAAATGTTTCTATTGCTATGCAGGAATTAATTTCATCATATAAATTTGTCTAAATTTCATTTGAGGAACAATTATGGATCACTTACTTGAATGATAATTTGCTTTTAGCAGTGAGTCAAATTCTAACCTTGCTCTTTCATTATGAGCAGGACCTGAACCAAAACCAAGACTTAAAGGTGATTGTAGAACATACAGAGTATTTCTGGACCCAAACCAGTATCAGCAGGATATGACCAATACAATCCAAAATGGAGCAGAAGATGTCTATGAGACATTTAATATAATAATGAGAAGAAAACCTAAAGAAAACAATTTCAAGGTAAGGTACTTGGCTCTTAGCTCTTAGCTAAGAGTATGTCTGAATATGCTGTCAGAACTGAGACTTTTTTATTTTAGATGCATATCGTTAGGCTTTTTTAGTTGGCAAAGTTTAGGCTGTCTCTGCAGTAAGCTAGAGTGTGTCACTTGGTGATAACTTTTCCCTGCAGTTAACTCTCACACTGAAAATCAGAACACTGCTACTTTGCTTGAGTATATATAAAACATTAGTTTATAATTCCAGTCTTCTAACAGGAAGCCTACAGATAGGGACTTTTGGGATAAGGGAGTATGTGGAATGTTTTTGTTACCTAATGTAATAGTGAACTATAAGAAAAGGAGTAACCAGTCAAAATGTGAGAATCGAAGGAACCAGTTTGGGACAGTCACTGGATCAATTTTTTCCTGGCCATTGGAGTGTGCCAGATCAAGAGCAGCCCTCCTGGGAAGCACTTGGAGGTACTGGTGGATGATCAGCTTGATATGAGCCAGCAGTGTGCACTCAGTCCAGAAATCCAGCTGCGTCCTGGTCTGTGTCAAAAGCAGGGTGGCCAGCAGGTCACAGGAGATGCTTCTTCCCCTCTGCTCTGCTCTGGGAAGACCTCACCTGGAGTGCTGCATCCAGCTGAGGGCTCCCCAACACGAGAAGGACCTATTGGAGCAAGTCCAGAGGAATGACAGGAAGATGATCAGAGGGATGGAGCACCTCTCCTATGGGGAAAGCCTGAGATGGTTGGAGTAGATTAGTCTGGAGAAGAGAAGATTTCAGGGAGATCTGACTGCACACTTTCATTAAGAGGGCTTATAAGAAAGAGGAGGACAAACTTTCTAATAGTGACAATACAAGGGGTAATGTTTATAAACTAAAAGATGGTAGATGCAGACCAGATATAAGACAGAAATATGAGGGTGGTGAAATGCTGAAACAGATTGCCCAGAGAGGTGGTAGATGCCCCATCAATGGAAATTTTCAAGGTCAGGTTGGACAGGGATCTGAGAAACCTGGTCTGGTTGCAAATGGCCCTGCTCATTGCAGAGGGGATGGACTAGATGAGCTTTAAAGATCATTTCAGCCAAAACCACTATATGATTCAGCCTCAACAGTGCTGAGCAGAAAGGAAGGAGCCACTTCTCTTGACCTGCTGGGCAAATTTATACTGTAGCACAAGGTGCTGTTGGCCTTTTTCACTGTGAGGGTGCATAATTTTGTGCACCTAAAAATATTTCTTACTCAGTTTCTTTGCTTTTTAGACCTTTGAATCGTTAATGTTCCTTAAGTTTTCCATTATGAAAATGCAACATGAATGAAAAACTACATTTCTTTTGGTGCCATAAAGTCATGCACTGCATAATTGACGTGATTTTCATTTTAAAGAATTCTGTAGCAAGTTCTGTGTAAATGGATAAAGAGGTAGGCAGGAAGACTTGGACTCTTTTTTCTTTCTGTGTCTAGCAGTATACCTCTGGTGAAGCAGTAGCTTGCAGCCTGCATAGACCATTGTGGTGCCATCCACCTCTGGGTTGGTATACTGAAAGTACTTCATAGAGAGTCCTTTATAAATACATTCAAAAGAACCAACAGAACTGATTGTTTATGTTGTGTGTCTGTGGTAGGTTCCTTTCACATTATAAATACAAATGCTCTCTGCCAAAGCCTCCTAGTGTACAAGCATGTTGACATGTTTTTTCATTCACATGTATATGAACTTCTGTGTAGTGAGAGGGAAAGTTCTGCAGTGAATGCTTAAGTTTGGTCAGCATTGCTGTTAAACATGAGTGTAGCTTTCACATTTGTACTGTGTTCTTGCAGCTAATTTACAGGCAAATCCCAATGCAAGCCATTCTGTGGTGGCATTTACTAAAGTATCATACATTCATTTTTCAAGACAATCTAAGGTAATTCCACATTTATCATATTGTTACCAGTTTAGGTGCATGCATTCCATGTCGTTTGCAAACCTTTCTAACTTCAAGTAGAGAAAAGAAAGAAGTTGGTGCTATATGACTAGTGTAGACAGTGTGTGCAGCAGATAGAAGGCAGCTTGAAGTTTAAAGCTGAGCTTGTAGGAGAGAAGACAAGAGAACTCTTGTGCAGTCCTTGTAAATTAAGCAGATGAGACAGCAGAGAAAGTGCAGATATGATGTGTTTGCTGGAGGTGACATCCCTGTGTCACTGCAATTGGTCAGCAGTGTTAGTTCTTATAAGAATGTCTTACTATTTTTACATGCATAGAAACTAGTTTTTAAAAAGCTGAAGCAAAGTTTTTGTGATGTAGAAGCAGCACATTAGCTATTGGGAACATATTTCTTGCTTCCTCTTAGAAACTGATCAGTAGGTTTAGAAATACTACCTGAAATGTGACATTGTCTGATTTCTTTATGCTTTTCTTAGCACAAACATATTATGCTTTGCTTAATATATGTTTGAGCCAGAAGTACTTGTTCTATTTTTGCAACAGGAATGTAATATTCTTAATTCATAAGGGACTTCTCCATCCATATATCTTTGAAGTATTGCAGGACGTCCAGGCTTTAGAAGTGCTATGGTGCCCCCAACTTGGTAGCTTGACAGGTCTGTCAGAATCCACAGCATGACTGTGATTGGAAGGAACAGATTCAGAGAATGGTTGAGGTTAGAGGGACCTTTGGAGATGATTTAGTCCAAGGCCTATTTAAGGCAAGTCAGCTAGAGCAAGTTGCTCGAGTTCTTGTGACTTTGTGCAGTTGTAATTGGCTATGTCCAGTGATGGAGACTACGTAACCAGTCTAGACAACCTGTTCCTATGTCGCATTACCACTACAGTAAAAATGTTTTGGTGTATTTAGGTGAAATTTCCCGTATCTCAATTTGCATCCATTGCCCCTTGTCCTTTCACAGGGCACTACTGAGTGGACTCTCATTCCATTGACCTTACGATTTTTTAATACAAATCAATCAAATTCTCCAGTGTTCCTTGAGGTTTATATTCCTGAGGCTAACCAATCCCCAGCTCTCTCAGCTTCTCATACAGCAGATTCTCCAATCCCTTCATCTTGGTGGCTCTTTGCTGGACTCATTCCAGTATGTCTGTGTCTCTTGTCCTGAGGAGCCCAGCACTGGACACTGCACTCCAGGTGTGGTCTCACCCATGCTGAGTAGTGGGGAAGAATCAGGACCTTCACAGAGGTTGACTGAGCAGGGATGGTGATCACGTCGACTCTTTGAGTGATACAACACAAGCAAGAAAAGAAAATCCTACCCTTTGGAGATGGATATGTAAATGTAGACTATCAGAATAAAATTCTGTACTTTGATTTGACTGACTACTCTTTTACAAGATTTGGAGGTTCTGTATTATATTCTGATGTGGGTGGCTGATGCAGTGTGTTTGCCATTCATTTGTATCCACGTTTGCTGGCACAGGAAGTCAGAGGATCTGGAAATCAGTGCAGGTCTGGTATCCTGTGTTCTTGCTGCTGCTGAGGCGCAGATACATGGTGTCCAAATGCCGACTTTAAAGTGAGATGGTTCTTCAAGACTAGCCACTAAAGTAGGCCTTTAACAGGAAGGCTAAAGTTCAGCTACCTCTTAGTTAGAAAGCACACCCTCTGTGCAAGTCTAGGGTCTGGACATTGGTGTTTTCACAGGAGGGGAAAGGAAAAACAACTTAGGTAACCACAGATGTTAGATAAATTAATATGTGGGTGAAGAGCAAATGCTTGAAGAGAAGCTTAAGCTGACTTCAGGGGTGAAATTTGTAGGCATGTAAGAGGAAACATTAAACTGCATGAAGATGTTCTATGTGCTTTTCCCCTATTGTGAGTGTTCTGGAATGAAAACTTTACAGATGATTATGGTCTTCTTTACTAGCTTCTAGTTTCAGAATTCTGTGCTTTGATACTAGTGTTTTGTGCATATGTACACTGTCTATATATTGACTCAATCTAACCAAACATTGTCAATTAAAGGGTTACATTCTATTATCTTAAAGCAGATTTGATTGAAATTCAGTATGATTTTTACTTTGTAAAAGTCAGTCTCTTCAATCCTATTTTTTCTGGTTTTTCTTATTTACAGGCTCTTCTGGAGACTATTAGGAATTTGATGAACACAGATTGTGTGGTTCCTGACTGGCTCCACGACATCATTCTTGGATATGGAGACCCAAGTAGTGCACACTATTCAAAAATGCCAAATCAGATCGCAACTCTGGATTTTAATGACACTTTCCTCTCCATTGATCACTTAAAAGCTAGCTTTCCTGGGTACAATGTTAAAGTCACTGTTGACAATCCAGATCTGCATGTACCCCCCTTCAGGTGATCTCAGTATTTCAAGTACTTCTGGTCTGCTATTCTTGCTGAAATGTGTTTTCAGGTGGAGTTATGTTCAGGGGTTGAAGGGAGATGCTCTTTCTTTCAAGAAAAAATGGAGATATGTTAAGATTTAGATAGTTACATGGTAGAGTTAAGAGTACAACAGTTAGACCCTGTCTGTTACGACAGCTTCTGTTCTGTTCTGTACAAAAATTCATCAGGGCATTGCTTGTAGATCAGCCTAAGGAATATATGGAAAAAATGTGTGAGATAGAATCAAGACACATAATACTATCTTCTGCATATGGTATATAGCCTTCTCAAGATCAGCCTAGAGAATTTTAATTAAAAGTTCCCTTACAACAAGCAAACAATGTCTTGTTGTCTCAGTAGAACAAGCTAAGAACAGCAATTTCAATGTCAGTTAAAATTTGAGCTTTTGGGAACACTATCCAATCAACACAAAGGATTAAGTCTGAAATCCCATATTGCTTATTTTTAGAAATGATTTCTGAAATATGACGCCTACCTTCTTGGCAGCTAAATGAGATTTACTCATTTTGTTTCAGTGGTGCTATTGTCCAGCATTTTTAGACTAGACAATTCTGTCCCTCCTGGTGCACTTTGTTGAGTTTTGACAACTGAGATTTGCAGTGCATAGTACTGGAGAACAGTTCCATCAGCTGAAGAAACTATATCTTTTTCTTGTGAAGGAATAAATCTGTGGAGAGAAAAGGTGCCTTTCCTGTGCACCAGTCAGCTTTTATCATGGCTGAATTGAGTCTTGAAAAGCAGGGAGATTGTTTTAAGTTTTTTGGGAAACACTGCATGGAGAATTCGTATGGAGAAGGCACTAACACTATATAATGATATAAAAATAGTCAGAAGGTATCAGGAAAAGATCTCACACAATTTTCCTCAATGACCTATTGTTCAGTTTCAGTTCCTATATTAAGAGAGATTCTGCTCTTTATGAAGCACTGTTGCTTTTCCTACTGCTATATTTGTCCTGTAAGAAATTATTACTGTTATAGGTATCTGCATTTTTGTCTTGAGATATTTGGATAGGCATTGGGATTCCTTCACCTGTGATTTGTTCCTGAATTAGAGAAGCTTGCTAATTTATACAGAAGGCTATAAAAATTTTGAAATGGGAGGATAAAAACTTCATCTATTGGAACACTGACACAGCTTATGTTCTATGATAACTTTTCTCTTGTCCATTCCACTTTCACTTACGAACTTCTTGTCCTCAGTGTTTTCCCAGCTGGGTCTCAGCACTACTCCTGGCTTTTCTAGTTATGAAGCGAGTACTCTTGACATACTTTTTTTGTTTAATCAGCTTCATCAGTTTGTCACTTCTTTTCTTTATTCTCCTTAAAACTTTGTCATTTGCAGCACTTGTTTCCCTGTTGTATGAAAGTTTGTCTTAATGGTGAGAAAAAAAATCTTTCTCTATCATCTTCTTAGACAGTCTGTGTCATAGTGAGCATGTTTAACTGTAACCTTAAATTATGTGTTACAGGATAACTTTCCCAATGAAGGCAGGTAAAGGAACGAAAAGAAAAGAAGATGGAAATGAAGAAAACCCTGAAGAAGCTAAAACACTGACTGTAGAGCCTCATGTTATTCCAAACAGGGGACCATATCCATATAATCAACCAAAACGGTAAAAAGTGGATGGGATCTTATTTTCAAATAGTAGCACAGGCATAACAGTTCATTTTCAGAAATGAGAGTAGTTTGTTTTACATTTAAATCAAAATATTCTATTGTCCCTCATCTGTTAAAAAAGTCCATTGAAGAGCAGTGAGAAATCTTGTCTTCAGTGTTTTTTTGTCTCAGGAGTTTGAATATTAGGAAAGTAATACCTAAATAGTTTTACAACATCCTCTGCAAATAGTGACTAAAGACAAACAGTCTTTTAGATGGAATGAGTTTGTTGTCACATGGACAGTGTGATTTACTGCTTGCTTAGAAATTATGAGACTGTTATATTTATAAAAAAGATATTTGTAATGCAGATTTAATTTGTGCAAAAGTTTGCAAGTGTGTAGATTGGGAAAGATATTAAAAGTTAATTGCAATAAAACTTACTAAAACAATGGCTTTTATCAGAACTGTTGGCAAAATCTATCAATTATCTGATCTTGTTTTGCATTGTTACAGCAATACTATTCAATTTACCCATACTCAGATTGAAGCCATCCGTGCAGGAATGCAGCCTGGACTAACTATGGTAAGAATGTTTTTAAGGATTCCATGCTCTTATTTATTTCATTCTGGCCTTACATACATTCGTTGAAATACTGGTAATGCCCCAGGAATCTGCCAAAATAGTCTGAAGGATGAAGGAGTCTTTTAAAATATGTTATATTTGGTCTGAAAGTTCACCAAAGCCAGGAGGCAGTGTGTAATGTCAGTGTCTTGTGACATTGTTCTGGGTTTTTTCTTCCCCAGCTGACTCTGCTTTTTTATTGTGAAGTATTCTGATAAACTGTGTATTGATTTTTGTTTGGTTTTGTTTTTGTGTGTCTGTGTTTGATTTTAGGTAGTGGGTCCACCTGGTACTGGAAAAACTGATGTAGCAGTCCAGATAATATCCAATCTTTATCATAATTTCCCAGAACAACGAACTCTAATAGTTACCCACTCTAATCAGGTAAAAGTGTCAACCATGTGTGGAATTTTCCTGTAATTACAATGTAGAAGAACAGTAGGTATTGAGATCAGTAGTTTGGGAATCGCATTTGTCTCCTAGCAATGGAAACTTGAGTCAGCTTGTGTGCACTTTTGCCAGTTTCATAATGTGAAATTCAATTTTTGAATTTCAGGTGTGTAGTTCTAAACTATTTATCTGAAGTTTAATTGGTTGGAGGTCAAAAATAAGAAAATATTTTGAAAAAGTCTCTGCTTGCTTCTTATAGTTGCACATACATTGCACGCATGCCAGATTTTGGCTAGCTTTCTCAGGCACTGGTTGTTCTGTGCTTTATGCTCCTAAGGAAAGCCCTCTTCAGCTGAATATTTGCTTCCCGTTCATAAGAGATGGAGTCTAACTGCTAATTCTCAGGCATATTAAAATAAATAAATAAATAAATAAAAAATGATGATGATGTTAAGTTTTTAAGCATCTTACTCTTAATTTTCCCTCTGGAGTCAGACTGGTGCAGCCTCACTTTGAGTCTCGTGTGCAGTTTCGGGCACCACAATATGCAAGAAACATGGAGCTGTTAGAGAGTGTTGGAAGGAGGGCAGCAAAGATGCTGCAGGACCTTGAGGAGCAGCTGAGGTCACCTGGTCTGTTCAGCCTGGAGGAGACTGAGGGGAGACCTCATTGTAGTCTTCAACTGAGGGGAAGAGGAGGGGCAGGTATTTCTGCTCTGTGGTGTACAGAGACAAGACCTGAGGGAACGGCCTGAAGTTGAGTCAGGTTGGATATTAGGAAAATGTTCTTCCCCCAGAGGAAGAAGTTGGTCACTGGAACAGGGTCCCTAGGGAAGGGGTCACAGCACCAGCTGACAGAGCTCAAGAAGCATTTGGAAAATGCTCTCAGGTACATGGTGTGACTCTTGGGGTGTCCCATGCAAGGCCAAGAGTTGGACTTAGTGATCCTTGTAGGTCCCTTCCAACTCAGAATGTTCTATGATTATTAAATCTGCATCTGATTTGGAATGATTTGTTTGGAAACCAGGGTCAGCTGTTTCCTGGTCTGCCTGATTAGTCTGTCACATCTCAGTTATGAGTTACTTTAACTCAACATTTCATAACTTTTCATCAAAGTAAGATCAAAGAATGGGTGAGGGGGTATTGTTTTGGTGAGGAGTTACAGCTTGGAATAATACAGGCCAGTCTGCAGTGGGTTGCAGGAGAGTGACAGGTTAAAGCTGGGAGAAGGGGTTGAGAACATGTCCGTTGAGGAGAAAATACTTCTCTAATGTACAGTAAAAGTGAAATTGTTTAATGTCATCATACAAAAACTGCTGTTTATGCGACAGTTTTGTAAATTGATAGCTTTATCAACTACGTTAACTGTGGTATAGAATTAAATTTTAAAATTGTGAAATCAAATGTAATTGTTATATAAAGTGTGCAAATAAAAGGGTGTTAGTAGGCTAATTTCCTTCTCAAGATTAGGAGTTTCAGTATTAACTTTCTTTTGTTAGAATAAACTATTGTTTGTTTTTCCTTCCACTTATACTAAAATAGGCATAATCTCCTACTTTACTTAAAAGTAATTCCTCAGTTTTCCCTGAAAGAGCCTCTGAACTTCTAAAAGCTACCTTTTCTGCTGTTCTTGTCAATCTTTAGGCTTTGAACCAGCTGTTCGAAAAAATCATGGCTCTAGACATTGATGAGCGTCACCTTCTGCGTCTGGGTCACGGAGAAGAGGAATTAGAGACAGAGAAAGATTTCAGCAGGTGAGAAAGGAGATGTTAAACTCACTTGTATAAACATGGCAGCAAGATGTCTCTGTTGAATCCACTCTACCTCCCGTGCAAAGGAGCTGTGTTGGATAAGTTTTACCCTTCTCATATTATTGAATCCCAGTAAAGCAGAGTGCACTATTTTTCAGTAATTTTAGTCCTTATTCTGTACAGAAGCTGTGCTCCCTTGAGCACCTAAAGGCAGAATCAGTCAGTTGCTTGTTCACAAACTCAACTGCTTGAATAATAGATAATTAAATTTTTTGGACCCTTATACCTTTTGTACAATTAATCTGTGAGAGAAATTAGAATAATAGGACAGATTCTTGGAGTTACAGTTCTTTTGTACAAATGTGATATCATGGTGATTTTTGCATTAATTAACATGAAATTAAACTTTCTGCTTTGAATTCTTCAGGTACTCCTTAACCTCAAAGTTGCTTATTTCATTGATAATGCATTTTGAAGTATACATACATAAGGAAAGCTATCAACTCTGTATCAGTACAAAGACTTAAGAACCTGTTCTTCTAAATATTTGTATGTTTGTCATGCGTTAGTCCAATTGACGTCAGTAGGATTACACACATTCATAAATGTAAGCAGGGTATAATGGTCGTGCACTGGAAATATCTGAACTGTCCAGTACTGGATTATCATAGCAATACTTCCACTTCAAAAGCTGTAGTAAAAATTATATATAGTCACTAGAAGCTACCCACATATACATAGTTCAGTATTTAGCAAAATAAGTACCTTGCGATTTTTTTCTTTTAACTTGAATGCTTTGACATAGTCAAATGATTCCAGAAATTTGATAGCCAAAAACTGAAATGATGGCATAGCAGATATTTTTTTAGTAGTATCCATAGTTTAATACATTCCTTGAACTGTAGTGATCATTAAAAGGAGTTTTCTTTAAGACACTACAATGCCTATTTTCACACTTTGTCCAGGTAACTCCAGACCTGTGGGATATTTCTGCTATATGGGTTCTGGCAGTTCAAGGGGGAGAGGTAAAGGTTGAGGAATATATTTGAAGGTGGGCTGCAGTACTGTGAGAACTTTATTTCTCATAAGCTTGGCTCTGTGAATTGTTAAGGCTCAACTGGTAGAAATAGTCAGCACGTAGAAAATTCTTAGGTTTTGGAACAGGGTTGTGGGGGTTTTTTGGCAGGGTGCTGGGGTTTTTTGTGATCTCTCGTGATACTTAGATACTATTTTGACTTTAATAATAATTAAATGTAATCCATTTTTTAGGTATGGAAGAGTTAATTATGTGCTGGCTCGAAGACTTGAGCTTCTACGAGAAGTTGGGCGATTACAAGAGAGTCTTGGAGTCCCAGGAGATGTTTCTTACACTTGTGAAACAGCTGGCCACTTTTTCTTATACCAAGTAAGGACTGAAATACTTCTGCAGAGAGACTGTATGACCTAAATACATTATGAAACACTTTGTAAAACTTGCAGTGAATTTTTCTGAGTTGAGAGTAAAAGCAAAAAGCTTTTTGCTTGGTGATTCACAATACAGTAGCAGCTAAAGTTAAAACTGCAGCATGACTTGCTTGTGTTGCTATTGTTTTAAATCCTGCCTGCTGACTCACCAAGTCATTGCTGCCCTTCATGCATGCTGGCAAAGATTCTAACCTGAAGCTTCTCCTTCAGATAGGAAAATCTGTGGGCTGCTTTATATTTTGGACAAGCATTAGAGCAGCTACTTGATGGTCCTGATAGGTGGCTTTCATAGTATCAAATGCTAACGTGAAATGAAATGTACAGTGTACAAAATGGTATGTTGCACATCTCTCATTTCTTCTCCATGTGCTTTTCAGTGATATGGTCTACATTTGCAATTAGTGTTGCGTAAAGAGACTTAGAGAGTGGTAAAGACTTACAGAGTGGTACTTACATACATATTGTGTGTGTTTTTACAGAAGTTACTCTGGGCTAGCTTTAGTGTGGACCTTAGCATTAAATGGATATTAGATGTTGATGAGTGCGAGGAGCACTGCTTAGAGGTCATCTGGTTCAGTGTCTTCCTAAATGAATCCCACTTGGTATTTAAAGCAAAGTAGTCTAAGCAGAGATGATAAAGAAGTTTACTTCTGTATGGGATTTATGTAGCAAGGTTTGGGTAGCAGATGGCTGTAGGAATGACCTCTGAGAAGAGGCCAGGGGCTACCCTGTGCTGGACACAGCCAGCTCCAGCAGATGCACTGCTGAACAAAGCTGAACCCACAGTGACACTGGTGGTGTCTCTGTGAAAACCTCTTTGAGAAGAGGTCAAAAACCAGCAGCAGCTGAGGGCAGAGAGGGGGGGTGTGTGAGGAACACCCCATACACCCAGGTCAGAAGAAGATGAAGGGACAGGAGGAGCTCCAGGCATCAGAGCACAGCTTCCCCATAGCTTGTGGAGACAGCCATGGTAAAGCAGGTTTTCCACCTGCAGCCAATGGGGAGGCTGTGGAGAGTGCATACCTGAACTGCAGCCCATGGAGTACCCCAGGCTCAGCAGGTGGGTACATCCTGAAGGAAGAGACAGCCTGTTGAAGTCCCATGCTGGAGCAGGGAAGAAGTGTGAGTAGGAAGGGGTGGCAGACATGTGGTGTTGTGAACTTGAATGACAGCACCATTATTTCTGTACTGCTCAGGGTGGGGAGGAGATGAAAAAAGTTGACAATGAATTAAGCCTGGGAAGAAAGAGGGAGGGGAGAAGAAAGGTGCTTTTGGTTTTATCTTTATTGCTCACCATCTTACTGTTTTTAATTCACAATAAATGAAAGTAATTTTCCCTGTTTTGCCTGTGCCTGTGATGCTACTTGCTAAGCAATCTCCCTGTCTTTACCTCAACCCATAAGCTTTTCCATCTTACTTTCTCCCACTGTCCTGTTGAAAGAGGGGGAGTGAGGGAAACTCTTTTGGAGTCTGGCAGCCAGCCAAGCTCAACCCACCAAAACTTCAAGAATGTCATCCTGACACAAGGTCAAGTGCTACCTAAGACATACCTTACTTCTGTGATAATTCTTCTTATGCAATGCTGCAAGCCTACACATTGCTGAAAACCTTATGGTATAAACCCACTTTACTTTGTCATAGGTAATGTCTCGTTGGGAAGAGTATATCAGTAAAGTGAAAGTTAAAGGTGGAAAATCGCCAGATGTTGCAGATGTCTCCAGTTTTTTTCCTTTTCACCAGTATTTTGCAAATGCTCCTCAACCAGTTTTCAAAGGCAAATCATATGAAGAAGACATGGAAATTGCTGAAGGGTGTTTTAGACATATTAAGAAAATATTCACTCAGCTTGAGGTAAGACATGTAACTGTTAAAGGCAAGTGAAACTGGCTAATCCTGTAAAAAAACTTCACACAATTCCAAAATTCTCATTTTCCCTACATCCTAGGAAAAATACACATGTCTAGGCAACTTCATTACCTTGCAAGGTGAAAATTTCCACCTTTGAGTAATATAGGTATGTTACACAAAAGGGAAAAGGGTCTAAAAGTAACAGATTGTCTTCTGGTTTTGCCAGAATTACTTAAGAGGCTAGTAAAAGTTAGGGTAAAGGTGATTTTTTGCATCATTTGATTATGTTAGCAGTAATGGTCTTTTGACTACTGAATTTGCTTTGATGTTATGATGCAGTAAAGTAGGAAACAAGAAGATGTAATAAAAAAATACTTGGGGGGATTCTGAGAGGGTCCCTCAGAATTATTTGAATATTTGTTTGCAAATTTATATGTACATGCAGGTTGGAAGAATTCTTTGATAGGTTTTTTCAAGATTATTTTTCAAAATATGTTAAACCTGGAAACCACAACAAATTATTCAGATAGTATTGTTAACAGTACATACCCTCGGAACCTTCTTGTTTAATTATGTTAAGAAGGTGGCCACATAGTTTGAGTGGATTAATTTTATAAGTGATATTTTTTCATATTCTGACTTTCAACATTTTTCTTTTGTCATCCATAGGAATTCAGAGCATTTGAACTTCTCCGCAGTGGCCTGGATAGGTCCAAATACCTGTTGGTGAAAGAAGCAAAAATCATTGCCATGACTTGCACTCATGCTGCTCTGAAACGACGTGACCTGGTTGAATTAGGTTTCAAAGTAAATGATTACACTGGTGTTACTGTACTGCTAGATTTTGGTATTGGGTCTCCCCTATTCCCCACCCATATGAATCTTTTTATCTGCCCAAATCTAGGCAGCTAGATTATTTAGAGTTGCATTTTTTTATCTGTGTGTTTTGTTTTTTTAATTTTACTGAAGAAAAATATAACTACTGTAAGTAAAAAATAAAATCACTTTTAAGTTACTGTATATACAAAAAATGCTTAATATTGCATTTTTTAAAAAGTCAGTTACATGATAAACAACAATGATAGGATTAATAAAATTGAGGCAGAACTGTTTGGAAAAATATGGCCTTTACAGCTTTGTTTACCTAAAAAATTAACAATTTGAGGAAAAAGAACTATGATGCGATGCTTTATTCACTCTGCAGAGATAACTATTTATTTACTGTAGTAAACTAAACTGACAAAAGCCAGCCACCAGTAACTCTTTCAGTATTATTTTTCTTTGATCATGTACTGTATTGGATCAAATATCGACTCAGCTTCAGTGCAGTGATACCAAATTAGCTTGCTCTACTGCACAAAGCTTTTCTTTTGTGGTTATGGCATATAGGAAGCATGGAGTGTAATTCAGTCATGGATTCCTTCTAGGGTTAAGCCCTGACTGGTACAGAGAGATCTGCCATTGATGTAATAGGACTTCATCTATTTGGTGATACTGATATTTTGCCAATAAAGTGAAGTCCTGCTGTAACTGTCCCACCCAGCAAAATCTGAAGTAGTAATAGATGCTTTCTTTTGGTAGGCTGAATAAATATGTTCATTTGTGTTATTATGTTTATGGACATCTCTTTACTTTTTTTTTCTCAGTATGACAACATCTTAATGGAAGAGTCTGCTCAGATTCTGGAGATAGAAACCTTTATACCTCTCCTGTTGCAGGTTAGACTTGAGACATAAAAATATTTCAAGATAAATATGACTTTGTGTTCTTGAACAATATTGAATATTAAAATGAAAAATATCATGTGCAGAAAGTAACCCAGAACTGATACTTGCTAGTAAGAACTTTCACACTGATTATGAAATTACTTTATTCAGTGAAGTAAGCATCTTACTTTCGTTTTCTCCAAACTTTTAAATGAGCATTGAATAACCAGATGCATCTGGCAGGTGGGGTAAGATAGGTGTATGTGAGAAATGCAGAAACGGAAGAGTTTGTGTAATTAGAGTAGACCATGTCACCATGGAGGCATATTCTGGGGGATATTCCATGAGCTCATTTATGTGAGGCATCCAAATAGTCCTTGAAAATTACGTGGGTTTTTATTTTAACAAAGCCTAAGGATCTAGCCTTCCAGACTTATCAGCACTTGATTTCTTCACTTGTAATTCTGTGAGAAATTTTTAAAAAGAGAACTTGGGGGTGGGTTGCTCTCTGTCCAAGATTAAAATGGCTGATATGTACAGAAAAACTATATAAAATGCTTGGTTGTCTCCAAAGCAGAAACTTCTGGGTGCAGGTGAAAAAAAGAAAGTTTGAGGGTTTTGTGGGGTTTTTTTCTTGCCAATAAAAATAATTTCCATCCTATTACTTTCTTACTAAGGCTTTTTCAGGCTTGAAGAATTGGACAGTGCAGAGATCAGTTTTCTTTCCTTGCTGTCTGATCAGAAACAGCTTCAGAGCTCTTCCACTTCAAGTGGCAGGAGAAGGAACTTTACATTCTCTCTCAAATAGTGATCCCATGTGGAAAGGGAATTACCACAGGATACTAATTGTGAGGAGCATTCAGTCCAAGAGCCAAGATGGGAATTAGTTAGGGGCACATCCTGGTCATGGAAGAGGCTATTTGAGAATTACAGAAGTAAACAGATGAAGCAGATGAACTACAGAGACACTTAAAGGCAGGTTCAGTTTTGCCTCAGACATCTGACTGTTTTAGACACTTCATATTCAGAATCCAAAGAATAAAATTCAAAGGACAGTTCTGGGGTAACTACTACTACTGTGTAGTAATCAGGGGTTTTTGACTTTTAAAGCAATATAATCTAATACTTATTCTGCTATTTCTCTACTAATTGTAGTAGATAAAGGTACTTGTTTTATAAGAAAAGAGACTTTATTTACAAATCTACTCTCTGATTGGATGGAAGCTAGTAGTCTTTCAAAGGATGCAGTTCAGTGTAGCTTATAAACAAATGTTGAAGACATAGACAGAGGCAGACAATCTGACTCTTAATGTGTTTTGAGTGCCTTGTTTTTATTGTAATAGTTGCAATATTGTAATTCCTCAATTCCAGAACCCCCAGGATGGATTCAGTCGTTTGAAGCGGTGGATTATGATTGGTGACCACCATCAGTTGCCACCAGTCATTAAGAACATGGCTTTTCAAAAATACTCCAACATGGAACAGTCTCTTTTTACACGGTTTGTTCGAATTGGAGTGCCAACTGTTGATTTGGATGCACAAGGAAGAGCAAGAGCAAGGTAGGACAGAAAATCCTTTGTCTATCTTGTAAGAAAATAACAGATTAAAGAGGAGAGAAGGGCACATACAGTTACAGAAACTGTTTTTTGTTGTTAGGACAGGAGTTTGCAAAGCTGGAATTTATTTGTTTTGTTCATTAATTTTAGCTTGGACTGGGAGGACAGATTTTACTTCTCTGAATTTACTAATCTGAAATACAATAAGATTAATTTCTTCATTGGCATTTTTATATAGTAATACTCTGCTGTTGCATGAGTACTTTAATGAAAATGATATTGAAAGGTATGTAATAATCCTAAGTGTTTAGGGTTTTTTTACAAATGAGATTGTGCAGAAGCTTTCTTTTCTAAACTAACATTTAGTATATTCAAAGTTAAATAAAGACCTGATTTATTAAGCACTGAATGTATAATAATTCCCTTAAAGTCTGTAAAAGGGTGCTTTTCTGTAGTATTTCAAGGAGAGATGCATCCAGAGATTGGGCACATCCAGGTTGTCCACACAAGAGCATAAAGCCTCTTTTATATTAAATGAGATCACAGAATCACAGAATATATAGAGATACTGTCAATCTGTAGGGTAATAGCTTCTCTTTTTTATATATATATTTGTCGTTTCACAAATTTATTGATTGTGTAAATTGTATATTTGTAGTGTCAGGTTGAGAAGGAAAAATAAAGCCAAATAAGAGAAAATTACTCCATATAAAGTCTTGTTACTCTAAGTTTAGTTTTAAATCTTTATTTTAGGCATAAAATGTAGAGGCACTAATCTTGTATGCATCTGAACTGTTTTGAATGAGTTAAGGAGGCTGCAGTAACTCTTTGTGGTTTGTGTCTGTGTGGTTTTGAGCAGTTTGTGCAACCTCTACAACTGGCGCTACAAGAACCTGGGTAACCTGCCTCACGTGCAGCTTCTGCCAGAGTTCAGAACGGCCAATGCTGGCTTTTTGTATGACTTCCAGCTTATAAACGTGGAAGACTTCAATGGTGTAGGAGAGTCTGAACCCAATCCTTACTTCTATCAGGTAAGGGAAATACTACATGTGTAACTTATTAACCTCTATAGGGCTTGTTAGATCTGCAATGAAGACAGGCTATCCAACACAGTAAACTGACATTCAGTTCATGTTCTCAGATAATTGAGTCATGTATATGATTTTTTTCCTCCTTTTGATGAGTTTTGAATGTTGAAAAGGAAAACGTTACGTTGGGGCTTTTGCTCAATGAAAGACTTTGGTATCTGTTTTCTCATTGTTATGGGAAGGATGAGACTTCTTGTAATTCATTACAAAATGTCATTTTGAGCTAAGGCAAATTACAGTCCATTGTAATTCAGCTGTACTGCCATGATAGTGAAATAAACAGTAGCACTTCCCCTGAACACAAAGAATTGAAGTTTGCTTGGTAGCTCATACCTGAGTTTGAAGAGTCACTGGGTTGATTTGATCTATATGTAGGAATGCTAAAATGCCCATTCATAAAAGAATAAAACAGTAATAATATACATAAGAGGCATAGAGATGTTAAAGATGAAGTAAATTATCAAAAAACCTTAATCTTGGAGTTTCTCAACTAAGTTTTCAAACTCAACTAAATTTTGAAATTAAGCCATCAACAACAGTCTCTATGTATTTCTCTTAAATTAGGAAAACATTTTACACTTGTAATGAGATACTTATATTTTCAGTCCTTTTATTTTTCTTGTTTTAAAAACCGACAAAATGAATTATGGTGCCTAAAATAGCAAACTTGGGCTTTGGAAAAGCTAGAGCTGGAGCGATGTGCAAGTTAAGGAGTTTAAAACAGGGAATTAACACCTTATATTTTGTTTCATTTTATGGAAAGCAAACAGTATACTTTTTGATGGTAATATTCACATTCAGTTTTTCCTCTGAAGATCAGTGAGACTTATGTAAATCTGTATTTTTAAAAAGATATGAACTGTATTTGTAGTTTTTGCTTGGGTTCTTCTCAGTACTTTTTCAATACAAGTTAGGGTGCTGCTAGAGAAGAAAGCAATGATAAATCATAATCCACTTTATCCCATTAAGGACAGGATTGTTTGGAGAGATTATTTTGAATTTGTTTTTGAGACTGTAACACACAAGTCGTAAAAAGTTGTCCAGTGGAACACAAACAACTGAAAGGAGTGCCTGATAATGGAGAGTGTGAGCACAGCTTTAGACCACTCTTTGGCTAGAGAAGTTTAAGAACACTAACATGAGGGCACAGAACACACTTCTCATTATATCAATACTCTCATGTAAACACTCTTCTAATACTTCTACCATTAATTTTTTTTTGTGATCTTGATAATTGAATGATATTTAGCAGAGTATGTTGGTGGCTTTCATGGATTTTCATGAGATTACAGATTGCTGTCATGTATTATTTCTCTTTGTGAATTTGGACTTTTCTTTCCAGAGTTAAAGGGGATTAAAATTTGTAGAATAGCTTTACACCCACAGGTGTTTGATATGCCTGGCAACTGCATTTTCCAAGTAATGCAGAGCCCACTTAGTAAGAAAAAATAAATGAGGCTGATATGTCCAGCCTATTCAAACATATGCCAAGTGGGGATAAAATTCCTTGTATAAATAGAGCAGGAGTAAATGTCAGCATTTGAGAACAACTTTTTAACCTGAAAGATAATTTTTGTTGACAGAAAATGGATTTAAATAGGCTATGAATATCTTCAGTCTGAAAATAGAACAAAGCTTCCTGTTGCCAGAGTGGTGCTTTGGGACAGACTCATATAGTAATGACAGAGGGAAAGTTAAAATATACGAAATAACAGCTGGTAATTTGTAATTGAATAGGATGGCCTGCAGTCGAAATAACTGGATTTGATAATCCAGATGTCTGTCTCCTGATTAATACTTTAAAAGACTTTATTTATACTAGTGCAACTAGTTCTTACTTTCAGTTTACTGGGGAGTGAGTCATTGCAGCTTTTTGGGCTGACTGGAACTTTTGAGTAAATATTGCAAAGTTTCAATCAGTGCCTAACAACAGTATTGATGTAGATATTTTTAGCAGTTCTCTGAAAAGGAATGAGAATGAAGGTATTAAACCTACTTGTGGTTCTTTAATTCTTTCAAAATGGTTTGTATGAGGTGAGCAAAGAATCATCAGATTCAGGGACATTTCTCTCAGCACTAAAATATTTGTCTAAATACCAGGTGTATTCTTTCTAACCTTACAAGATGAGTAACCCTTTTTTTGTCTTTTTCTTCATGTCTTTTTCTCTTACTTTAAACTTTAGAATCTTGGTGAGGCAGAGTATGTTGTGGCAGTGTTCATGTACATGTGCCTGCTTGGTTATCCTGCAGACAGGATAAGTATCCTGACAACATACAATGGACAGAAGCACCTGATCCGGGATGTCATCAATCAGCGATGTGGAAACAATCCTCTCATTGGGCGGCCCAACAAGGTGACTTTCAAAATATATTAGTCATTGGAGTAGTTCTGCTTTCTGTGGTTTTAAATTGTCATATTGCAAATCAGGCTAGTTTAAGCTATACTAATTTCATAGATTAGTCCCCTTGTTTTTGCCTGTTGATAATTCGACAGAGTGAAGTCAGTGAAGGTGAAAAGACTACAGGCTATGTGGGACAGAGTAACACTTTTTTGTCATTTGTTTGTCCTCAATAATAACATGATTCCCCAAAATCACATCTTTAGAAAGAACCAACCAGAGTGGAAATTATTTGATAGAACATATGATCACAAATCTGAAGAAACAAATAAAGAATACAGTTATAAGTGTCTGGTGCTAATTCTGCAGGTTAAAACTGTGTTACAAAGTTGATGGCTTTCCATAATCTTTTGGTATTAGCACCCCGCTTCTAGCTGTCCAAATTTAAACAAAAAGAAGTAAAAGAAACAGTATACAGTCAGACAAAAGCTCCTCCCAACATATTCCAGAGAAATAAATCAGGCTTTTTGTTAAGAGTCCAACTAAATCAGTTAAAGAATTTTCTTTTCTCATTTACTGCAATCTCAATCCAAAATTGATGTTAAAATTTCGGTGTCATGTTTTAACTGAAATGGCAAAGATTAACCTATAGAGGTTTTTTCTTATTTTTAATCCTCTAGGTAACCACTGTGGACAGATTTCAAGGGCAACAGAATGATTATATTCTCCTTTCACTAGTGCGTACCAAAGCTGTAGGCCACCTTAGGTATGTAAGAACATTTTCTTGTAGTGCCATAGCAGTACTTGTATTCTGTATCAGATACAGAAGTGTTTATAGTAGTTTATACAAAAAAATCTACTGTATGAGTATGTAGTAGAAATGAGGTTCAATGCTATGTATATAATGAAGTTCAGACAGCCTTCCTTATATAACTGTCTGGTACCCTCTTCTCGACCACTTTATCCTTTTGTAATGGCTCTTACCCTATAATTAGTTTATTTTGCTGCAGATAGGCTGACCCTGGTTTCACCCTAGTAGAATGATAGGACTGTAGTATTTGTTGAGCAAATGCAGGCTTAAATTTTCTCATAGATCCTTTCCTGTTGTAGAGATTTTTATTTATTCTGCATCAGAAGTGCTTGATCATTGCATAGGTTGCATTATTGTGTGTAGTTTTAACTGTTCGCATGTTTGGTTTGGCATGTGATGGAGGAAGACTTGTCTAATCTTAGGTAGATAGATGAGTTATCAAATTCATCTTTACTCATTTAGATACAGAACTGCTGTTGGGATTTTTCTCAATGTTTATTCTCAACCTTACTTCTGAAGTGTAGGGAAACCGTAGAGGGTGTTTTTTCATAGTGGTATTGGTACAGTGAACCAGTATGTTTATGGTTCTATATAATGGTACTAGGATTTGCTAGTTATTGAAACAATATGTGGTGGAAAAAACTGAAGACAAGATAGTATTTTGGCAGATCAATTTATATTTCTTTTAATTAAGACTCTCATGTACTTCTAGTTATTTTTATTACAAGTGTGTCATCGTTGAAAAAGAACGTGATTGATTTTGTTTTCTGAAGGGATGTCCGACGATTGGTCGTTGCCATGTCAAGAGCCAGACTTGGACTTTATATCTTTGCAAGGGTATCACTGTTTCAGAACTGTTTTGAGCTGACTCCAGCTTTCAGCCAACTCACAGCTCGACCACTTCACCTCCATATTGTTCCCACAGAATGTTTTCCAACGGCAAGACAGGTAGGAGCAGCTGCACTGTAATGGGCATTTGTGTTTGCTTTTTGTGAGTGGGCTATAAGAGATGAAACTGTCTTCTCTGCTAGACTGGTGCATCTGCTTCTTGGCTTTGGACCAGGTTGCTCAGGGTAGTGATGGAATCACCATCCCTGGAAGTATTTAGAAAAAGGTGTGGATGTGGCACTTGAGGGTATGGTTTAGTGGTGAACTCAACAGTGCCACTTGATTGGGTTTTGTTGATATTAGAGGTCTTTTCCAACCTTAATGACTATGAATAACTCCTTAGAGTTATCTTTGTCATGATACACACCAGCTGGTTTTAATTCATGTTTCCACAAAAGTTGATTATCACTATAACTTAAGCATCAGTAACTGTTGTGCCTGCTTTTTCCTGAGTTCTGCTTGTGTAAATGATTCAGTATTTTTCTGTTGTGACCAAAATATTTTTTTAGTTTTTACATGTTTTTGATCTTGTTATGAAACAAGATAATGTTATTTCTCAAAGAAAGCAACATAAAGCTACTCATTTCTCATTTAAAGAGGTAAAATTACATGTCATCAAGTAATTCAGGATTACAAGGTAATTTTTTTCCTCTTAAAATTAGTATCACAAGAGTTTTGCTGCTGAGCTAGTTTCATAAGTACAAAACCCTAATTTGTAATATTGCACTAGATCTTTAGGGAAAGGTTCATGATGAGGATCTAAGCACAGGGCACACAGAGCAGGATGCTAAATGAAGAAATGAAGGAGCATATCCGCTCCTCTTTCTGAAGCTTTGAGAAGGGATGCCTGCATGTACCCAAAATTCATTTACAGGTCTTTCCCTGGCCTTGAATGCTGTTGACAAGTTTGGGAGGGAGCCCTTTCAGTTGAAACTTGTAGAAACTATGCAACAAGAATGAAAGGAGCATGGTCAGTGAGTGTGAGCAAGGAGCTGGGCTGCAACAGGCAAGAGGCCAAATCCTAATCTGATCATAAACAATTTGTGCCTTTAATATGTTAAATTATTTGAGTCCAAAATTTACTTCATGGAGTAAGAATCAAGACCCAGCCCCTCCTTTTGAAGTTTCTTCTTCAGGCTACAGTATCATGATTAATCCAGTTCCCCAAAATGTAAGACCTATGCTTCCTAACTTTCCAAAGAATTCACCAATTTTTTTTTCTTTGAGAAGCATTATTTAATTTCTCAGGGCTTTTGACTTCTTATGTAGTTAAATAAACTTTGAATGCTGGTTGTTTGCTGTGTTTGCTGAATGTCAACTTCTTTCCCCTTCCTTAGAATGGAGAAAGACCAGCTCACCAAATACATGTTATTAAGAACATGCCTCAAATGGCTAACTTTGTGTACAATATGTATATGCACATGATACAGAGTACACGCCACCATCAACAGGTAAGGACCTTCTGACTTTTGGAATGCATTTAAAATAAAATCATTTTTCAGTAAATGACATGAGAAGCTGTTGAAATTTGAGTCTCTTTCTGTTACATTTAAAATTCAAGAAGTGTTTATGACTGGAAGTGAGAATATTGAGGTCATGTAAAATGTTGCAGTAGCAAAAGCTGTGTATTCTACTGGTTTAAGGCCCAATTTAAGGCCCCAAACCTATCAGTAATTGATGACAAGTGCTTTGATGGCTCTGTCTGGGACAAAAATACTCTTCATTAATACTAAAGAACTAGCTTGTCCAGTATTGATTTGAAGGAAACTTGTGTGTTATGTTTCAGGTAAGTGTGGGATTTCAGCTAGTGGGATTATAACACCACTGTGTGATGTAACAGTGTTCTGTAAGAGAAAGACCAGATCATGTCGTGAAATCATTTTAACCCTATTAAATCACCCTATTATCCAGGTTGGTTTGCAGTTGTAGTGGTTTTTGTTCTGGAGCAGTTTTTTTTTTTGAGCTCTGCTTCAGCATCAAACAAAATTGCATGGGGTTGGAAGCAGTAGACACTTCTGCACCTAGTTTTGTCAGTGTTTAATCCCTGAAGCAGAATTCAGAACCCAGCAGAAAGTCTTTTTTGTCTCATGTAAGTGAGTGGAGCATTAAGGTAGCTTAGATAGTATGTATACTCAGCAGAAAGCTTCCTTTACTCAGCATAGTTGGATCTGTAAAGCCTAGAGGTAGTTAAACCAAAAGGAAATGGTTTAAATGCTACACCTCAACTGCATCATCTTTTACTCAGTGTCTGGGGTCTGTCATGTTTATATTACCTATAGATTATTACCTATATATTATGTAATACCTATCTGTTGAATTACCTGTCTTCTTTCTTAGTACTCTGAAGTTCCATTATTGGTTTTTGCTCTTCTGAGAGATTTCCAAAAATGGACAAAACTGATGTAAAAGGACACTGCTTACTCTGTGTAGGTGACTGTGGGAAGAGAGTGTGAACATGACTGTCCTTGAACAGATAGTCTGAGAGATCTAGGTTCTGTTCTTTAATGCAAGGATGTGTCTGTCACATCTTCCTTTTCTTCTTTCACTTCCATGTTTCATCTAATATGGAACAGTGTAACAGTAGAGATCAGAATCCAAAACGTTTTCTTCAACTGAATGTCAAACTTTTAGATAGAATTTTTTTTTCTCTGCAGTTCTTACCTAGTGACTTCTAGATTTTATTTTTGTTTCTGAGAGAAAGCTTCAGCCAAATTTGAAGTGTTTTGTTATCCAGAAGAAGCCTTTTCCAGGCTGTTGGGACAGAGAGGATATTTTCTCACTATGGAGAAATGCTGTAATTACCTGTGTGCTATAAAGAAAAGGGCATCTACAAAGAGAACACTACTAGAATTTCTTCTTACTGTAATTATTTGTAGTAGTAGTGAAATAAGCTCACACTGTTTTTTAAGAAACCCAGTCCTATAGGCACCTGGCAAGACTTGCTTTGAAGCCAGTTTGTCTAATATAGTTGGAGATCTTTCAACCATGTAAAATGTTATGTGATAAAGACTTAGTAGATTCTGCAGTAGATTGGCCACATTTAGGTGTAAATGAATAGCCCTGTCAAAACAGGAAAGCATATACATAGCTGCTAGCATCTAAATTTTACCAAAAAGCATTTGCTTGACACCTTAATCAACCTAAAACCTAATCTTATCTGTTGCTAGCTAAAATTAGTTACGAAACTGCTGTTTTCTTACTGCGACAATGAATCACATTCTCCTTGCAGGAGAAGCCAAAAAAGTGAACTACTGAAAAAAAAGCCAAGCTAGCATTAAATTTCTTTTATTCTATTCAGTGCAACATGATTGTTTTCTTTTTCTTTTACACTAGTCTTTACAGTAGTCGTCACAAAGCACAATGTGTATTGACATAAGTTACAGAAGTCAGAGTTTGTCTGATAGACCAAGAGAGTATTTTTTTTAAGGTCTTTAGTTTGGAACTACACTTTCCTGTGCAGATGGATATAGAGACAAGTCTGATAACTTCAAAGTCTATAGAAAATGCTTTTTATATCTCTGCTGGTAATCATAACTGATTTGTAGATTTGCCTATGCAAATTTGTAATATTAGTGTCTAATTGAAGGTCACTGTAATTAAACACTTCATTTGTCATGTGATACAAAGTTGCCTTTTGAGCAAAACAAAGGTAAACAATTGTCAAGTTTTTCAAGCTTGCATTTCATTAAAAGGATCCAAAATATTCTAAAGAAATATCCATCATGTTGATGCCTTGGGAAGGCTGACCTGAAACAGAGACTGGGCACAGCAAGAGAATAAAGTAGGTATTTATTGAAAGGCCTCCAGGATCCACCTTGGGCAGGACAGGAACATGACTAAGGCTGCACCGAGGGTAGACTAAGAATGGTCACAAAAATGGCTGAGCAGTCACGAGGTCCCACATTTTTATAAGTTTTGGTGCATTTACATATTGGGGTTTAATTGTCCAATTACAACTTCAGGTTGTGAGGTCTCATCCTTTTTGTTTTCTCCAATCCACCGTTGTTTATGCTTTTGGGCCTGAAAGTTGTCCTTGGTCCTCAACAGGAAAGGATTTGTGTTGTCTACCTGCTCTGTGAGGAGAGCTTACCAGCAGTTAATCTGAGGCCCAGAACTTCACCCCTAGGCAGCACAGAATCTGCAAACATGAAAGCTAAAGCTTAAGGCATCAATGTCATTAAATAATGTCAGGCTGCAAGAAGTATGAGTGTTTCTGTTCAGCCTGGAGTTGTATAGCATTCATCCATACTCTTCAGCTCAATATATTCCTTGTATTTTTTGTCCAGTTGTGTTACTTGGCTACCATTCCAGCCAGTAATGTTTTGCTTCTTTGTTTTACTATAATGTTTTACTTCTTTGGTTGTAAGCAGAACACTTTGAATACACTAAATTACTTTCTCAGAAGTATTATATGAAAATATTTAAGCACTGTTTAACTGTTAGTGAAACTTGAATGGTTCTACATTTACAGCTGTGCATGAAACTTGTGTAAGTATAGATAACATTCACACAGTATTTTATAAGATGTTGCAAGGGAAAATTATGGGTATGAGTTCTTAAAACAGGCCGGTTGAAGGCATCAAAACCAAGTTAAACATATCTAGGAGTTTGAAATGGTAACTGATGAGATTAGGGTAGAAATATGCATATTGCTCCAAGTAGGGATTTACCACAACCCTATTACTTGTCTGAGTGTTTGGGATAATGAAATGTGTTTTCTGTCCTTGAATTGGAAGTCCTGAGATTTTAATACTCTTTTCCATAAAAAAATGTATCTAAGAGGACTATATTGTGATCATTATTCTAACTTTTATTTTATTCTAACTTTTTTATATGGGAATGAAGTGCTTACAGAAGATTACAGCTTCTAAATTTTAAGTGTTTGTTAAATTGTTATCTAACGCAAAATCCTAATTATAAGATAAACAGTTCAAGCTAAAGTGTAAAAACTTAAAATTCTTCCTTTTTCAATCATCCAGCATTTACTGCCCCCACCTGCCATGATTGAAGAACCAGAACCAACACAAACTGGAGAGGCTGAAGGAGAAGGTGAAGGTCAGGGCATGCAAGACGATGCAGTGGAAGAAATGATGAAGGAAGGAGAATTGAATGTGGATGAAATGGATGAACATCGAAAAATGCCAGAACACCCTGGAAGAGACAGTGATAGTGGAGACAGTGAACCTGAGAACGAGACTGAAAAGTGATTGATGGAATCTTTGTCCTTAACACATTTTGGAAAATTGACAGGGAAAAAAGCAGTTAGAAAAATAATTGCTATTTTTACATTGACTTTCATCAAATGGCTGCCTGTGTAATATCTCTTTGGTATATTTTTCACTGAATACTTTGGGGACAAGCAAGATGTTTGGCAAACATTCTACTCAGTTCTTGTCACTGTTGATAATGTAATTTGTTTAATGGCCTCAAATTATGTGCATTTTCCTTTTTATAAGTTGCTCAGTAAAGGTGCTTTTTATACCAGTTTTGAATATTTGACTCTTAATTCAGTCACCCATTAAACCTCACTAACTATATTTGATATTGGTCAGATATGCTTTGTAGTTTCCTTAGTATTTTGCCATGCATTCCTTATGCGGAACTGTTCTTATGTATGCTGAGCTGGTATTTCAGGCATAGGCTCAAGTTCATTAAGATATTTGATTGTATGTCTGAGAAATGTGAATTGTCATGGGACTTCGAAGTGTTCAAAAGCTTTATTGAGTTTTGACCTTAGTGCATTCTCAGGATTTCAGAGACACATGTACTTGTTGCAATTTCTCATCATTGACTTTTGATGTTGTTTTTAATTTATTATTCTTTACAGAAGATGGAAAGATGCAGATTTTCGACAGCACTGGATTCTAAATCAGTGTTTTGAAATAAATTTCTTTTTCATGAAGAAGACACAGTGATTGCCCAGGCTAAAGCCTCATGAGGAAGAAAAGTTAAAGGATTTCCCTGAATGCAGGATATATAAACTATACAATATCCATATTAATGACATAATGGTTGAGTGGAGTTTTTTTTAGGGTAACTTCTGAGTGTGCACATTTCATAAAGTGATCAGAGAAAGGATTTGTCCCTGATTCATTATGAATACTTGCCATCATGTCAAATTCGTCAGTAGTTTAATAAGAATTAGGAATTTCCAAGTAGATTTTCAAACACAGCAATAGCCATAGGAACACCTTTTGCTGGCAAAGGGAAAACTCTTGGATTTCAAGTTTTGCAGTTGTGAAGCTGCCAGATGTACTTACTAGAAAGGCTAAAGAATAATTAACTTCCAAGTTTTTAACAGCATTGAAGTTTTTTATTTTTCTTAATATTTTAAAATATAGTATAGGAAAAATTAGTATCAAGTTAAATGTATGCCAAGCTCCATGAAATGCATCTATTGCATACCAGTCTGTGCGTGCATCTATAATGCATCCATTGCATATCTGTGCATGCTGGGATCTCATCTGCCCCTCCCCCTGAAATCATTCTCCCCTCTCTCAGAGGGGAGCTCAGGAGTAGCTAATGTAAGTACTTCCCTTTGGTACATGGTGTTTTATGGTCTTTCTTTGCTGAAATGAAGTTTTCTCAAGAAATTAATAATAATGCAGAATTTGTGTTCTATCCATGTGTGTTTTGATTTAAGGGAGTGTAGTGTTTTATCAATGAATTACCTGCCTTGGAAGAACGAATCGTGTTGAACGTATGGGTATTAAGTTTCATGCAGTAACAATCATGTTCACTCAGAACTGAGTAACACTCAGCCTTTAGACCACAAGCAACAAGCTCAGATGAGGATTGTCATCTTTGTTTTCTAGCTAATTTTCTATAAATACTGAGTATGACAGTCATTTACTTGCTTCAGTATTTTAGGAATTTGAAAAGGATTCTCCAGTTGTTTGGGGTTTTTTTCTAAAATGAATAATTTAACTGACAGAGATTCTATAAAAAACTAGGACAGAATGACTCTTAACAAGCACCTGAAGCTGCAAGGGGCTGCAGAGTCCTTCTGGAGTTGTGCAGGTTGCAGTGGGCAGTGTCCACGCCTGGCTGTGCCGTGCCGTGTTCTGTGTGCAGGCCCCAGGTGTGTCTGCTCACTTTGGCTCAGCCCTTGAGGAGCAGCAGCCAAGTCCAGGGTTGTCCCAGACAGATCTCAGTGTTGCCCTAGTCGTGACTGGAGTTGTCATGGAGGTTGTTTCTGGCTAAAGTGCAGGAAGAGGCAGTGGAACTGCAAACAATTGTAAAAGCTTTCTGAGGCACCAAGCACCGCCCATAAAAAGGGTTTTGTTGAGGTAACTTGAGCAGAGCAGGTCATTCATTTTCCTTAATGCCATCTTCCATAAGTTAAACTCAACTTTTTTCAGAGACATGAGGGCATGAGGAGAATACATTTTCAGGAATTTAGGAAAATTTTGTCTTTGTTCTAGCAGTGGTTGGAAAGTTCTTGAGGCTTTGCTTTGGAGTGTCGGGTTTTGGGGCTTTTACTTCAAAAGCTTTTTAGCTTTGTTTTTAATTTTTGGTAAAGGATGATCTTTGTCTTTTCCACCAAAATAGTTTTTTATGATTGATTTACATTTTCTTTCAGGAAAGATTAGGTGGGAGAAGGGAAGGAGTCTAAAATTATAATTTTGATCTATGTGGTTTGCTTTCCAATGGCAATATTTGCTTAGGATTTAGCATCTCTATTCAAGTGAGCAACACTATCTAGTTGTTAAACTAAATGTATTGAATTTTTAAAAAAATACATATAAATTTAATTACTTTTAAAAGACAATCTTTAACTGAACAAAATAATTGTTAAAGGAGCTTTTAAAAATATTTTTAAACATTATTGCAAAGATTATTATGACAGTGCATGAAAACTTCGTAAACAAAACTAAAATCTGAAGGCAAGATCCTCTAAGTGTATAAATTGGAGGAAAAGATACAAAATTGCTTTATTTTATTGTTCCAAACCTATAGAATAAGAACACCATAAAGGACATTTGAGTGAAACTAAAGAGCTATTACTGATTTTTCTTCATATTTATTTAGCCAACCCTTACATGAATTGCCTCATTTTCCTCTTACACCGAGCCTGTAAAACAACTTAGTTTCTACTTTCCAGCCTTGCTTAAAGACTGGGTTAGAAACAGCTCAACCCTTGGATGCTGGTGTAGTGCTAATGTAAAAATGATACTGTAAGGCAATGACCTGTTCATTTCTGCAATGGCCAGAAAAAGAAAGGTAAAGTGCAGTTTGCTTTGGGTTGTTATCCATATAGAGCTGAGATAATGCTATATAAATACAGGCTGGTTTCCATCTGTGACTGGAATAATGCAGTAAGTGCAGGTGTGGTGTTATCAAAGAAAATGTCTTGGTAACTATCAGAGCACGATTTGCTTTTGCTTGAAAGGCAAAGGTGGTGCATAATTCAGGACTAGAAAGTTCAGGAGCAGTTTTGCCAAGGCAAAAAGAAGGGACAAATAAGTGTAAGACATAAAGGCCAATATTTTTTGCTAACCTGCTCTGTATTTGCTTTAGTGGTGGACACCAAGTACTGATCTGTGTGTTCAATAAGCTAGGACCTAACTTCCTTTGGAGGGGAAGCAAGCACTGGCAGTTTCCCTTCCCTCTTGGAATGGATCTTACCATTTCCTGGGACGTAAAAGGCTGTGAATCCCTAAGAGAAGTATTCTCACGAAGAGTAAAAATTAAGTTTTCTTCAACAGAATTGCTTTGCTGACAGGACAAGAGAGACCAGCTTTCTGAAATCATTGAATTCTTTTAAAAGAAGACCTAGAGGTGGTGATGATCATATGCTGGATAAACATGGTGACATACAATTCTATTGAAACAAGAAGTAGGTAACACATGAAATTGTGTAGCAAGCAGACAAAAGTGAATGTCCCAGTCAACAAATGAATCACAGCTGACAGCAGTCAAGAAGCTGTGAGCGCTGTTAAGATATATGACAGCATTGTTTCCGTTGCCAAATATGGTAATGCTCTCAGGAGAGATAATCAAAAATGAATGGTTTTGTGGGAGTTTTGGAAGCTGGTTTTATGGCCCTTAGCCTTTCCTTTGCTATGCGGTTTCTCAAGTGGAGTTCTTTTACAATCATTTTCCTGGAAGTATTGGTTGCTTAGGTACCTGTTGGAAAAGCCCAATAATATGTAATGTTCATATGCTATAATGTTTTAAAAGAACACTGCTTCCATTGCAACTTACAAAAGAATGTTCTTGAAAGAGTTTCAGCTAAGTCTGCTCTGTAAGTCATGTATTTTCCTAAGTTTTTGAGAGGTATAGAAAAAAGCACAGTACTCAAACTTCCAAAACCTGCAAGCATGAGCATCTGCAAAATTGCTGCATTGAAGAGAATAGAAGAGAGGAATAATTGTAGCTACTCCCTCTCAGTTTCTAAATAGTAGTATTTCAGACTAAACACTACTACCATAATGAGAAAGTGATTTTTTTCCACACTTACGGTAGGTAACAAGGACAGACCATTTCTCAAGGCCTTGCTCTGGCAGGGCTTTAGCTTAATCTAACCAACATAAAGGATGAGGTAATAGGTTGCTATTAAGAAAGATAGTGTGTTTTATTTAGCTGGCATGATGATTTTCACTCACCTTGAAAAAGGAACAAGGGCAAGGATAATTGAATCAAGTAATAGCATTAATTAAGTGTAATGCAGGGTAGTGTGTTGCTATATCACTATATGTGGAAAATGAGATTCAAAAAGAAGCTGAAGAGGAGTTGTTTCAGCTATAGGTAAGAAACTTTCCAGAGCTCAGGTGTTATCTTTCTGCTTTAGAGACACTACCAGAGCAGAGTATGTTTCTGTACAAATATGTTTTAAGAAAATGTAGACCCAAACAAAAGGTTGAGCCAGCTGCTGACAATGACATACTTCACCTATAGATGTCAATGAAAAGCTATATACAATAACAGTGCATGTTTGCTTAATCAAACATTAGAATTTTGTGATTCCAGAGAACAGCATAAAAGAAGCAAGCTGGATTGCCAAATAAGGATCAGGAATACATCAGCCTTGGCACCATTTGCAAGAGATAAAAAGAAGCCGCCCTTATTGCATTTATCAAGTGTGAATTCCTAAATTGCTGCAGCCTGCTGTAAGAGAAGCCCTGCTACACATCTAGAGACGCTTCAGCATCCTGCTGTGCTAGCCTGACAACTCTTGTGTGTCAAGAGCACTTATTTTTAGATGGGACAGTCATTAGGGACAGAACGTATCCCAACTACTGTAAAGGAAGAAAGAAGTAGTTCAGGGGCAGCAGAAGTGTGTAGGGAGAAGCTCAGTATAGAGGCACAAAGATTGTGTTTCTGACCACAAGCCACAGCAGTTTAGGCTTGCCCTATTTTTTCAGAGTGATTTTTGGCAGCAGCAGTCATGTCCTATTGGGCAATACCCTGTTTTCTAAAATGAGACCATGTTTTGCAAGCTGAGTCAGAGAGGGGAGAAATCAACTCACTGATAATCCTCCTCTGCTGAGGACACAGTCAAGAACATTGAAACAGGACTAACTGGGATGAAAAATATCCAACTGTGGAAAGGTTTTCTGGCTGGCTGTTGCTGACAGCCCCTGGAAATGGGATCAGAGTTAAATAAAAATTGCTGTATTTTAATTATGCAATGTAATGTATGATCTAAGTTTGAAGAGAACTCATGCAGATCCAAATATTGCCTCTGTATAGCTCTGAATCGAACCTAATAATGACTAAATTTAAGATAAAAAGAGATAATGGTTTTGCATATGAGAAAGATATACTGAAAAACACTATTATTTGATTATAATATTTACTGAGACTAAGTCTATGAGGAGCTTTGTGGTTTTGTACAGATTCTAGAGAAGAAGGCTACATATTCACCTTCAAGAAAATGTTGAGATCTTATTTTGCCGACTGGTTTTTTTACTGATAGCCCAGTGTGTATTGATCTGGATTCTCTTATCTCTGTTTATGTGCAGTAGTGAGAAATCTTGTGGAGAGCAAGGCCAGAACCGATGGCATTAGTTCAATTCTGTTTTATGACTTTGTATCTAAAGTATTGCAACATCCAAACATGTTTGATCAGAGCTGGTCACAGTTTGTTGTTCTCATTTTGTGTGAAACTCCAAATTTTTTTTTTTTTTTGCATAAACTTTAAGTGATGAACTATGGGTTTTCAAACAGAAAAATAATTACATTATTTGGAAACTTCCATGGGATATTGTTTTTGAAAATAATGGGGTTCTAGACATGACGACAATTTTCCCAAAGCAATGCTTTTCCCAAAAGGTTACATTATTGTTGCAGTTTATTGGTTGCTTATTAAAAACAAACAACAAATAAAAAATTGTTTGAGCACTTGCCTTTAGTAATGTACTTTTCCCTGACATGAATTATACATTTTTAGGAAGTCAAGGGATGAAATAGAAAGTAAAAGGTGCAGTATTAAAAAACACCAAAACCAAACAAAAATAAATCAACCAATCAAACAAAAAACCCATCCACACCAAAAAAACACCCCAATATATTTGATTGTTTAAAATTTCTGTTGTTTTGTTTTGCTTGTTGATCCAATTAACACAAAAAAGAATTTAAAATTTGGAGTTTCACAGAAAATGAGAATATGAAACTGTGACCAGCTCTGATCAAAAATGTTTGGATGTTGAACTGTTCCTGCACTACCACTTGAGTTCCAGTTTTGAAAAATGGCCAACCTCTCTGCAGAAGTGGGTGACTCACTATAATCTTCAGAAAGTTCAAGCTATTGGAATTGTCCTAAACGCCCTGCCCTCCTGTCCTGGTAAGAGATGTGGTATCATTCTGTTTCTCTCCTTGACCAGGCTGTCCATGTTTGAGACACCTGCTAGTTTTACTCAGAGCTAAGAAATGCTAAGAAATTTTCACAGGCTCAGTTCTTTATCTCATTTGATCTCTAATGTACTATGAACTAATCTTGTTCCTGCAAACACAGATACTTCAGTGATGGGACAGTTGTCCTGGATTGCTCCCTGCTCCTGCAGTGCTCACCCACTGGCGTTCTGTCAGTCTGAGCTGCGTAATGAGATGAGACACTGAGGACAGCTGCTGCTCCTGACTCATCTCGGTGCTCAGCACCTTCCTGCAACTCTGAGCTGAAACTATCACTGTAAATGGGAAACAAACACTGAGCAAACACAGCAGGTATAATATGTTAAATTTTATCTATTGAAACAGAAATATCAGTGGAAGTACATATGCATACCTTGTGTAACAGTAAATTTGTATCAATCTGATTCTAAAGAGAATCTCTTAGTATAATCACAGATGTTAGTCAGTATGAAGCCTGAGATTTTATATAAATATAAGGTAAAGCCTATTTTGTAAATTATTAGTTTAAACCAAGTTTTTGAAACTATTTAATTATAAGGAACTATGAGTGAATATGTACCCATGCCTTCTATGCAAATATGCAAAAGCCTTTCAATTTAAACAACATAAAAGGGTCTGTCCTGCAAATTAAGTTATTCTATTTGCATTTATTTTATTACATTCAGAAATTATGCCTTTCAGTGTTCCAGATTGAATACAGTGGAATAAAGGGCCAATGCAAGTTATTGTTATTGCTAATGCTCCTCTGCCATGGAGGAGGAGGAGGTGTGAGAAGGCAATCCCTCTCTTATGTTTCTGAATTCTGCCAGCAACAGAGAGTACTAAAGGAAAGTATGTTTTACGCAAGCTGATGAGGCTTTGGGTCAAGAGTACTTATTTTGATTCTCCTAAGCCTTAGAGAAAGATGCTGAATTTACCCACACATAAATTTGTCCTAAAAATTGCTACCCAAATTTTGTGTAAAGATTTGTAAAAACTTTGTGACTACATGACTGGGACCTGGAAGGCAATAGGTATAAACTGGTGAGACCATTAGATCAGAGGTGCATAATATGCCATGGAACAGTGTGAGGAGATGCCCAGTAATGTGTAGCAGTAAGCTAAATATGTACCTCAGTGGTTTAGCTTTAATTTATGAATGTAACAACAGCTCCGTGTTTCTTCTGGCAAATCTTGTAAACGAGCTATAAATACGTCTGCTTTGATAAAATGTTTTCCCAGTTGACACCTGTCTCCACCTTAGGCTACTTTTCTCCTTTGAGAAGCAAGGGAGGCAACTGTGTTTGTACTCACACTGATGCCTGCAGAGCCAAGCTCTCTTTCTCAAGTCAACCAGAAAAGCCTTAGTGGGAATCTTCCCCTACCCTCTGCCTTCTGCCTTAGTTTGCTGTTGGTAGGAACTTCTCAGCTTGCAAACTTTGCTGAATGAGTTTTGCAGCTTTTTGCAGTCTAGATATGGCCACATTCAACAGCTGAAGGGAAAGACATAAGCTTCATCTTGCAAGGTGAGCCTCTGAGAGATTAATGTGAAAAAGAATTAATGTGCTTATAAGCAGAAATCTGTATAAGGTTTTAAGGGTAATGGAACACTAAATTGTCAAACTGCCTCTGCCTAACTCAATGTCAGCCCCAAGGGCTCTCCTAAGCCACACAACCCTGTGGCATTAGGTAGGAGGTAGGTGCACGTTTTCAGGTTATGGTTTTAGATTCTGATGTTTATATGCTGTCGTATTCACAAAAGTTTTGGTTTGGGTAGGGTTTTTTTCTTACAGATCTTTTCTTCAGATTTTTTCTTTCAGATCATACTATGCTGTATGGGTATCAGTATCTTTTCAAATCAGCAATCTTGAAGACAAAAAACAATTATTCATAACAATCTCTGGAGTAATTCTGAGAAAAGACTTGAATGTGTTCAAAATGTTTTCATTAATTTTTTTGGACTATCACCATTTCAGATACCCTTGTAAAATCTGCTGAAATAGGGAACTCCCTCACCCAATAGGACAAGAAAGACTGTACTTTCTTGTCTTGCTCTAGCTTGGAGCCAGATTTGGGACATCTTAAATATATTCATAACTAAGAAGTCTAAAGGTAGATTTAATTAGCTATTTAACTAGTTGGTTTAGGAAAGACAATCAGAAATTAAGCACTAATTTGCAATATTGTTTCTGTGGGTACATGTTCAGAGTGAAGACTTTGTTTGTTTTCTAATGAAAGAAAAAAATTAAATCATCTCCAAATTAATGTTAAGGACCTGTTCAGCAAGTATGATATTGAAGATATAGTACCACTATTTTGCTATGTCCTGTGCATTTTCTTTATTTGAATTTGTTCTTTTGCTTAAGTTGACTCTGTGTTTAAAATTTCAGCTGTCAGGCTTGCCAGCAGCATTATAACTGTGAATATCATGACATCCGTATACTTAAAACTTCAGCCAAAATATTGTTTAGCCACTTCACTGATGAGATAAATTTATGAAAAAACCCTCACTTCTTCATATACACTGTGAAAAAAAATTTCACATAGTGCAAATCAACATGTATTTACATGGACTATAAGATATTCTGTTAAACTAAATGCTCAACTCGTTTTGTGGCAGAGACTTTCTCTGAAATATCTCCACAAGAAGAAAGTAACTTAGAATATTTAACAACATTTCACTCTGATGTGATTTAATATAGTCTAAGTGGATTTTAACAGAATTTTCTGAAGCATAAACATAGCTGAATTACAAAAAAGCTGCCTATATGAAAGCATTTGTTAAACGTCTTTTAAAAAATTACCAAATGCACTAACAGAAATACACACTAAACATTCCCAGGAAGTCATAGAATGTTCTTGTCATCTAGCAAAATGATGGCAAAGACAAGGAAATTGGAGGATTTGAGGAAGTGCTTGTATAATGAATACAAGCAGAAAATTTCACGTAGGGGTTTTGGGACATGTTTTCCTCCCTGTCTGGTTGTTTCCTGTTTCTTTGGTATGCCTGTACCAAAATCACAGAGCCACAGAATATTTTGGGTTGAAAGGGTCCCACAAGGATCACTGAGTCCAGCTCCTGGCCCTGCACAGCACCATCCCCAAGGGTCTCACCCTGTGCCTGAGAGCATTTTCCAAATGCTTCTTGAGCTCTGTCAGGCTGGTGCTGTGACCCCTTCCCTGGGGAGCCTCTTCCAGTGCCCAAACCCCCTCTGGGGGAAGAACCTTTTCTTGATGTCCAATCTAAACCTCACCTGATTCAGATTTTTGCTGTGTGAATGACATGAAGAATATAATCTTTCCCAGTGATCACAGTGGAGTTTTCTGCAAATAAGCACTCCTTATTTTTCTATTCCTGTGCTGGAAGGAATGGAGGGACTAATTTTTAATATCTTCAGGTGTGCTATGTCTCTCCTCCAGAAGTTTTCACTAATGAAAGCACAGCATGCACATGCATTAGTGCCTACCTTTAGTTTTCCTGCCTCGTGTTTTTTGTAGCTGAGATCAGAAGAGGCTTACCATATTCACTAAAACACATCTGCTGAACCATGGCTGAGGCTGGAAGCTGCAGTAGAACAGGTGACATACAAGGGGCAGCCATCAATGCCTCTTGGAATGTGCAGTCTCTGGCTGATGCTGGTGACTTCTACACGCTTCTGTCCTCGCCCAGCAGCTCCAGATAGCCCAGCCACCAGCTGGGATTCCATGAGCCAAAGGTGTTTCCTGCCATGGTTTCTGGGTTACAGGTGCGAGTGTTGGGGGATGTCAGGCTCAGGAGCACCTCAGTTCCTGAGAAACATTTGCTGTCTACAGAAGTCTTTCCTTTCCTTGCAACCCTCCTGGGGCATGAGCCACTTGCTGAGACCATGTCTGTCACTGTGGCATGTCTGTGTTTTGGCTACAGTGTAGTTGGTCATGTTCAGGTGACACAAGAGGAGACAGGTTCCTGTCAAACACTGTATTCACCTTGGTCTCCTGCTTTGGTGAGCTCATCCTGGAGAAAATACCATTTAAATCATTAAAAAAGCCATAAATCTGTGCTGTCAAGGTAAGGAAGGCTGTTTTCCATTTATTTTTCTGGTTTTACTCATAATGGATAAATTTGTGTGCTTTACAGTATGATGTCATAAGGCAGTAAAGATTCAGCTAGTTAATCCACACCTTCCTATCTTTGAGCCCTGGTCTATGGTCCATTTTTTGGTCCATTTGGTCCATTTTGGTCCATTTATTTGGTCCATTTTAATTAACAGGAATGACAAAAACTGCATTAGTATGTCACTATGATAATGTGATTGTGTTAGTATGATTAGTGTGATCGCTATGAAATTAGTCCATGAGCAGCACTCTCTAGGTGAGGCTATACTGTTCAAGGAAACATGCTTTCTGGTCATACTTTAAATGCTTTGTAAGCAGAACTTGTCTGAAGAAATGGAACTGTATGTGTTGCCCATACACCCAGAGATATTCTTATCTTTCATGTTATTCTGTACTTTGTCATGATTTTAAAGAGGTGCCTCCTGTGTGTTCATGTATTTCATTAACTTCTGAATTAGAGCAATCTGTTTAACTCAATAATACTGTACCATAAACAGTTATCTCTCATTAGGCTGAGTAATAATGCGTTTTACTACCACAACTTTTGCTTCTTTCTCTCTTCCTGATATTTAACCCCTTTATCACCTTGAATATATAACTAGTTAACAGCAGTCATCTGATAACCAAGAGTGTGCAGAGTTCTTGGAGTCTAATTATAAAATAACTTCCTGAGCAGTTTGTATTTTTACCATGAAATCTCAATTATGAATTATTAAAAATGAAACATTGAGAAATGTCTCAGTATTTTAGATATGATGATTTATTTTTCCATTGCATCCTTTTTCTAGGTTTATTTAGTTGTTGGACCTCTCACAAGACCATCAGAAAACGGCAGGTTGTGTTTTCAGTTGTGCGGTGTTATCATAGGTATAAATATATCTGCAATTTTCCAGTCTGCTGAAAGAATGAGCAAGGCAGAAATAAAATACTCTGACAGCTCACAACACATCTCAGTCATTGGGGAGATAGCTGTTAATAGTCTTGGTGGATAATAGGCTTGATGGATCTGTTAAATAAAGCACATAGTCTCAAAGCTCATCACAGGGAGTAGGTGATAATGAAAAGAACCAGCAGATATGCAAACTCAATTAACCTGCTACTAGTTGTGGACAAGCTATTCCTCATTAAGAAAATAACCAGTGTTGTCAACCTGAGATGTTCTGCACCTTTATAGACTAGCCATAGTCTAATTCTTGGGATTTTATTAATGTACTGTATTCCAAACGTATTATCTTCCAAACATTAATTTTATTCTTCATCTATAGCCGTATTTTATAATGCATTATCTCTGTAGAGCTGTGTTGAAAGATTGCATCTAAGTCATTCTGCTCTAGAATGCTATTCACTAAAGTGAATCTGGTATTTTCTTTCTTCCTCAGGAAGGAACTCCAGAAGGCATGTGTGACTTGGTATTTTTTAAATTAGACTTTTATTAAATAGAGGAAACAGATTTTTCTTGGCTGAAAATATCTTTGACTCCCTCTCTTAAAAAAAAAATCAAACAAAAAAGGCCTATCTATGTATCTCTATACACACTTGCAATCAAAATCAACCCTTCTTTTCCATGTCAGTGGTTTCAGATGGCAGAATGCAACTGCGTAGTGTGGAGATTATTTTGCCTCATTGTGCTGGTGTTTCTTGGCTGGCCCTTGTAGCCTCGTGTGCCCTCTGTGGATTCCTTTCTCCTCTCTGGGCTTCAGCAGGAGCTGATGAATCAAGCCAAGTGTTGCTGAAGGGCACAGGTCTGGGGAGGCAGCACGCTCAGAATGCGTGCAATGGCAAGCTGCAGTGCTGGGCAGTGGAGACAGCTTTGCCTCAGACAAGCTCTCAACTGTAGGCTGTTGGATTTCATGGTTTACTCTGTTAGTCCTCGTTTTTCAGGTCTGAACAACCTTTTCTCAGGTTTCAACTGCGTGAATTTCTCTTGAGCGTGTCACAGAAACCTTAACAATCCAGAGGTTTGTCTCCTAAAATTTACGATGGAGGATATTGCAGTGAAAATGAGTAATGATACCCTGTGCTTAGAGAAAGTAGCTTACTTGGAAGAGGTAGATATATATGCATTTGTCAGGTTTTGAACTCAGTGTCAAAACCTAATCAGTTAGGAAAGATTGAAAAAGGAGGATAGGGCAGCCACGGTTATATTGTGGAGATAGACTTGAATGTAAGTAAGTAAGAATGAGGTTATAGGGTTGAGAAGACGTTGAAAGACTTAGAGGAAAACAATCCACACAGGAATGATACTTATCTCCAACATGGTTGTGGAAACCTGTTACTCCTGTGGCAGTAATACTGGTGAAAGTAAAGACACAAGCCTCACTGGTTTGTGATGTCACTTTTTATGATGTCACTTTTGAATTTCAGCTTCTTTTTTAAAATCTCCCTGAAACCTTTGTGCAAAGACAGTTCAGTGAAAGTATACCATGCTTGCAAAGTCAAGAACCCAAAGTCAGGAATGTTTCTCTTATAGTTACTGATTAAGTAGAAGTTAAAAGACTGCATGTATTTTCTTCAGCAGGGGTTTTGGTATCACTCTGGGTGCTACAGGGACATGCTTTGGGTGTGATGTTTTGGACTTTAACTTTATTCAAACCTATTCCAGAGCTTTTCATATGTGGAGATTAATGTATCATCTTCTTCTGCAGGGCCCTTGGAAAACTCTGTGGTGAAGAAGGGTAAGGGAAAATGCCTGAGGAAACCAGAGTCTATCTTCTCCAGCCTTCAGCTTAGAGAACCATCTCCAAGCCTGGTTTACAGTATTTATATCATGCAGTTACTTTTTAAGTACTGAAAAGGAAGAATAGATAGAGAAACAACCTCCAATTACCTCTCATTTCCTCTTTTTAAGGATGTATCTAATCATTAGGGTATAGTGAGAGATTCAATCCTGTGTATAGCTACCCACAATTACTCTTGTAATTCTGCCCAGAACTGCCTTGAACTTGTTTCTGAGAGGCAGTGATATGTATTTCTGCCTCAGTAGGAACACAGAAGCATTACATATGCTATTTATGAATAAGCTACTGCAATTAAAAAGCCACTGGAAAATAAAGTTGGCTGTAACTGATGCATTTTTGAGCCTTTGGAAAGTGGTTTCAGGCTGTGAATCCAAACTGGCAAAAAGAGCATCTAAGCATTGAAGATAAATGGTGTTTCAGAAATACCCTTGTCCTCATTTAGCCTCAACCTTCAAGCATCATCTTATGCTGAATTGGGTGATGATACACTGGAGAAATTTAATATTTTAGAGGATAGGATCAGAGAAAACACAATGCTGACTGAGGTGATTCATTGGGAGTTTTTTTGCTGATTCTGTTCTCTGAAACATTAAACTTCCCCTGTATATTAACATGGGAGCTGTGAATTCTGTTAGGGCACAGCAGACATATAAAACATAGACATGAAACATTCATCTAACATTCATGTTAATATATCATGTGGAAATGAGATTTATATTTGGCACAGTATGTGTCCTTGATATTAAAAAAAGAGAGAAATAAATGCACCCAACTCAAAGTCTAAACTTAGTATGTGGTTCATGTGATGGACTCCCTGTAGGTCAGCTTCTAAGTGTTGGAATGAAAGCATATTTTTTGTTTGACTTATTTAGTGCAGACGGAATGATTTGGATATTTACTCTTTTCTCCCTCTTTTATAGCTCCATAATAATCAAACAAAATTAAGAAAAATTCCTGAAAAATCAGCTTTTTTTGTTGAAAGCTAATTTTGAAATATCTGTATGTAGTTAATTTTTGTTCTGCACAGAAGACCACTTTCTAGAAATCAGTGCTATAATCAGATTTCCTCTCAATCATCAATGTTGCTGTGTGACTTCCAGCAGTGACTGTGCTGGCTGGTGAAGGGAGCCCCCAGTGTACAAACATCTTTCAGGTACTGCTCAAGCCTCCCAGGTGCATCCTGCATTCGCTGCTTGGCTCTTCGTGTCACTTCTGTCACTCCTCCAGTTCCACACCCACAGGGCACCACTGTGGCAAGGCTGTGTCCATGGCCCAGACTCCCAGGGGGATTTGTGAGAAGTGCACTGGGAATTAGAATGTTGAGTGATCTCTGTGAGCACCTCTTTAATATGTTCTTCCCTCCCCATCTCTCTCAGATTAAAAATTAGTAGGTGATTGCTCAAAAACTTTTGGATTGCAATGAGTTTTGGAGCCCACCAATCAAGACAGATGTGAATGTATGTCAGAACAGCTTCCATTCTTTTCCCTTCCCTTTCACTCTTGATGTGCAATCCATCTTTATTCTCTTTAACTCTTTCCTCTGATTTTTCCTATTTTTGCTGGGTTTTTGTTCAGTTCATTGTAATTTGCATCCTCTTTTTTTTCCTGTAACACATTTAATATTTTTTAAATTTCAGGTTCTGTTAATTGATTTCATTTTCCTTCACAATTTTTCTATGTCCTCCATTACACATTTTATTTTGTTAAAGTCCCTTTTATATTTTAAAAGCTGCTTTTATGCCTGACATAACAGTTGTAGAATTCCTTGTGCTGAGTATGTCTTAAGGGGTTGTTGCATTTTGTTTTGTGTTGTTTGTTTTGGTTTTTTGTTGTGTCGTTTTTTGGATCAGAGCCTGATAAACCTTATGTTATTAAGTTTTCTTGATCAGCCATCCTTGATCATATTTTGTACTGCATCCTATTGTTTATTATTTCCTAACTGGAATGGGCCTTCAGCATTAAGTGTTCTAGGCTGTGGTGTCCAAACTTTTTTGATTGCACACCTCTGTCAGTAAAAATTTTGAATGGGCACATCCAATCTATGCATGTTTATTAATGTGTAATTTAATTATGAGTGCTACTGTAATAACACATTCTGTACACTATAAAACATATTAAAACAAAAATTAGAAAGTGAATGAGATAAAGCTGAAACAGACACATTTTTTTTTAAATCTTATTTATTAATGATACAAAGAATATTTTCTTCCTGCACCCCTATGGATTGTCTTGTGCATCCCCTTGGGTCCTGGCATCCCACTTGGACCCCGCAGCATTTACCATTTGTAACATTCTTTTTCCTAACTCAAATTTCTAAGGTGCTAAGTAGAACCAGGATAATTTCTTCAGTTTTCCTTTTAGAGTTCACCCATCTCACATGATTTTTTCCATGCTACGTAATTAATCTCCCATGGTATCATATGGGTTGTTTTGATAGCAGTGACATTTTTATATCCAACTACATTCTCCCAACAGCTCCAGAAGCAGGAGTTAAACCAAGCATATATGTTAAGATGTGATATTCAAACCCCTTGTGTTTCTATGCTCAAGATTTTATTTTTTCTTTTCATTTGAATAATGCAGAGATAATTTTCCTAAAGGTAAGGCCTCCAGTGTTTAATTTCCTTTTTATTAATAATTGAACTCAGAATCTTACTGCTCTCTGGCTTCAGGTGGGTGTAACTGCTGAAACCAGCAGTACTTTCTGGGGCTTTCAAGCAGATCAGCTTGGAAAATATGCCTGAGGAAAGGAATTTTTTCATATTGACAACTGTGTCATCATGCAAAAGTCTGAAACTGCAGCCCCGAAACACTAGTAGGAATGGGGGATAATTAGAAAATTTGAGGACTATAGGGCTGATGCTTAAAACACTGGAGTGGTACTTTTAAGAAGATTTTTTTTTCAGGTTGATCAATTATTTCCTGTTTATCAGTAAGTCATTTAACCTGTACCTCATTGCTTTGTGCATAACAGCCTCACAGGAATTTTGAGAGTTTAAAATTCACCAAGAAGCATGAACATCTTCATTATATCAAACTGGAAGACCTCTGCAGATCCAGAAAATTACTGACTTTAGGACAGAGGCAGGTTGTCAGCTAGCCCAAGACTGTAATTACAGTTCATGTTCTATCATTTTCTCTTAATGTTCAGGCTTTAAGACCTCATTTAGTTTATATGTTTCTTAGTGTATATGCTTCCAGGCCAATTCAAATTTTCAGAATATATTTAAACAGAGTATTTTCAATATTCATCCTATTATTTATTTAATCTCGAATTTATTTTATGCTTGTATAGAAATGCATCTTCTTCCTGGTGTTACGGAAATTAACTCAGTGAAATATTATGTCAATCAGTTCAATAGAATAGTCCAGTTTCTGCTGGGGTTTGAACTCCTACAGTATCCTTTCAAGGTCACAACCTAAATAAAGCTTTATAGGGTACACAGTGATCCATAATTAATGGCCAGGGTAAATACACCAGCTATATTTCTACCAAATAAATATTTCTTTATCCTTGGGCATTTATGCCTTCTATTTAACTATAAATAGCTGTTGTGTCCTTCTTAATTTGATAGGAAAGCAATATACCTAAACAACTCTTCTTGGGCTTATTCTAAAGCCTATAAATACAGTGAGAGTTTATTAAGAATTTTGGTGCAGTTTTTATGAACTCCTTAAGCTTTCTTCTAAAGATTTTTCTCTCAAACATATCATGTTTCTGAATTTGCTGTAGTTAATTCCCATTTTTCTTGCCTTGAGTACTTAGAACCTGCATTCTGATTGCAACAGTTTAATTCTTACAGCAGCCACTTAGATAATTTTCATCTGAGTTATCCTAGGGTCTTCAGCAGGAATCAGCTTGACCATGAATGACAGAAAAAGGAAACAGTGCAGATGAGTCTTACAGAAGACAAAGTATTTCTTTTCAGTTTCCAAAAGCTTTACACAATATTTACATTTCAGAAGAGATTCTATATTTAAGGCCTTTACCTTTAAAATGGTATCTTTTTGGAAAGCATGATAGATTTTAATGGTTGCTTTCAAAAATTGTGTGCAGTGTGCTAAATACAAGGTAGGCTGGAGGTGCTGCATACCCAATTCTCAGCTGCTTCTCACTCAGCAGGAATTTAGAAAATTGGCTTAGATGTGTTGGTTCCACCTGCAGTATGTGAGATGGCTTGGAACCCTCAGCAAGTAGCTGTTCTTTTTTACTAACTTTTGCTGAATCCTTTGTCTTAAGGCCATTTTATCTCATTTTGAAATGCAGTATGCTGTATTTGAAATTTTCTTCATGTCAAGCTGTGTCATGAAGACAATACAATCCAAGATGAGACATTTTGCACTGGGAAACAACTGCTTATCATGAGAACCATTCCTCTGAGGGCAACCTTGTGGCCTGGTAGTTTAGATATCATTTTGCAAAGCAGGAAAACATTTATATTCCCCTTGTGGTGACTGCCTTTGGTTGTACTATGTGTATTATTTTAGAAAATATTTTATGGGGAAATAATTGCTTTATGAACCATTGAATTGACCTTTCTTTTTTTCCCCTGAACATCTCCTGTGCTTAGGGCAACCTATTAAAACTGTATTTTCAGCAACATTTTCCCAGTTGACTTAAATGATGAACTTTTGCCAGTGAGATTTTACTGATTTCCATCTGGTACTTTCTCTGATCTTGAATTACTGAGACATTAGGTAGATTACCAGTTTCTTGAATATTTCTCAGACGTTTTCCAGGGTTTTGCTATAATTCAAACCCCCACATGGAATGGATTATTGTTCCCAAGCTTAGAATTGTTCCTGTTTGTCAGTTCCTTACTGGAGGAATGACAACCAACAGAAATTTTAGCTATACCTTAACAGTATTTTAAATGGAAAATTCTGTTGCTGTCTCCTACCTGTAGTATATACTGGACAACTTTATACAAAATGCTAATTGAAATTTGAATTTTAGACATCTTTGTAGCAGGCATAAATAATTACTAAGTTTGATGAGCCAGTAACATAACTTCCTATGTTGATGATGAAAGTAGCTCAAAGTATTTCAATACATTGGAAATCCAGCATTCTGTTCTACAATTCACTCAGAAATGCCCCTTTTTCTATCATGTAAATGAAATCTTGGTAAATATTTCGGCTTGTATAAAACCAGGCTTTTAAGCAAGAAAAATGACGGACACCCTGACTTATTTTTTTTTCTGTAGTTAGGACTTCAAATAAATAAGTGGCAAAATAATTACTGGTAGAAAATATTTCCCACTGTCATTCTAGAATACTCTTTAGATAATTATTAAGCCCTGGATGTAATCCCCTTTTAGTCCACTGAAATTGTTTCCATCACCAAGCATTCTACAATGGCTTAAAATGTGGGTTTGCTCTTCTCGTTTCACTCTGATTTTTTGTTGTGGTATTGGTTTTTTAAGCCTGTAGGTACTTAAATGAGTAGCTTAAAAAATGCTCTCTGAGATCTTTAAAGTCTGTCAGTACTGCTAAAAATGTTACACATATATTTTATTGGTAAAATGAAAAATGTCAGTCTGATATGGATTCTTGTTAGTTGTACTGAATATATTATGGAAATTCTGGATTGGAATTAGGGTTGCATTACTGAAGACAGCTCACTGTAGGATATTGATTTTGTAAATATTTGGGTGTTCTTTATAAAACACTAGGCAAGTAACCATTGATAAAATCTGGTAAAAAGTGTAAGCCACACCTGCACCAAAAAGGTATAGCCATATTATAGTTCCCTGTGAAAGAAATATTTGTGATCTTCTGGTGGCTGACTGAAAATTCAGGCAATGGAGCCCATATTACATAATGATTCCTTCACTGGTAAGTGTAGATTTTTGAATTATACTTTCTCTCAATCTCGTTCTCTCTCTCTCTTACTAGTCATAAGGAGAAATAAATGGCAAAAGTTGGATAAAACTTGCATTTATAATATGATATGCAATCACAATATATGAACCTATTCTAATAACATTTTTTTTTTATTATTACATAAACTCTCTTTATAAGGTAACATTATGGAAGATTCTTCAATCTTGTAGCTCATTGCTTTACTGCTAATTGTTCCATTTTCAAGGAAATCTAATTGTCAGTAAGATTCCAGAGAATTTTCATTTTGGTTATCAGAGTTTCAGCTTTGCTTAGTAAACTATTATGTTTGAGATAATTTTTCATCTTTTGAAAACGGTGAGACAAAAATAATTTTTCTACTGAATTTGTCTGGAGGACAAAAATATTGAAAACATCAAAGAGTTTTTTTCTTCGTAATTCAGATAGTGTTTTTCTGCAAAGTAAATATGTAGTTTTGTGGATATTTTATTAACTGAAGGAAAGTGAAAAGAGCTGAATTGAGAGCACTCTGAAAAATGGAGTAGTAAACTTGTGAGGTAAATGTATTTTGAAGGAATTTTGATTTTTTTTAGCAAGAGGAATAATTTTTCCAGAAAGTTCCAAGCCAGTCTCTGCATCATCTGGTTCTACACCTGAATCCACCCCCTTCAACTCCATATAACACAGTGCAGCTACACCTTCTCTTAATAATTGTGTAATTGATATTTTTATGTAAAACATCTCACAGCTTTGCAAAACTATATGTGGGAACCATCCCAATATTATGAGACTCATCAAATATCTTTGTATTCCTAATAGCATCAGCAGAATCCATGTCTTCAACACATTTCTTCAGAAAGATATATCTGTGAATTGTGGCAAAGCAAATACAATGCATGCACCACAGATTCAGGAAGTCTTATGTACTCATATCTGAGAGCAATGGAGTGCTCCTTATTCAATGGCAGAAGTGGTCTTCAGAAGCAGGATTTAATTCTTACATAAACTGCTAATTTCCAGAGTTATTTCATCCTGATGAAGCTTAGCTTCTCATCTGTAAAGTGTCACTTCCTTCTTTCCTTAGCCTGTGCAGATTAAGAAATGTTGGTCCTCCTGCTTTCATACACAGTACAACCAAATGCACGTAGAAGGGTTAACAGAAAAGCAAGAATTTGATGGTTTCCTCTATTAAAGGTTAATTCTTTAATGAGAATGCAATTAAAATAGACTGTTTAATTGTTGCTTTTGTTGTAATCATGAGACATCTGCCTGATTCTGAAAAACTAAAAGGCAGCTGAGAAACAATCTGGAAACCCCTTGGTACCTTACTTTGCAGCAGCTGGTAGATTCAGGGCCTTTTAGTTTCAAATGAAAATAATTTCTTCTTAATGTCTAATCTAAATCTACTCTCTTTCAGGTTGAAGCCATTCCCCCCTGTCCTGTAACTCCAGGCCCTTGTAAAAAGTCCCTCTTCGTCTTCCTTGTAGGCTCCTTTCAGGTACTGGAAGGCTGCAATTAGGTCACTCCAAAGCCTTTCTTTTTCCAGGCTCAACACTCCCAATTCTCTCAGCTTTTCCTCACAGGGGAAGTGTTTCATCCCTCTGATCACCTTCATGGCCCTCCTCTGGAGTCCCTGCAGCAGGTCCCTGTCCTTGCTGTGCTGGCACCCAGAGCTGGGTGCAGCCCTGCAGGTGGGGTCTCAGCAGAGCAGAGCAGAGGGGCAGAATCCCCTCCCTGGCCCTGCTGCCCACGGGGTTTGGATGCAGCCCAGGACACGTTTGTCTCTCTGGGCTGGCAGTGCCCATGGCTGGGTCATGTCCAGCCTCTCACCCAGCAGCACCCCCAGGTCCTTCTGGGCAGGGCTGCTCCCATCTGCTCATCCCCAGCCCGGGCTGATGCAGGGGATTGCCCCAACCCAGGTGCAGCACCAGCACCTGGTCTTGTTAAACCTCATGAGGTTCTCATGGACCCTTTCCTTTAGCTTGCTCAGGTCCCTCCGGATGGATCCCATCCCTCAGGTGTGTCAACCACGCCACTCATCTTGAACATGAACTGCCAGAGGTGGTTGTGACTCAGACCTTGAGAAGGGCTTACAGTAGAGAATGTGACCACACTGGGAGGTTACAGCAGTGTGCAGGAAACACCACTGGTAGTAGATTTGCATCTGCTCATGGCACTGGTCTGGTAGCAATTTTCAAAAGGCTAAATTTGCAAAGCAATACATGGATAGGGCACAGATCTACTTGTCCAATCTGGCACACTCTGAGCTCTCTTTCCACTGCCAAGGGGCCAGAATGGATGCAAGAATCTCATCCTTCCTTTGGAACTGACATATGGCTAATAATACTTCTGGAGAGTGAGAGACTGAGAAGAACAAATTCCTTTGACTGCCACTCACCTCCAGTGATGCTGCCCATACCTAAACCTCTTAGCTTCATAACAAGATGTTTTAGCTGCATCTCCAACTCCAGTGCCCACCTCATGATTCTGCCCTTTCAGCTCACACTTAAGATGTTTTAGGTTAATTATAGAAATGCAGCAGCACATGAGTGAGTGAGAGAAAGACGCAGAGAGATGATAAGAGCTTGCAATTATGTGAAGGGTTTAAATACTGAGGAGACAAGGAACATATAAAGCATGAAACATGGGCTAGTACTAGGGTGGATGAGACATAACTAAGAAAGGGGAACACCCAATAAATTCTCTGGAAAAGTTTGCCAGACAGTGTAATTGTTAAATTGGGAAACTCTCTTCTAGGAGGATTTCTCACTTGGAAGGTTCAAGACTTCAATAGTTTCATAGGGAACAATTTTAGATTTGTGGGGAGTGCAGAACTGTCTTTTCTGGCTTCTCTTTGTATGTCTGCATACACATTCATTACTGCACAGACATTGGTAACAACACATGGCTCCTTCATGACAGTGATTTTCATCATATATTGCATGTTTGGCATTCTCGTCTCATCAGGGCTGCTCCCCATCAACAAGGCAATGCTCCAATGCTGCTTGTATTTCTAAAGACCATATAGCTCCAAACAGCTGTTGCGAGACAAAAGAGACAAAAGAAAACCTGTCAGAATGGCATTTTCTTCTTATTCTTGAAAATGTAAAGTTTCTTTCAAAGACTACACTGGCCTGAGGCTTAAGAGAGGTAACATTTGGCTCTGTGCTAGGACAGATTTTATATGTCAACATCCATTGGATTTAGAAATAGCAGATTTTAAAGGAGAAGTTGCTCTAAAGTCTGCTAGGTCAGGATATACTGTATATAAAATTGGTATATTATGAAAAATGTATTGATTTTATTAAGACATTTACAGAAAAAAAATCATAAATTGAAAGGCTGAACTAAAAATTACAGAGAGGACCTGATCCTACACATTTGCAATTTCTGAATGCATTGCTAAATGCTGTAAATAATCTGAGGTCTGTTGTAATAAGTGTTCTATCCTTTAGAGCTGTTGAAGAATCACGGCTATATTTTTAAGCTTTTGTAATTTTTTTAGTCAAAAGCTGAATAGCAGTTTTGAGAATTTCTAGGCATCATAAGATGACAGTGTGATTTTTTTTGTTCACATTTTAGCCAGGCAGGGGTAAGGACTCATGTTCTGATTTTGGCTGCAGTCTCAATAGCGTCTTCTTGGTTGAACAATATATCCAGTTTTGCCTATGTGCATGTGTCTCCTATATATGTGTGCATGTGTAGTATATATATACACACACACACCACTCTCTATATATACAGACACACATATATTTAATTTTGTTCTCCTATTAATAATCATACACATTGAGGCTTCATGCTCCTGTGTGTTCAGGCTGTTCTAGGGGCATGCAGATCACGTCCACTGCAGATCTGTCTGCTCTCCAACACCCTGTACTGCCTGTGTTCCCTGTCTCTGGGGTCACTCCCAACAGCTAAGTCATGAGAAATGTACACAGCGTGTGGGGGCCCTGGTCAGCCAGAGCCAGAGTGTTTTTCCTGTAGATGACATTGCATAACATACCTCAGTAGGTTTTTGCTTCTCTGGTTTACTTGAGTCTGTGATTACATTTTATTGCAGAAAGCAGTACTATTTTGGCCAGAGGAATAACTTTAGCTGGGCAATTTTCAAGTGGCTACAAAGAAGGAAATGATATTTTGGAATTACGTACGTTGTGTGGTGCCCTTTTTGTTTGACCTTGCAATATATGGGAGTGTGTTGGTGTGTGGACTGATGAGTTCTCAAGTGCATCAGGATCCTAACTGTGAGTTCTGCTGGATTAGAAATGTAAAACTTGAGGAGACAGTAGAGAAAGCAAAAATTTAGTTAGAAAGTAAACAAGAAAATACAAACTGTTTCACAGATTTTTCAGTGAGAGCTGGCTCTGTCCCAGTTTCAGGAGAGTCTGTCTCTCTCTAGCCAGAGGGAATGTAGGATGTGTCAGAGAGGGTCTGATTGGGGAGGAATTCAGTGCAGCTATCAGCAGTGGACTTCTATGTAAATACTGCAACACCTCTGAACTGAGCAACAGCTGAGATAACACTGTAAACTAATCTCTAGTGCTGGCCAAGCTAGTCAATCCCTCACATTATATGGTTTCTGTAGAAAAGATGTGCTAGGAAAAAAAGAAGCAGATTTAAACTATATATGGCAACTTACCATGGCGTAAAATATGCTGACTTTTGAAAATTGAAAACAGCATATGGTATTTTTTTCTTCGAAAGGGTGCTCTGTGCCAGGGTGTATATGCTTAGAAATCCTTGCATGTATGTGAGCTCTTGTTTAAATAGGCATTGCTATCACCAAAGTATTTCCAAGTGTCTGTTACGTGTGCCCGATCAATTTAGATAAATATATACTCACTTGGGATCCTTATCCCACCAGTATTGATTTTGGTTGATTTTCCATCAGGACAAAGCAAACAAAGAGCCAAAATTTATCCAGAGCAGAGGCATTGAAGCACAGTGTTTTGCTGCTTTGACCTTTTGAGATCACTGCAGTTCACAGTCCTACACAGCTCTTCTTAGGTAGCTAAGAAAAAGAAAAAAACAACATATAAATACATATATATATACACAGATAAATATATGCATATAAAATATAAATGTGCATAATATTTTTATATGCTGATGTATTAAATATACATACACAATTCTGTACACAAATGGTATCTCACCTGGAACAGGTTTTCCTTCCTGATGGCATTTAAAGAAAAGGAGCTATTAATATCCAAGAACTTTGCTGCTACCATCCCTTTCAGAGTTGTGCTCATAATTGGGCACAAACCCAAGATAAACTGGGCTTGGGGTGGAGCTAACCACCTCATTAATTGTGCTAGAAACAAGGCAATTGATTCCACAATCTCTGATTTCAGAAGAAATGAGTCTGAGGGTCTCTGACGCCCCCTTAGGATATGGTTCAGAAACCATGAGCGATTTCCAGTTGTTGCACGCTTTGTCAGAGCTAAACCACCGTGCAAAGATTGCTCTTCCCCACTTCTCAAAGCCCCCAGACTGCAGGTTGTGTAGCATTCCTTCCATATAATTTAAGATGTATATACCCATGTGATGTCTGCCAGCCTTTCTATGGCATCTCATAAACTGGACCTGTGTTTAAGCAGTTGATCCACTTGAGTGTTCCTCTCTTGACTTTGAATCTCACCATTCATTCCCTTCTGTCCCAAACCTCAATCCTCCCTGCTGCATCCTTGCACTGTTTCACAGGCAGACATGGGGCATTTTACAAGCTGAGCTCCTGGAGGACACTGTACTCCACATTATAATGAGTTTCTCTGGGACACGAGTTGACAATCTCTCCTTTCACATACCAGGCCAAACCCACTCAAGGGATGCCTCTCCAGTCTTTCTATTTTTAACAAACAAAAAAAAAGTCCTGAAGACACATGGATTTTCTAGGTTCCACCGCTGGAACAAATTATCAATGTGGATGTTTCAACAACTGAGCAGGAAAACAACTGTCACATTACATTAATACCATAGCTGGGTTTTGTCCAAGCTATTCCCATATCTCATCCTCTGCCCTGGACATATCTTACTGATCTTACTTAAGATCTCTTACTGATCTGGTGTGCACTAAAAGAGCAAGAATGATGAGTGTAAGTATATGCATGTTAGCATAAATGAGCACATCCCATTTTGTGCTATAGATGTCAGCCAAAAGCAGAGAAAAGGGTGAATTTTGCAGCATGTGCTCATCAAAGTTTAAAAGAAATTGTGTGTGCGCTGCTCCTTCCTAAGGCAACACAGAGAGCAGATGCCGCCTCCATGCAGGAGAGGAGCCTCAGTTGTTGGCACCAAAGTAGCCTCATCACTCGCTGATTAAATACAAGCTCGACTGGCCTTTTTATTTTCCCTTGGAAAAAAAGAAAAGCCGGTAGAGAAAACACCCGTGCGGCTTCCCTCGCACCCTGCGCCAAGCCCGAGCATCACGAGTTCAGGCGCCGCACCGGGTCGGGCACCGGCGGGTGCTGACCCCGGGGCCGAGCCGGGCTGCGGCTTCCCGGCCCTTCCCGGCCCTTCCCGGCCCTTCCCGGCCCTTCCCGGCCCCTGCCCGGGGCGCTGACCCCGGGGGGCTGCGCTGGGCTCCCTATTTGGCCATGCGGCGGCCGGGGCCGCGCTGCCCCGCGCCTGCCTTACATGGGCCGGGCGGCCGCGCCGCGCCGGGGCCGGCCGGGCCATTCATGGCTGCGCGGCCGCTCAGTGGCGCGGAGCCGACCAAATAAGGACAAGGTGGCTGTCCCGGCCCGCCGCGGCCCGCACGACGCTGGCCCTCGGGGGGTATAAATCGGGGCGTCTCCGCCGAGCCGGCAGCCAGGGTCTCCTCCGCTGCCCCCCGCCGCCGGTGCCGGTCTGGTGAGTAGCGCGGCGGCACCCGCGGCCCCGAGGGGCGGGCGGGAGGCGTTGGGTGGGACGGGACGGGACGGGACGGGATGGAACACACGGGAGGCACCGGCGGGAGGCACGGGCGGGAAGCACCGGCGGTCGTGCGGGTGCAGCCGGAGCTGGGGCCGTGCAGCCCCCGGCGGAGCGCTGCTTCTGCCGGGCACACCGCCCGCCCCGGCCCCGGCCGTCCCCCGGGCAGCAGCGGCCGCCGCGCTCCGGCGGGGCGCTCCGGGCAGGATGGATCGCCGCGATTCAAAACGCTTTCCCTCCCTTTTCGATCTGCGGCCAGAGGGATCCGCTAATGACGCCCTAATTTGGCGTTTTGCGAGCTGATGCAGCTTTTAAAGCGCGGAGAAGAAAGCGGCTGACGGATCCCGTTTAGAGCCCTGCCTACGAGCCGTCGAGCATCCTCCCGGGACGAGTCAAATTTCCCGCTCCCGCCGCAGCGATCCGGCGGTGCCCTCCGGGATGGCGGGCCGGGGGGCGCGGAGGGGCTGCCCGCGGGGCTCTGAACGTGCCGCCGTGCTTTTTTCCAGGTTCGTGCTTCCTTCCGAAGATGTGCGACGACGAGGAAACCACCGCACTGGTGTGCGACAATGGCTCCGGGCTGGTCAAGGCGGGCTTTGCCGGAGACGATGCCCCCAGGGCCGTTTTCCCGTCCATCGTCGGTCGCCCGAGGCACCAGGTAAACTCAGAGGCAGGATGGAGGCAGGACAGAGCATCGCTCTCTCTCTAGGCGTTGCCTCCACTTTCCCCTTCCCTCAGTTCTTCTGCCCTGTCCCAAATACCCTGCCGTCTCGTCTGCTCAGCTCTTGCGACAGTATTGGTGATTCATTCCCGGGTCTGGCCAGGGTTTCCTTAACTTCCCTGTTTGGCTCTCCCATACCTTCCTTTTCTCCTACAATTTCCTTGGTAAAAAGTCCATAAAGTTCATAATGCTTATTTTTTTTAAATGAAAACACTTTCAGTTTATATTTTTTTATCCTGGATAAATTTCTGCTGAGGCTGCATAGTAATAGGAAGTGTCTTCTATCACTGGAATGCTAATTTTCCTCTCATTTCCTATTTACAGACTCCTTTTCCTGCTCATGATATTGTGCAGTTTACTTTCAGTCACATTTTTGGACCAGAAAGAAACAATTTAATATAAGAGGTGTATTATAAATGGGAGAAAATCCATTCATCTCATGGAAGGAAAAAAGAATTTATGAAAACACCTCATATTCTCTTGACTTAATATTTTAATAATGTTAAATTTATTTTCCCACAGCCTTTTAGGGTTGTGACTGCTTGTACCTTTCTTGAAAATAAGATAGTTAGAATTGCAGAACTGTAGAATGTCCTGGCTTGGAAGGGACCAACAAGGATCATTAAAGTCCAGTTCCTGGCCCTGCATGGGGCAGCCCTGGGAGCCACACCATGTGCCTGGGACAGTTGTCCAAATTCTTCTTGAACCCTGTCCGGGTTGGTGACCAGTTCCCTGGGGAGCCTGTTCCAATGCCCAACCACCCTCTGGGTGAAGAACCTTTTTCTAATATCCAGCCTAAATCTCTCCTGACTCAGCTTCAGGCCAGTTGTCTGTGATGTAGTTGTTTGGGCTCTGTGTTGTTGTCTTCCCCAAATAACGCTTTTCTGTGTTTTCTTCTCTTAGGGTGTGATGGTTGGTATGGGTCAAAAAGATTCCTATGTGGGTGATGAAGCTCAGAGCAAAAGAGGCATCCTTACTTTGAAATATCCAATTGAACACGGCATCATCACCAACTGGGATGATATGGAAAAGATATGGCACCACACTTTCTACAATGAACTCCGTGTGGCCCCTGAGGAACACCCTACTTTGCTCACAGAAGCCCCCTTGAACCCTAAAGCTAATCGTGAAAAGATGACCCAGATAATGTTTGAAACCTTCAACGTACCTGCTATGTATGTGGCAATCCAGGCTGTCCTGTCCCTGTATGCTTCCGGTCGTACAACAGGTAAAATAAACAAATGAACACCATTTAGAGTCCATTTCCTTTCAGGAACTCTCCTTTCTTTACATTCCATATACGAAAATGCACCATAACTCATTCAATTTACTCAAAAATCGGTATTTTTACTTTATAGCAATTAATGATAGCATAAAAGCCAATACAAAATAGGTTCACATTGCTCTTTCCACAGACAGTTTGCATTGGTTTTGCAGAGGCACCATGGAACTGACTGTGCCACTGCTTGTTGTGGTGCAAATGAGGAGACATTCCTGTAGGGATACTGTAGTTACAAAAGTGTTACACCAGCTGAAGGGTTTAAACTGGACCAAAAGATGCCTATTATCAGATCAAGGCAGTCACTATTGCAAATATTCTTACTGCTCAGTATAGTAGAGGTGGAAGACTGGTCTTATGGATTATTGTAAAATACCTATGGAACAACTGTTCTGTGCAAAAATTCACAACCCACAGGAATGTCCAGCAAAGGCAGAAAGAATTGGAAAGATCTTTGTGACTGGAAAAGAATTATGCTTCTTTATATTGCCTGAAAAATCCTTTATTTTATTATGCTTCTTGCTACTTCCTGTGTGTCAGGGCTCTAAGCATTTGGCAGGTGATTCCAGCTGCTCTCTGCCGTTTCTCTCCCAGGTATTGTCCTTGATTCCGGAGATGGTGTCACCCACAATGTACCCATTTACGAAGGGTATGCTTTGCCTCATGCCATCATGCGTCTGGATCTGGCTGGCAGGGATCTGACTGACTACCTCATGAAGATCCTCACGGAGCGTGGCTACTCCTTTGTGACAACAGGTCAGTCCTTCAGCTTTTCTCTACCATGAAAATCCTCACGTCTCTCTTGGCTGATCGTCTTCTCTAGCCTTGTGCTTATCCAAAGTTTGATTTGATTCTCTTGTACCTACAGCTGAACGTGAGATTGTTCGTGACATCAAAGAGAAATTGTGCTATGTTGCACTGGACTTTGAGAACGAAATGGCCACTGCTGCCTCTTCCTCCTCTCTGGAAAAGAGCTATGAATTGCCTGATGGCCAAGTGATCACCATTGGTAACGAACGTTTCCGCTGCCCTGAAACCTTATTCCAGCCATCCTTTATCGGTAAGTGTTCCCAGGAAATTCTCCTTTCTGTAGGAGGTATGAATGAATCAGAAGACTTGGAAGGTGCGCCGCTCCTCTTCCTGCTTACCTAAATTTGGCAAAAAATCAGACATGAATGAATAATAATTTAGATCATTTGGTTCCTGTAAGATGGGCTTGATGTAAGCTCATCCGGTAATTAGCTGAGTTCTGGGCTCTTGTTGCAAGTTTTAGATCAAGTTTTAGGGTCACAATCTTTTAATGATAAAACATACAGTTACAATATCATCATTGAGGAGTTGGACTCCATGATCCTTATGGGTCCCTTCCAACTCTTGACATTTTATGATTCTGTGTCACTGATGGCAAGAATAGCCTTCAGTGCTGCCTTTGTAAGGCTTACACTTGAAACAGTATCTATTTCCATGAAGAAGTAAAGTGTCAGAGAGGAGAAGGACATGGAGTGAAGGTGTGTGTATATTTATATACACTGTAATTAACATTGCCATGGTCGAGATGGTAAGCCATGCTGGTTGTGCGTGCAGCTGACGGATACAGCAAATGTTTATACTCTTAAGTCCCAAGCAGAACATGCAGTTGTTCATCAGCTGACATCTTACTGTGGATCCAGTGTCAACCCTTTCAGGAAGCACCTGTTAAAATTAACAAATTGGAATGCAACCCACAAACACTTGCTTCTTGTTTCTTTTTTCTTACCACTAATATCTTCTTCTGTGTCATGGTATGTCTTGCCTTGATGATTCTGAATACTATAGACTGTATTTTGAGTAGACTGAAGAAGTTACTATTGTCTTCTTTAGTTCTACTTCAACTGTTTTTATTGTCATTTGCTGTCTTTACTATATTCAACTATATTCAACTATATTCAACTATATTCAACTATATTCAACTATATTCAACTATATTCAACTGCTTTTAGTGAGACTGACATAAACTTACACTCATGTTTTCTGTTCTTGATACCCTTCTTCCATTGCTGTATACTAAATGAGTTTATCTTGTGTGTCTACTTGTTCTCTTGCTGTATATTTTGAGTCTCTTGCCTCTGCACATGCATTATGAGTCTTACCTTTTCTAACAAATAATGTTCACTTCCTAAGCTAGTTTTGCAATTCTGTATTTTTATGTTTTTCTGTAGCGCTTTATAATCAGGAAGCATTTTTACAAGAAAAGGGCCACAGAAGTTCATATTAATGATGATGAGCAATGCCACAGTTTGGTTTCATGGAGACCTCTTGTATAATTCACTGGCCTATTGTCTTTTTTTTCCTCAAGGTATGGAATCTGCTGGTATCCATGAAACTACCTATAACAGCATCATGAAGTGTGATATTGATATCCGTAAGGACCTCTATGCTAACAACGTCCTCTCAGGTGGTACAACAATGTACCCTGGCATTGCTGATCGCATGCAGAAAGAAATCACTGCTCTTGCTCCTAGCACTATGAAGATCAAGGTAAGGAACTTGACTCTGTGTTGTAGAATTTGGGTAAAGATGGAGACAATGTCCACTTCATTAAACTGGGATATAAGAACAGAGCAAAAATGAGATCAACAACTCTGGACAGACAAGCAGAAATTCCATTTAATCAGAATAATTATGTTGGTTAGAAGCAAGTGTTAGAAAAGAAGAAAATATGATTACAGATTTTTTTAATACATTACATATATTGTAAGAGCTGCTGAAGATCAATACCATTATAGAAAAGCCCTTTACTTGCTTAAGGAAGTATCTAGCAGTGTGTAGCATTGACAATATGGATTTATTGTTCAGAAATGAGGATTCTGTTGCTTTTCTTTATCCTAGATCATTGCCCCTCCTGAACGCAAGTACTCTGTCTGGATCGGTGGCTCCATTCTAGCATCTCTGTCCACTTTCCAGCAAATGTGGATCAGCAAACAGGAGTATGATGAGGCTGGTCCATCCATTGTACACCGCAAGTGCTTCTAAGCACTCCCCCCCTCAATTTACTTCCCACTCAGGATGACGACAATATGCTTCTTGGAGTCTTCTGGCAAACCTTCCCGAACTCTTCAGTCATTGTACAGTTTGTTTACACACCCGTGCAATTTATTTGTGCTTCTAATATTTATTGCTTTATAAATAAACGAGATCTGGGACTTGCAACCTACAAATTATTGTCTTTTGTTTTATTTTAAGTATTTTTTGGTCAGAAAAATGAGACTTAACCCCTGGGATTTGGAAACTCGCACAAGACCTGTGAATACCTTTACTGCATCCATGTCCTAACTGTTGTAGGCATGTTAGGTCATGGTTTTTCTCTTAGAAGGATTTACACTTTATAGTTTTAATTTTAGAATCTGGAACAAAAGAAGTAATATATTTCAAGGCTTATAAAGAAAAAGCCTTAAGGTAGAGCCAGTAAGTGGAACAAGTGAAAGGAAACCTCTCATACTCACTCAGTTTAGAAAGATTCTTTTATCACATTTATTGTAACTCAGACATTTTAATATTCATTTATTAAAAGCCAAAGCTTCTGTAAAAGAATTATGTTAATACATTTAGAACGTAATTTATAAATAATTAGCTCAATCCTAAAGAGTCATGCAATTGTTTTCCATGGGCTATAAATATTTATGACAAAAGATTAATTGAAACTGACAGCTTACTCATCTTCCCCTATCTCTTCAAAGCCAGAGATAAAGTGAAGTCTTTATTGTAGTAATGCACAAGAATTAAACTTTTGCTGTATAAACCTACAATTGTTACAATCACAATTATTTTCACATCATCATTCATCTGTCTTAAGCAATTTTTAATCCTTAATCTTTGCTATCCTTTCTTGCTGTTTGACCTAGATACTACAATCATAAACTGCACACTTTCCATGGGCATTTGTGTTCCTCACCAAGACTTCTTATAACTGGGCTCTGATTTTTTTTCAAAAAGTAGTAACTAAAAAGGGAAGTACAGAATGATCTGGGACATTTTCATAAAAGTGTCATAGTTTTCAGTCAGTGTCATAGTTTGAACTATATACAGACTGGAATACGCCTAAGTTTGATTTAGGATATCAGTTAAAGCAAGTATCAAACTGTGTATGTAGTTGGTTAGCTGAGTTTTGTCACAGCTGTTTGAAAAGATAAGGCTTATGCGAATTTTATAATCCAATGCTAATTAAAAAAATAGTTTACATTTTTTTGGGAAACTTTCTGTTCCTCTCTGCTTTTATTTTCTAAAAGGTGTTAAAAATAGTGATTAGATGTGATCTGTAATTATATAGAACCAATTTTATTCTTTCAAAAATGTGAAGACATAGTTAAAATTTGTCCCCAGTTTACTTATCATTAGAAAGCATTTTACTGAGGGACCATCTCCTTGCAATTGAAATATTAAAATATTTCTAGATATTTTTGGGGTTGGGCAGAGAAATTGGATGGAATTGTCAAATATATTAAAAGATGAACATATATAGGGCATGTAAAACATTTTTCAATTTGGACATTAATTTAAATAATTCAGACACTTAAAAAGGAAATTTTAACAGTATGAAAATCTAAACATAAACGTGAAATACTCATTCTAATACTGCACACAGTATTACTGAAATGTTGCTGCAAATAGGGCTTTTCATAATAAAATACGAATGTATTAACCTCTGAATCTGTTAAGGCAAAGTCAGCAGCCTCCACTGTTCTCAAGAAGGTTCCCACAGAAGGTAGTTATTCTGAAGTTCACACCATGGAGAAATCTTGTATGTTTTGGAGACATGGGAACTCTTCCAGATGTCTGACCAACACAGATGTTTGCCAATGACTTTTGCATATGGTTGTTTAGAACCGTTGCACTTTTTTCACTCAACTTGCTTGCTAATTTGAAAGATTTGGCTGGGCAGAAAGGTTATCTCAGGTATTAGTGTGAATTAATAGGGTAACACTGGACATAAATTGCAACTAATTGGAGCTTAAAATGTTAAGCAGGTATGCGAAGGGCATGCTAAGTCAGCCCCAGTGGCTGCCTGCCTTGACTGGCTCTGACTGACAGGTCAGGAATGGCAGGCAACTGTTGGCACCACATTCACAGCTCTGCTCAGGGATTCACTGCTGAGCTGTGGGCATGAGCAGGGAATTGAAGGAAGCCACTGATTACAGGACTGATGGAAAAATTCCTTCCACAGGCATTTAGGGATTTGTAATTCACAGTTTGCAGAAATGGATATGAGCAGCAAGGATTGTACGAAGTGGTCGTGTGTTTGCATATACTTGGGACAGGACTAAAAAATGTGCCAATGCCTTACCCTTTTGCTCTTCTGAAGGCATTTTTCCAGATGCATTAATTTTTAGTGCAATAGCCCCAAATTTGGCCATTGAAAATGATGTATTCCCACCCAATGCAGTGAAAACTAGTAATTCATTTATATGGGAATTATAAGTATTTCTGGAAGCAAAACTAGATCTAATGTGATTGAGAGAAATTTGAATATTAAGTCACATAATGTAGGATTCAAAATACTAAGAGAGGCCACTGTTAAACTTTGCTTTCTGTTTACATTTTACAAGACTTAATGTGTTATACATTTTGCACGCAAAATGGGGATGGTGGAATGGGATGCAGAAACTAACTGCAGAGCACCTAAATGACAGGTAAAACTGTCTAAAAATCTATCTAAAAATATTTTAGATATTTCCTTGAAAAAGGTAGATACCCTGTTGTGGTCAACTATCTTCACCTCTGAAACACCTCAGCTGATGAAGATGCTGCCATTAATTTGAAGACTAAAGGAGCACAGCTAACCTTCACTGCTTTTGATGAGATGCCTTTTCAATGGAAGCACAGGAATTAATGTTTAGCCAGATTGTAGATTCAACACACACCTTTTGAAAAGCAGTGTGAATACATGGCAAAAGGTCTGTCTGCCACACTGAAGGGTGTCTGGTTATTTGTCTTTGTAGCTCCCTACTGCTCTGTATGTAAAATGGAGTGGAAGGAATTCTGTGGAAGTAGTCTGACGTGATTTTTAAGCTACATAAAGAAGCTTTATTCAATAAGAAGGGCTAAATGGTATTAAGAAATACTGACATACATCAGTAAGAGCTGAGACAAAATCTTATTGCCTGTTCCGGCAGCCAGAACAAACACTGCCCAGTATTTATGCTTTTGGCTGAAGGGCATTGAGGTATTACCACTGCTGGCTGACCCTCAGATCTTACAGGAAACTTTCCGTGTAGACTGACAAGCTTGTTGAAGAGTATTGAGAATCACGATCAAAACACAATGCTGTTAACATCTATATTAAGTATGTGCTAAGGATCTGAAAATGTTGTGTTTGTGCTTAAAAAGATGGGATTTTTTTACAGGAAATAAGGAGATGTTTCAGAACTCATTTGTTGGTGCTTAAAATTTCCTTAAAGAATTGGTAACAGAGTCATAAATTTGATAGAGTTGTCTACTTTGTACTAATCGTCTCTTAAAAGGCTGTTTTAGCTAAAGCTTTAAGAAAGTCGGCCTGAGGGAAAGCACTAATAGGAAATTTTTTGGCTTGAATAATTGAATTCTGTAGAGTGATATTTTTTTAATATAGAATGAGAGGGTTTTATACTTAGAATCATTAAATGACTCTAAATATATGTGACAGTCAGATTAATCTACAATACTAACACTAAAATGATAATAATAAAAAGGATAAAACCCTGCTGGTTGGATAACTGTATATGAGACCTGGGCAGAGATTGATGCTTGCTTCCAGTAAGAGCTGAAACCTGTCCTACCCTGAAGCAACCTGTGACAGTAGTCTCTGTCATTATCAGGACACAACAAAGAGAATAAAATATTATAAAATGGAATGATTAGTGAATCTTCCCCATTACACTTCAGAAAGACGCAATTCAGGAAGTTAATATACTACCAATTACCTTTAGTTTTTATCCTGAATATGGCTACAATTGCTGAAACACAAAAAGTAAGCAATCAGAAATGTTAATTATTGGAAGAATGTTACAATACTGTTACACATTTAAAGGATGGATTCAATTTATAATTAAGCTGTCCTGTGTGAATAATATTGGATGAAATTAATACAGTAGACATTAGCACAAGTTAATATATCTGGCAGCAATTTTATGTTTCATCATAAAGGTAGACTTCACAAAATGCTATATATGTTGTCTACCAAATACAGGCTAGTATGCTCTTGTAGAGGAGAGGAATTGTATTTTAGAAATATTTTTTAACCAGGACATATATATTCATACAGTGAAAAAGTGTGGATGAGGCATAGCTAAAGCTTTATTGACATAGATTTGTATAACATGTAAATGATATAATAAGTCTGGGAAGGTACCAAATGATGAAGGTAGAAAGAGCTTAAAGATTAGTTCTGAGTCTTTAAGCCCCTCAGGTTCAGATCACCAGAAAGGGTGATTAACATTGACATTATCATTGTCAATGATAATGAGGACTAGGTGAGCTTTCTGTCCAAAGGATCCCACATGCCTTAGGAGTTACACTGTGGCTTCTGGATATGCTTTTGCAAAAAGGCAGTGCTCTGTATGGCAACCAGACAAACTGCAGTAGTGCAGCAGCTTCTGACCTTTTGCCCCTACTCTTTGGCACTTGAATGAAATCTGAAAGAGACTTGCATAGAATTGACATCTTCACTGTACATAGGAAAATGAGTTCTGTTATTTTATTATGCTATTGATGGTGATATTTTCTCTCTTACACCTATTTCTGGATCCTCCATTTTTTTCTGTAATAACATATATGTATATATATATATACACACACACACACACATGCATACATACATGCACACAGAAATATATTTATACATATTTGTGCATATATATGCATGCAAATGTTTTCCCTGAGCCTTCTCTTTAACTTTACAATGGAAGGGCATCTCTGACTTGGTAACAAGTTTCAGAGACCACGTCTGTACCACACAGTAAATGAGTACTCCTCTCTGGAGAATTAGCATAGTTGCAGTTGGAAAGGAAAATACTTCTGGTCAGAAACATCGCAGAGGTATTTTAGTAAAAAAAACTATGAATATTTTGTAGTTTTGTTACTAAGACAGAAGTTAATTCCTGATTTATTTCTGTGTTCAGAGGAAAACCTCAGAACTTTGGAATTCTGAGATCAGAACAGAAGTGTTTCTAGTAAAAATGTGAAATACTCTTTCATTCTTACAATCTACAGTCAAAAAGTGCCACAGAAATAAGATTTTCAGCTGTAACCTCAATACATCATATACTGCTGAAAGTGTAAAAATGCTCAGAGAAAACATCAGGGACATCTGGTGTCACATTCTGCATTTTAATGGCTGCACAACTAGTTTTGTAGACTTTTCCTTCTGATGAAACATATTGGCATCTGTTGTCATCAAACATCTTCTGCCATTTCATTTCAACTAAGATCATGAATTCTGTCCATTGTACTGGCACTTAACAGAAATAGGAAACTACATTCTGACCTTGTTTTTGTAAATAAAAAGTACATGAAATCATCAGGAATAGTACGGATCCTGCAGGCTCTTCTTTTTGGAAGAGATATACAAAGGCTTCCATTGCTTATACAAAGCAAATATCTTGCCATTGAAAATGCTGTAAGGCTATTTCTTGTATAAGAAATTATACAGAGATAGTGATTGTGCAATCTCCTAATAGGGTCATGTAGTGACAGAGGGACAGTGGGTGCTATTAAAAGCTTGACATTTATCACTCACAGTGTTTAAATTTATCATGGAATTTGTGGCATTTGCCAATCTAAGTATAGAGAATGCCACAAATACCACAGAACAGATAAATACTGCTATGCAAAACCCAACAAGCTGCTGGTGGTCCTTTGCTAAACCTACAGCACCCTCCATTCTGGAAATGCATTGCAGGTGTTACTGGCTGAAATTTCTGAGTATGAAAAAAGTAAAAAATTGTTTTTATGCTTTTTTTCCCCCCTTTATCTTGACTATTTAGACTAAAAAGTTTTATGTATAGGTAATCTTTCAGTGTGTCTGTCTGTAGCCTCCAGAGCAACGGAGTCCCTATCAAAGTTTAAGTGTCCTAAAGCTAACAAAAACCAGATCATGGAGTAACACTTCGTGTTACAGTTTAGTGGTTACACTTGAGCAAAGGTTGGATTTGATGGTCTTGGAGGTAATTTCCAACCTTTATGATTCTATGATGCTATGGCATATCATTCACACAGACAAATGTACATGCCAGTACATGAATGTTATGAAAAGTTATAGTGGAAAATACATTATCCAGCTGGCGATGAACAACTGTGGAATTCCTGTTGGAAAAAATGACTTTTTTGCAGAAAGTTTTTCTGTAGGACTCTGAGCTTTAGAGCTCTCTCTAAATCCTGAAGGATAGAATTGATATAATCAATCACACTGTACACTTACCCTAAGAAACACACAAAAGTCATCATTATTTTCTTTTCAATAACTGCAGAAAAGACATTAAGATAATATAATGTTTAATGAAGCTATATTTTCTTCACCTAACAAAGCAGCTTTAATTGGTTGGTAGCAGAGAAGATAAAGGCTTTGCCATTGTCTTACGTCTTTACATTTATGGAGTGTAAGCACCCAAATCCAATTTGTACCTGGGAAGATATTGTTTCTTGACTTCTCTTTCCCAAGTTCACAAGGTGAACATGAAATGGGCAGCTGCCCTCAACTCACACCAGCAGGTGTAGATCAGTGCCTACTTGGCTGGAGGAGGAGTTGTGCTAAAGCAACAATTCTCAGTAAAGGGTAGTTTGCTACAGCTTAGGAAAGTGAGGCAAAAGGTTGAATGAATGTGTCCATAGTTGTGACCAAGTTCTTCATCTTTGACAATGATGTGCACTTGATTCCTTCATGGGATTCTAGCCTTGTAGGGCAGACCTAAGCCTAGAGTTAGATAGTTTTCCTGCCATGCAGGTATTGAGACTGGCTATTTGATTAGCCGTTAAGTTTTTTAATGTCTCTGGTTACAGCAGATGGCACTGAAGAGTATATAATGAAATTCCTGGGCTATCAACAAGACCTGTGTGTCACAAGTCACTCCTGCTGTTAGTTCATGACATGAAATCTTCACATTCATTTGCTGTTTTCTTCCAAGTTCTTTCCAAAACCACAATTTGCTTGGTGAAAGCAATGGAGAGAAGTAGGCTACAGAAAGAGGGTACTGTATCCAACTTTAGCCATTTCTATATTGATTTAGAATTTACACAAATCATAGGTAAGTTTACCTCTTGAAAAATCTCTTTAAGAGTCTAATGTATTTTGTTTCAGTGAGTATGTCTTTGGAGGACTAGAACTTCAGATATAACTTAAATGAGGAACAAAAAGGCTGTGCAATAGTCTTAGGTTGATTAAAAAAAAAAAAAAGAAAAGGAAAAAAGGCCAAAATCTCAGGTGAGAAAAATATAAACACTGCTCTTGTCTTGAAGCTGATGATACTAGTAGGGCTGTCTAAAGTGGCTATTTTCCAAAACAGTTTTTTTTTCTTCCCATGCTGTAAATCTCCAGTGCATGTTTCTAATCAACCACTGAATACAGAGGCTAAAAAATAATCAAGTGGATATACCCTTTGTCTCTGTGGAAGGGCGCTTTGTGTGGATATTTCAAACTGTGTGCTTCAATCTAGATTCTACTGCAACCTCATGCATACCTCTGTATATACTTTCTGACTTCTGAGAAAATGATTTTGTAAAAAAAATCATATATAAAAAGCACTTTTATGTTCTCTTGAGTAAGAAGGCAGTAACTCCTAGTCACAGAAGACCACTTAGAATTTGGGCTATGTACTTCTTCAACTTTTGGTTTTCTGTGTGTATTGTGATTTGATTATCTTATCAACCCATTCACTTAATTAAAAATAAAACTATTTGAGCAAGTTAATTGCAGCCATTGTAACAGCATGCTTGATTTGTTTCAGAGGCAGCTGTGACAGGTCTCTGCAGAACCATCATCATGTCCTGTGAAGCAGATATGTTGGCACTTCCTAGTTCTGGAAAGACTATTTTACCCTGCTGCTGGGAAAAGAACAATTAAATATCTTTAATTTAATTCTTTTGCTATATGTACTTGATATATTTCTCTGACCAACCTTCCCAGTGGAAAGAAAGCACATCATCTTATTTATGATGCCAAAATCAATGTCTTTACATTATACTTCCTCCCACCCCCACCCCATCTTAAAAACTGAGGAAAATCACATTGTTGAGAAGGACTGATCATAAGAAGGGGAGATTCAGACCCTGTTCCCAGTTTGAGAATGTTTCTACACTCATGGTGCAGGTAGGAGGCTTGCCACTCAGTTTAGTTTATCCTGTTGGCCTCATTGTCTTTCAGAGTGAAACACGTGGTGTTGTATTTTCCATTCAACAGAAGCTGTGCCTACACCGTGTGTATGACTCATCTGCCTGTCTAGCTGGTGTTCTTTGGATTAATTGATCTATCTTTGAGCTCATGTTTTCTCTCATGCCTTGTTTGTTTTTGTGGCAGTCATATTTGGATTTCACACATTTATTTTTGCTGAGCATTGTGCCATCAAGCCCAAGGTACAGTTTGCACTGACATTTCAGGTAGCATGGCTTTGCACTTCGATAACTAGTTGAGTTAATTAAACTAAATATGCTTCACAAATATTTATTAAAGCCCGGTGGGACTGGCTGTCATTTTTTTTCTCTTCCCCATTGCACTAGCATTCCTGTGAGCCTTTTCCTTTTGTAATACAGTTTCTGTCCTAAGGCTGATCCTACACACCAAGGAAATAGTTAAAATGATAAAATGTATTAAAAAAACCCCATTAGTGAAACAAAGAACATCAATAATTTATCCATGTTTTTTGGACATATTACTGATTGAAATACATTTTAAACAGATGAAGCCTTTAAGTGTTTATCAGAAAATACTTGAATAGCTTTGCCTGATCTTTGTCCACTAAAACTGTAGGATGGATATACTTATACAGTGAAACCAGGGCTGGAAATCAACTGATTTCTATTTCTTATGATCAGGAGAGAGTCTGTTTTGAGAAAACACTGGGGAGCTATGTCTCACCATGACATCCTGAAACTCCAATCTGAAAATTGTATGTAATTTTCATCTATTTGAAGTATTGAAAAATCTTAACTAAATCAAAAGCTTGGGAGGCCTAGTCCTGGCTTTTTGATTCACTGTAACTCCTTTTTTCTTTTTAGGCAAAAAGAAGTCTCTGGGATGCAACAAGTCTTTCACAGATTCATTCTTAGAAGTTTTCACCAGGAAGAATGTATTTCATCCTGCCTCTGCAGTAAATCAGGGTGGGGAAAGGGAGAATTACTGTCCCAAGTTAGGAGGTATGACCTCCTTATGGGCTTGAATACAGTCTGAGTGACTCTATCATGAGGAATTTGTGTGTGAAATGAAGATATTCTTTACAGGGTTACTTAAGAAAATATAGTTCTTTCATTTTTATTTCTTTTATTGTGTTCTGGCAGGTACAGACATATAGACACATACAGATATAAGAGACGCTTCAAAACCTGAAAAAAACCCAAAAAGCATACGTAAAACCTCATGTAGTATTGGCAATACATCTTAGTAACTAGTAAAAATCAATAGCTTTTAAAAATGTTTATGATGTAAATTATTTATCCATTTGCAGGTAAATATAAATATATGACATTCACACTCTGTTGTATCCTTTGAAGTTCAACTGACAAATATTTTAAAGACTCTGTGTTTCAGGCTCTGGTTTAGGTGTTTAGCCTCACAAGAGGTGTGAAATGTAGGGTGTGTAATGTAGCCCTTCACCTTCCCTTGGTCCTCAGCACGGTGTGCAGCAGGGCAAGCACAAGAGGGAAAGGTATCCAGGGATAGCTCACAGAGATGCTTGGTGGGCTGGTAGGGTGAGCCAGCCTGCCCACCCCAGGGCCCAGCTCCTGGGAATGCTGTACAGATAGATGTGGATAGAGTAATGGAAGATACATCTCTGCATGCTGTTTCCCACTTGTAAGACAGACACAGCTTTAGATTAATGAAATCATGGAGCAAGGTACCCTGACAAATTTTCTTTTTCTTTTTTTGTCTATAAATCAATGACAGCTTGGTTAAGTTTATCAAGGGAATAAATCCTCATGTTCTCACAGAAAAGTGTGAAAGATGTTGCAAACACTGCAGAGCAGAATTTCTAAATCTAAAATGTCAAGTAAACAATTCAAACGAGGACAGATTTGCATAGGATGTACATAAATCAGTGCAGCCCTTGAGAAACTCTAACCTATGCAAGAAATTATGTGGGTTTCACTGTCATACAGAAAAATAAACTGTAACTTCCAATATATAGCAACACTAAACATAATGCTGATTTGTCTGTTTAAAAACACAGAAATAAATCACACATATTTGCAGCTGTCCCACAATATTCTATGAATAATTGAATTTATCTTTTTCTCTTGTTGTGTCAGATTCCTGCATTACAGAAAGTACACCATCCATAATAGATTCTGAAAAATATAGTTCTGAGTTGAATATTTCAAAACATGAAAATTTTTGCAAAAATCTATAAGTAAGCATTCAATTTCCTGTGGGATAAAAGAAATTGATATTCTGAATTTGATTTTGTTCCATTTTGAAATAGAAACACTACAAAAATTTAATTAAATTTTCATCCTGGAAATCTTTTTCTTTAGGAAAGATTAACAAATGGTGTTATGAAAACAGAGCATGTTGCACAGCACTGAGCAGATGCTGTTTGTTAGTAACAGTTGTGGAACTCACAAAAATGCCAGTTTAAATCACCACCTGCAAAATTTCAGATGTGTATGATTGGGATGGGTCTGGGAAAGCATTCTGGGTCCATAAATTTGTAATTTCCAGTAAAAGTGTGTCACTTTATATACCAGATTAAAGATTCCAGACTAAAAAATCAATACCACTGAATATTTATAAACTAACATGAATCTGAAATTAATTAAAATATATGTAATGAACTCCACAAAATATGTCAGATTCTTTTCTCAAATCTATGACTGTATATTCTTGGTCCATCTATACTAATGTCACTGAAAGCCAAAATTCAATAGCTTTTACCTAGGATCTTACCTAGAACAGTCTAAAATCTTGTGGAATTAAAATATATTTTCCCCACAGAACCAACTGAACCCACTTCTGTGATCTCATAGAAGATTCCTAGAGAATTCCTGTGGATGAGTTTGCCTTTGCTTAATCCAGACTGTCTTCCTTAACACATTCCTCATATGCACTACGGGGGACTTGAGCCCCTTCCGACTGAGCAGGGCCAGCTGGAGAGGTGGAGCCTGTAGTGTTAATTTATCAGATGTTAACTAATCAGATGTTAGCTAATCAGGTGTCATCTAATTTTCACTGAAATGTAAGTCTTAGTGTTTGAAAGTCCCACCACTCACTACTTTCAGTGTGGTTCTTAACGCTCCATTGTACCATTCAATTTTCTCAGAGGCAGGTGCAGGGTAGAAAATATGACACACCCAATCAACTCTCTGGCTCTCTGGCCCAGGTTCCTATGAGGTTATTTTGCAAATGAGTCCCATTGTCCAGCTCAGTTCCTTCGGGAGTGCCATGTCTCCACAGGACTTGCTTTTCCAGTCTCAGGATGTGTTTTGGGCAGTAGTGTGAGGCACAGGGTAGGTCTCCAACCCTCCAGTGGTTGCTTCTACCCTAGTCAGCACATAGCACTTGCCCTGGCTGGTTTGGGGAGGGGTGATGTAATCAATCTGCCAGGCCTCCTCACACTCATATTTTTACCATTATCCCCCACACTGGCAGATATTGTCCATGGCTAAGTCCACCCCTCAGTCATGGCCCCATCTGGATGTTTCATCTCTTCCCTAATGACCTGAGGTGTCATGGGCCACCAAGCCAGAAATAATTCACCATTATATTGTCAGCCCAGATCCACCTGAGACACTTTAATCTTGGCAGCCCGATCCACTTGTCCATTGTGGTGTTCTTCCACAGCCAACTCTCAGGCACACACGCATCTCATGATGTACTTCTACAGCCAACGTCTCTACCTGGGTGGCCATGTCTTGCCACAATTCAGTAGCAAGGTTTCCCTCTGTGCTGCCAGTTGGTCTTGTTCTGTGGGAGTGGCTGGATCAATGGAAAATTTGCTACCATCCATGCCCCAGTGTAGAGGTGGAACACTGGCCATTTCTGTTGTTCAGAGATGTGCAAATCCAGCTGGATGGCTTTCAGCTCTGCAACCTGACTTGATGCACCTTGCCCCTCAATAGTTTCTGTCTCGTCACATAGGACTCCCCAGCCAGGGCATACGTGCATAAATGCATACAACTGTGCACCCATGAATATCTATTTATACCTTATATATCTGGAATAGAATTAATATTAAATATATTTCACAATTTTTATTACAACTGTAGAATCTTTGAATGGCAGAAGGATTAAAAACACTCTGCATTTCTTACTGAGCTCCTGCTTTTCACTCCCGTTCACTGACATAGTTTATTTTCAAGTCAATCACTTGACTGCCCTAGTTATTTCAAGGGATTGTTTCAGCCTGGCTTCTGAAGGGAAGGTTTAATGTAATGTGAATTCCCTTCTGTGACTGGTGAGATGGGGAGGAAGAGGACAAGAGTGAGGGGCACCAGGAACACTGAAGACATATGGTGCTGTAACAATCAAAACAAAGGAAAAGAACTCTTTGGTAAATCACATCATCAAACTGAAAGCAGCTGGGAGTACAGAGATTCAGCATGTGGTTGAAGACAAACATAGACAGGGCAGAGATAAACAGCATGTCTGAAAAAAAGTGCTTGATGTAATGCATTCATGCTGAAATACTGAAGCATGGTTTCTCATACTTTATTTTCTTTTTCTGTATAGGAAAAGCATTAAAATGCTGCTGGAAGTTCCAGTGTAGAGGATTCTTTTCTTATTACAGGATGTTATTTTTCTGTTATTCTGGATATTCTGAAGCATACAATATGCTTTCTCATAATTCATATTCTGCCGTAGGAAATTTTAAAATGTTCTGGTATAAATATTTTCAAGGTTTTTAAATTCTGGCTCATCTAAAGCCAGTGGGAATAGCTATTTGTACAATGAAAATTTACCACCACAGGATGGAGATATGATGATATAATATAATTTTTAAAAGGTATTTTATTACAGTTAAATTTAATTGTGTTTCTTCTGATGAAAAGTAGTAACTCTCTTTGATGGAAAAAGGAAAAATAAGATTTGCCAAACTGAATCTAAAAATATTCTGCATTGGCTCTGGAATCTGGTGGTATAATTGGCTGGTATTTTACCACAATGCCCTAATCAGTTATATTGGGCTACATTTATTTTGTAATACATATCTCTGAAAGAATAGGATCTTGGAATTAAATCATTTATTCAACGGTGAAAAATTTTCACTCCCATATTGAATTAATTGTTATATTATTATGTAGGTATTTTTTGCATCCTTAAAATGTGTGCTAAATCTCTTTATAGAGGAATCATTCATACTCTTTTCTGTCCAAGGTATTTTTAAAAGCTCTTTCATTAGTGTGTATGAAAACTTCAAGAAAACTGAAATGGAAACCCACATAAGAATGGCTCACAAATTTACACTTAAGACATCATAATCCATGAAATTCCATTAATGGATGTTTGGATGCTTTAGCACAATGTGAGTGTTTTTTTGAGATTGGTGGGAGTCAGAAAGGAAACTCAACAGAATGGCAGCAGATGATCTGGTCACTAAAACATTTTACTTCTTTTGTATTTCTTTGCAGACCCTGCCAAGTCATAAGTATTTGTTTCAATGATATTTCCTTTCCTGGCTGCATCCTATCTGCAAATAAATCTGAGTTTTCAAGCAGTGCAAATGCTGCTGCATTAGGAGCTGTAAATATGCCAGAAGTAAATGCAACTGTAATTCAGTACATAGGTTCAAATAACTTCCTAGGAAATTGATTTGAGCTGTTAATTTGTGCATAGAAAGGTCCCTGTGGACAGCTTATAAGAGCCTCATAAAACTTGGGTCATTTTTTTCTGTCATGAAATAAAATATTCTGTAACTAGGAAAATATGATACTTAAAACTTGTTTTCCCTTTAAAGCAGTTATATTTTGACATTTTAAATTCTCTTAGTTCAGAAGATTGTGGCATACTTACTTAGTACCTGTCCCCATTGTGAATATTTCCCATGGTAGCTGCCCCCACCTCTCCATTCTTGCAAGAATAGTTATGGAACTTCAACATGACTTATGAAGCCTCACTTTCAAAGTTCATGACCATTCATAGATTTATTCCTTCTTCACTGATTACATTCATAGTTTTTCCTGAATAGCTTCCATGTATAGCAATTTTCATTTGTAGATATGGACCTCTGATGCATAATAGAGTCTTAATCTGATTATTAGGTTAACTGAGTGTTTTGTCTGTTCATGCATTGGAGGAAACCCTGAATTCTGTGCACTTGACACTGCTGCTGTCAAGCATGAAGCATATAAATGCAGGCTCCATTCCATGCTCACAACAAGGTGCACAAGAGCCCACGCTGAGATTGACAGCTTTGACACAAACACTGTTGACTGGATGGGAAGAGTGTGCTACCCATTGCTTGGCAGCAAAATGAGTATTCTTGAAACGTTGCTTTCTCTTGTGGAGGATTGAAGTCATCAGCACATCCAAATCTTTTACCTTTTGGGAAGTCATTACTTTTGAAACTGCTGAAGAAATACACTTTCTCTGCTGTCATATACTAGAGTTACCTTTTGAGGGAATTTCATTTGAGAAAAAGACATGGAGAGGGATTTTTTAGTAAGATCTACATATAGCAGCTAACAGCACCTAGAACTGTACTCATACAGTGGGGAACTTACACACAAATGCTCATTTTAATGAGAAAGTGTAGGTAGAAGCAGATGACCTAGATGATTTTATGAATAAAAGATTTAATCTGATGCAATCATTTCATTAATACACACATGGCACCAAATGAAAACAGAGCATAGCAGATGGCTATGAGGGGTCTTAAAAAGGCATTTTTAGTTTAGTAGCTAATGACTTAGATTTCATGGACTACACCAAATAGTATCAGAAATGAAACATTTATCATACCAGTCTTCCAAAGAATGTTCTAATGCTTTATCAAAGTAATGCTGAAAAATCTGTCTTGTGTGGCACTAGTTACAAAATGCTGTCACATTATGTATTATACAGCTGTAAGGGAACAGTTATATTTTTTCACAAAAACTACTGAAAGAAAACGACTATTTTCTTTATTAATAGCCTATATTCATTTAATTTAAAGCTCTTTCTTTGCTTCCAGTTTACTACAAATGGTGGAAAGTGATTTCCGATATAACCATGAAATACGGTCATTTGCCATGCAATTTTAGGATATAAATATGACATATATTCATTTGCTATGATAATGGATCCACTGCAAAGAGCTGCAAAGAATTGCACTGGGGAAGATTGTTGGCATAGTACTAATAACTGATTCAATTTAAGATAAAATAATTGGAATAAGTTTAGAATGAATGTACAACTTTAAAAGGAGGCAGTAAGTGTGGAAGGCTCATGTGAGGTCTGTATTGTGTTTTTACATTAGTAAACCTCAGCAGAGAAAGCAGTGAAGCAGGGGACTAATGTTATTAAGCACACTCTGTGGCAGCACTGGCCATGTGGCTACCTCATCCTGACCCTGTCTTGTCACCCCCGTCCAGGTTGCAGGGGGTCTGACAGACAAGCCAAATGTGCCAGTTCTGCTCTCAGTCTGTTCTGCTCCATCCTTGTGCAGGAATGTGCATCCTGCAAGATTTGATTGCTCTCCAGACCCTTTACAAAACCAGATCAGGGCAAAAGGGCTGGATTTCTTAGAGAGAATCTGGCCTACAGCTTCTTACAGACAGATTAACCTCAGTATGGCTTCAAACTGAGGACACATACAGTCTCATTCTTCAGACCTAATCCAAGATCAACTTAGTCTATATTATTTCATCAGAAATTAATATTACAGCACTGGCATATTTGAACTCATGCAGAATGAATTTTCTTTTTGCGAAGCTTGTTTGAGATCCTGTAGGAGTGGCAGAGTTTATACTGAATTTGGACAGAACAGGAATACTTATTCTCTTTGAATGCAAAGAGGAACAAAAATACACCCTACCACCCAAAAGCCTATGTGTGGAATAGCAAGCTGATTTTGTTTCCTTTCTATGTAACAGATAAAAATATTGAACAAGACAAGCTTAGCCCTGTTGCAAACTGTTATTGCTGCTTCATTAGGAAACAGTCCTTTGCAAGCCAGGAGATATAAAGTTTTGATAATCCTAAATGCTTTTGAATGAAAGGTAGGCATGGGTTTCAAACCTGAATATGTACACTGTGCTATATATCTCCACAGCATCTTTGGCAGCCTGCTGCTCTGCAAATCCTGGCTTTACCATTGGCTGAAGCACTCAGGGGAATGGTGTAAAAACTAAGATGAACCTTTAGAAGCTGAAAATCTTCTTAGGTCTACAACTTACAGTCATGACTATACATAGTCTGAGCACTTTTTTGATTTAGACAATTTCTCAGATAAGTCCAAAGGTTGCTGTTACTCACATAAAGAGCACTGGAAATGCAGCTAATTGTATTGTTCATACACTTCTCATTTTTATGTAAAACATTCAGAGAATATAATGTTGATTCTTATTACTTCTATTTTGACAGCAAGTCAGGCCTCAGATAAAGGACAGAAATTAAAAGCCTCAGAAATCATACATGTAAATTTGAGAGATATTTGAATTTTTAGTCACTTAAAATGAATGTTGGCCTTGTGAAATAGACTCACTGATTTTTTTTTCCAAACTCACCAAGGTCTGAAGTTCTGTAAACTTACTGAAAAGAAAGGCCAAGTATCCTGCATGTGAAGGCGGCTACAGGTGTATGAGGTAATGTATGAGGTTATCACTAAAAAAGATGTCAGGTATCCCAGACTGAGATGCAACTCCTGTAAAAGAAGGTCTGAAAGAATTTATCTTTAAAAATAATTCAATCAAAAGCGATTTAATAACAGTGTTTATATGTTTGCAGCATTCATTTATTATATTTCCCTTCCTTGTCTTCATGACTGGGCTGTCAGGAGCCCAGTAAACACTAACTCTTAATTAATATACCGGTGTTTGGTGTGATCATAATGTAATTCCTTTTCATTTAAGGTTCTTAAAAGCTCAGGTAAATGAACCAGGTACTGGTTTTCTATCCCAGTACCAGGGAACAGCTTTACTTTGTAGAAATTCTATTATTTGTCGATGAACTAAAATCTTCTCTCTTCAGTAACTTCAGTCATGGTTTTCCCCTCTGTTTGGTGTGGTAAATAGGATTATCATCATTAGCTTCTTAGCATATTCCCTGCCCTTTCTCCTTCTACAATTCCTCTTATGCTTTAATTTCTCTCTTTTTCAGTTCCACCTGCAAACAGAAAATTTTGGTCTATATGAGACACTCAGTTGTCAGGGTAGCTGGATAGATACCACAATCCTCTTAAAACAAACCAACCAAACCAAACAAAACCAAACTCCAAATTCTTCTTTCTAGCTTCGCTGCTGTTGCAGCAGCAATTTTTAGAAACTATATACAAAAAGCCAAAGACTCTTGACTGGGAGAGAATAAAAATCTCTCAATTTCTGCACAGAATTTCTGTGTATTCACTGATCCTCTCTTGTTTGATACTTTCCTAATTCAGTCAGTCAACTGACCCAGTATCACGTGAAGCCATCAGAGACCATCTGCATAGTCCAAGTGAAAGGATAACAAACCTTGGGGTGTCTAGAGCATACAGATGCCTTCTTGCACAGATGAAGCATTCTCCCATTCAGAAAACACTTAACATCTTTAATATAACATGGAACTAATTCATGAGCTGCAAAGCAAAGCAAAGCAAAGCAAAGCAAAGCAAAGCAAAGCAAAGCAAAGCAAAGCAAAAAAAAAAAAAAAAAAAAAAAAAGACTACAGGACTACACTGTTTATTATGGCCTGTGTAGTTCTGCCTTAGAAAGAATTTGATGTTAATGAGTTCAATGGTAGAAATACTACAATAAGTCTGATAAGAATTTTTATTATGTTGTTCTTTAATGAGATTACTTGAGCAGGTGTGAAGGTTTACTTGATTATGTTGTAAATATACAGAATACAAGGATATATTTTACACTTCACTGGAAAAGTCAATTCCAATTGGTACCAATGTTTTGTGTGGAAATGTTTGGTGATGTCTCAGTTACAGTCTGTAAGGGTATCTGTAAAATGAAAAAAAACTATTTTAAACATAATTGTTTATGAGAATAAAATATGTGGTCTGATAATAATGCAGGGATTTATTCAAGATACTTTTTCTTGTACTGTTTAGAGATGCTTTGCATGAAGATTTGTCTAGCATAAATACAATCTTAGTCTCAGTAGTCTCTGAATTGGCTATATGTGAGCTTCATTTCTCTGCAGTGATTCTTATAACTGTAACCAGGGGAGAATAAAGATGCAATTTTAAGTCAAATATCTTCCAGGGCTTAGCAGTTCTAACAAGTAAGGTCACTGCTGTATGTCACCGCTGTTTTGACCTCTAAGGAGCGAGGCAAAGCCCAGCAGTCCCTGGGGACCCCCGGCCAGGTTCCGTGGCTGGAGGGGCCGGGTGTCCCCCTCCGGGCTAGAGCAGCGTTCCGGACGGGCAGGGCAGCGCCGGGGCCGGCGGGCAGCGCTCCCGGGCGGAGCGCGGGCTGTGCGGGCGGGGGCGGAGGGGCAGCGGGCCGGCCGGGCGCTCCGGAGAGGCGGCACTCGGCTGCACAAGGAACCTCGTACCTGCCGGGGCAGCTCTTCCTCCGCCCTCCCTCCTCTTCCTCCTCCTCCTCCGTTTATTTATTTCATTTATTTTTATTGCATTTATTTGTTTGTATTCACCGGAATAATAAAAAATGAGAAAATCCGAGCGCTGCTTTTGGCCGCTCTCCACCAACCTGTCAGTGACGCAAGCGGAGACTACTTAAAGGCAGATTAGAGGCAGCAAGACATTAAAGCCAACCTTCCTCCCTCCACGCCGCCGGTCCGCCCGCCGCGCCGCGCCACGAGCCGAGCGGGCCGGGTCGGTGGCGGCTGCCGAGCCGAGCCGAGCCGAGCCGAGCCGAGCCGAGCCGGGGAGCCTCGGCAGGCTGCGCCTCCAGCCGCCCTCCCGCCACCGGACTGCGGGCGGTAGAGACCGGCTGCTCTTCGGCTTGTTTTCCCTCCCCCTGAAAAAAAAAAAAATAGGAGGGGTGAAAAAAGGCAGAAGTGAAGAGATCCCCTACGCTTGCCAAAGTCTTTGTCTCCGGATGAACAGCGATGGGGGAATGGACTATTCTAGAGAGGCTACTGGAAGCTGCCGTGCAGCAGCATTCTACTATGATAGGGAGGTAAGGGTCGCGGGAGAGCTACGGGGAGCACGGGGGGGATCCCCTGCTGTCCGAGCCGGCCAGGAGGTCCCGGCTGCGCGGTGCCCTTCGGCCGGGCTCTTTCAGGGTGAGCCTGGAGCCCGCGTGTGTTGTGTGTGTATGTGTGTGTGTGTGCTGTCTCGTGTGTGTTTGTGTGTGTGTGTGTTCGGGAGGCTGGTATGCGGCACGGGGCGCGGAGCGCGGGGACGCCGCAAACGCCGCCGTCCTTGTCCCCGAGCAGCCTCGGGGCACCGGGCGGTCGTCGGGGACACCCCACTGCCATCGGGGTCCCGCCGCCGGCGCAGCCCCGCGCCTTTCCCGGCCGTGCTCTCGGGGGCCCCGGGGCCCGTGTGATGGCCCTTCGGCCGAAGGGGCCGGGCGGGGGCCGGCGGTGCCCGCGGTGTGTGGCACACGGCCCGCCGAGGCGGTGCCGCACAGCCTGCGCGCCCCCCGCGCCGCGCCGGGGCCGTGCCGGGGCTGCCGCGGCGCCGGGGCCCGGCCAGCACTGGACAGCTCCCGGCCCGCGGCGGCGGCGCGCACTGACGGGCTTCTCTGTTGCAGGATCCTGCTGACCGTGGTGGTGATCTTCAGAATTCTCATTGTGGCCATTGTAGGGGAGACGGTGTACGATGACGAGCAAACGATGTTTGTCTGTAACACGCTGCAGCCAGGCTGCAACCAGGCGTGTTATGACCAGGCTTTCCCCATTTCTCACATAAGGTACTGGGTGTTCCAGATCATCATGGTGTGCACTCCCAGCCTGTGCTTCATAACGTACTCCGTTCACCAGTCTGCTAAACAAAGGGAACGGAGGTACTCCACTGTCTTCCTTACCTTGGAAAGGGACCAGGATTCAATGAAGCGTGAGGACAGTAAGAAAATCAAGAACACGATTGTCAATGGGGTGCTGCAAAACACTGAGAACTCCACCAAAGAGGCAGAGCCAGACTGCTTAGAAGTGAAGGAAATCCCCAATCCTGCTATCAGAACTACAAAGTCAAAGATGAGGAGGCAAGAAGGCATTTCTCGATTTTATATCATCCAAGTGGTCTTTCGAAATGCCCTAGAGATTGGATTCCTAGTGGGACAGTACTTTCTGTACGGATTCAATGTCCCTTCCATGTACGAATGTGACAGATACCCTTGCATTAAAGAAGTAGAGTGCTATGTCTCTAGACCCACTGAGAAGACTGTATTCTTGGTATTCATGTTTGCTGTCAGTGGGATTTGTGTGGTGCTTAATTTGGCAGAACTGAACCACTTGGGCTGGAGAAAGATCAAAATGGCAGTGAGAGGAGTACAGGCAAAAAGGAAATCCATATATGAAATAAGAAATAAGGACCTGCCAAGAATGAGCATGCCTAACTTCGGCAGGACTCAGTCAAGTGACTCAGCTTATGTGTGAGGCTGTGAAAGAACTGAAACACTGTGCCAGGTGGAACAGACCCAGATACCATTAGAGAAAGGTACATTGCTTAGGCAAGCATTTTATCAAACCACCAAGAAAGCCATTAAGGTATTGGATCTGCACTTACTGAACCAGCTGCAAAACGCAGCGCTACATAAAAGACTGAAAAAACAGCTATAAAACCATGCTTGACCTAGCCTTACAGCACAGCTACTATTATTCCTACTTTTCTTTCTAATGATTGGGTTTTATCTGTCAGTGAAGCAGCTTTTTGGTCGTCATTAGGATGTTTACGGTTCGAACTCTCTGACTAATTGTTGTAAATGTGTAGAATGTTCATATCAAAAACTCTGCAAGGATACTCTATATGGGGTGGGGTGGGGTGGGGGACACTGTTGCAATGTGCAGGCATAAGCATGTTTTAAAAGGAGGGTAAGCACACTGTAAGGAACCTAACCACAGCTCAGTCAGGATATCTGCGTTCACGTATCTCACAGATGTCTTATTTATTTGTCTATCACAAACTTTATTCCTGGTGTGTATTACTAGCTATTTTCTATCATGGTTTGTGCATCAATTAGCCATGCTAAAAATAAATGCTGAATATAATTTTGCCATTTTTTCTTTGCCTGTACACACACACACAGACACACAGACACACACACACACACCAGAGACCTTAATCATCTTGCATTAGTTGTGATCTGCAGAATATATCAGTACATTTTGATTGATTCCCTAATATGTGCATGAATAAGATGAAGCTGGTCCATACCAGCCGAGTTATGCATTTACCTACAATCACTTATGATGACACACATACCAAAGGAAGAGAGTTCATTGCATTTAACTGTGAATATATCATCTTTTCTCTGCTCTTATTTATATAAGTGCCATACTTGAAACATCTAACTCTGTACTTAATCAAAAGGTTGTCTTGAGATACCAGCTGGAGTGAAATGATTTTATACTCTCTTTTGTTTATTCTATGCTATTTGTTTAGTCATTGCAATGGTGTAAAAAGCAGCTAAAGTATCTATTGATAAATAAAGTACTTGCCTTTTTTTTTTTTTTTTTTTTTTTTTTTTTTTTTTTGTAAGCCAGAGAGATTTGTTCTTCTTTATTCTTGTATACAATTGTAAAAAAACTTACAGGGTTAAAATAATTGACTTACAAAAATGATTCTTCAGGGTTTAAAATGTCTTATTGGTATTCTGAACTCTAAGCGACAAAACCTGGACTGTTTTTTATGTCTCTTTTCCTCCTTAAGCAAGCTTCCTCTGTCTTTAAAGCCTGATCCAAAGCCCACTGACACCAACAGCCTTCTTTCTGCTGACACTAAGGGCAGCACAGTTGGCTGCCAAGGTCACTCTAGGAATAGCCAGAATACATTTACCCTTAAATGAAGTAATTGCAGCTTTTCATCAGGGAATCCAAATAGTAACCTCAGCTTTTCTGCCTTACAGCTGGTTTAAGAAATACGTTGTTTATGTCCCATCAACTTATTGGTGAGCCACTGGGGCAGTCTCAAATGAATCTCTGTTAACAGCAATCATCTTAGTACAGAATAGAATACTAAGTTTTATTTAATGATTTTTTAACATTTTTTAGAATTCCTTCTGAATTCAACAGAAAATATTTCTCTGTCAACAGTAGGAGTTGGATCAGGACTAAAAAACATACAAGTGCATTTCTAAATAAATAATATCTGCCCTTTAAAGAAAAGGGCCAAAATGGTGCTGGAAAATTTGGGGGTACTTTACAACATAAGAAGGAGACATGAGCTCAGAGTCACAAATGGCCTTTTGATTGTATTTTATGCCAAGCCTGAAAATGGATTTTATTATATATTGGCTTGGAGATGATGCATATAAATCTTTTCCTCTTGGCTTACAACAAATACCTTAACATTCCATTCTTGTCGTTTGCCAGCATTGTCACTTTAAAAAATGTTGATTAATTCTTAGATAGTCTATCCATTATCACATTCATCTGCTGTCTTTTTTCTTCCACTGTGAAGCATTAAAGGACTTTGAGATGTGTCACGTTTTTAAAAATTTTAAAAATATTTTTCCTTATGTATAAATTTAAGAGTTTTCCTGACTTGATTATAGAAACCTCTAAAGATGGATTTCTCAAATTCTTTGTGATAAAAACGCACACTGATATTGCTAGTTGACTGCATGCTCACTGGAAAACTGCATGTTATTTTTAGAAGGACAACATGGCAGCTAAAATCTCCATCTGCAAAATAACAAGCTTCTGAAGATTATTATTTGACACACAAATCCAAGTCTGATTTTCATTTTGCAGAGTCCTGGGATGGTTTTCAAAATCTCATTTGGAACAGATATTGAAAGGAAAAATATACTTTGACAGTCATAAGCACTCCTTTAATGTTGAAGAAATGAGAGATTGTGTGCAAAGTGCTTGATCCAGTGCAAATTAAAGGTGAAAGAAACACAACTAATACTTCATTGGGCTTTGGTTCAGGTTCAACATAATTTCCTGTTAGGCAGAAGCCCTAATGCAAGTTTTTTCCAGTGCCTGCATAGCAGTTTTCAGTCAAACTCTAGTGAAGGTGCATGTCTTGAAAGCGATAAGATTTTAATACCTTAAAATTCTAAGGTAATATTTAGAAGGTATCTGTTTATATTAGTCAATGCAGATGACTCAGTTAATTTAATTTTTTTAATGTAGTTGCACATTTGTACTTCAGTAAGCTGTGATTCTTCAGACTTGTCCAAAGAGATGAATATCAGGAAATGTAAATGCTGATTTATGTAACAGGATCAGTGATAAAGTAGGCAAAGACTTATTTTGATCAACAGAAACATCATCCACCTTACTTGGAGTATGGCTTTTCGTATTTCAGATGAGAGATGAAATGTGTCAAGAGATCAGTTATTCTAATCTTCCTTTTAAATTGTTATTTTTTATTTCTTATCAACTACTCATTTGTCATGGACAAGAGAAATATAGCAAACACTTTCTTTGTCAGTGTATGTGAGAATCATATGATTAATGCTAATGGACTGTTTGCATGAAAGCTGACTATTCATTTACAGAATAAATGCTTTAAAATTGTCACAGCAATGGAAAAGTGTGTTAACTGAACAGAACTGAGTGAACATGATGCTGAAGGGGACATTACTGGCTACTTAGGTCTTGCTCCTGCCTCAGTGAAATAAATTAGTCTCACCATTGACATCTCTGTAAGGATCAAACATTAAAAATGAAAATTTAGTTAATGTTTGTTTTGTTTATTGTTTACATTGTTTTGCGCTGGTGGACAACATTATGTGTCATGATAAGTGCCAACATAAATGCTATGTTCCACTACTATGGAAAATTGCAATAGAATCTAATAAACAATTAGTTTAATGGAATTTTAAAATTTATATAAAATAATGACATTATTTCATTTTTATGTAGATGTGATCTTGTGCTTTCCACATGTATGTGAATTTCAAAAACTATTTACATAGGGGTTATGAACCATTTCACCAGATATGTGTAAGATACAATGAGAGTCTATTAAAATAATTTTTAAAAGAGGATTTTTTTTCATAATGAAAACTAGCTGCATTTTTACATGGGGAAGCAGAATTCACTGGTCCCATGAAGAGTTTAGTTTTAGAGACCTCTAACTACGAAGAAATATAAGGGTTTTCAGTCTTTTCAAGGGAAAACTGAAGAGTAAAGACATCAGCTGAGATTAATGAATCACAGAAGCAGTCAGATGGATTTTACTTTGCTTTACACTAAAGAAGTCGGAAATACCCAGAATCTTCAGGGTGGGTGCAATGCTTTTCTTGCATTATACCTAATAAGGTAGGACAAAGCTGCTGCTATGTAGAGAACCATAGGAGAAAACGTACCTGAAATGCCAAATGTGAGGAAGGATTCTTTTCCTGCATTTGTAAAATAATACATTTTTTTCAGGGCAAGAGGTTGGATCAGGTAGACATTGTGACTGCATCCTTTTGGCTTTGTTTTGCTTGAATAAAACTGTTTTACCGTGCTTCTTCAGAAAAACGTGTTAGAGGCTTTGGTTTGCTGTGCAAGTATAGAAATGCGAATTTAAAAATTGGGTCATGTGAGGAGAACACAGGCGTATGCTTTCAGTTCTTAGAGTCTGGTCTGGTTCTTCATGCATTTAATGACAAGACTCTGTGGGACCAAGTCAATTCTCAGCCGGGTGAAACACTTTCATTTCATGAGATTAACAGGAGAGATTCCAGCATTTCTGCTTTGCACACCCACCGCTGGATATTTTCGAATATTCTTCCCAGAAATTCTATTGTAAGCTTTCAGAAAACACACCAAATTAGTAGCAGCTACTAATACCACATCCCAAACATCATCATCCTCTCAATGAAATTTTAATAGTATCTCTATGAAGAAAAATTGCACTAGGAAGTGCTTCATATTATGCCTGTTAAAATGTACAAGAGAAGTCATTCAAGAGTCAGTAGCCCATTAGATGAGTGTAGATATGGAGTATTCCCTGGCACTGCATTAAAAATAAAGCATGCATATAGATGTGTATACGAAGCTAAATATTTGCAAGATTGTTAAAAGATTTTACCTGAACTGAATTAGCATGTTACAGATTGAATTTCAGAAATGGATACAGAAGTCACACTTCCAGAGTTAGAAACCAAACTAGATGCAATGACCCGACTGGATATTTAACATGCACAAATCCCCCTCAATCACCCCTTTCCTGTGACTTCTGAGGCTATGGGCTATACCAATTGCTTTGGGAGTTTAGCTGAGCAGGTATCTCTCTAAGCAATAGCTTTTAAGAGGCTTGTTTTCACAGCATTAAAATCTGTCAGCGTTTCTTGGTGGTGCCTGAAATACAGGATGAATTTGATCTCTAGGTTATGGAGACCCACTTATAACATGACTTTCTGATATCTCCTCAAAGTGAAAATTACTCTTATATTCAACACAATGTGAAAGTGAGGTAATTTACTAGTAATCCACCTATTTTTTGCATATGTAGTGTGGCAAAAAAGGAATTAGAAGGGTTACCAGTGCCTGGATAATAATTAATACACCCCAAAGTGATTAAGCGGATCTTGACTTTTGTTTCTTTCACTGAAAACAGTATTCGCTGCGTATGATTTATCTATAAACATATTTCATGGCAGATTATTAAGTGCAACTTTAATTTTTGAAATATTTTGTGAAGCTTCCAGTGAAATAATGATTGATGTTTTCATTTTTTTTTTTTTTTTAGAGAAAGGTTAAAAGATTACTGTTTGAAATTGGCTCTCTATTTTTCAAAAGATGTTATAATAATTAAACCTGTATTTTAAATCTGATAACAATTTAGGGTTTTTTTGAGGAAGGTAGAAAATCATTTGTACCAGTAAAGCAACATTACATTTGGAAGAGATGGCTTCCTTTTCAGTGGCAAGCTTTATTTGTCAATTTTTTTTTTTAATTTACACTAAGCTGAGTTTTTTTAACACATTACACATTAGAAATGCATATTAAGAATAACTTTAAGGAAATGTATAACAGCAAAATTGGGGGGAAAAAAAGTAAGGATTTGTGGGCATTAGAGAAAAGTAGGTGTGCTATGGGCTTACTTTTCCCTGCTTATTAACAGTTTAGGGATTAAAGCATCTTCAGGACATATTCATGAGCAAATATACAAGATTCCTTGCATTATCTCTTAAGTAAGCAAAATATTTCTCAAAATTATTTCCAACTATTCTTCAGTTCTACTTTGAATAATCTAAATAGTGCATTACAATGTCAAAGCCATCATGAATACTGATGTACCTACTTTCACCCCAAACTTTAGGAGTGTTTTTGAAAATGCACCGCTGCTCTGTGACGAAAACCATTTTGTCATCAGAAAACCTGTCCATCAGAAAACAGATGGTACTTGACATGGATGGCAAGCAGACCTTAATGGAGCAACCAGACTTAAAACTGCTCACTAAAGGGTGAATTGTGATGAGCATGTTGTGAGTGGAGTTACTGCAAGGCCAAAACAACTTAAATAAAGGGACTTTCACATTTGCACTGCATGTCATATTCAGGTGCAAGAGATTCAGGAGGGGGCTCACAAGAAAGATAAAGGCCATAGGAATTTCTTTACTTCCTCATTTGAAAAAAGAAGACAAAACCTGTTCTGGCAATGTTCTTTGTGTAAGAAAATGTATAATCCTACATATGTACAGCTGTGAGAGGACTCCTCATCCGACACTGTTAAATGTCCACCAGCAAGTGTATGAGCAGTATTCAGTTTACATATATATAGAGATAATGCATTCAAGTCTTTACCAGCATTTTCTCACACGCAATGGAAACATAAATTTGTAGGACCAAGGAAATAATTTGTTGCATCTGCTATGTATTTGTACCAATTTCCTCAAAGTGAAATTCTTCATATTTCTCTCATGAAACTATAGAAGTTCCTCTGTTTATAAAAAAGGTGGAAGAATCTTTAAAAAAAAAAAAATCAACATTTACACTAATGTCACAACTTGACTTTTTAATTCTGTATGGTTCAAATTTTTTTTATGTATTCTTCAATTTAATGTTCTGGGAACTGTAATTTTTCTGCTTTTCTTTTTAAATTATTATTATTGTTATTAACTCAGATTCTGCACATATGTTAAGGTATTGTAATTCTTAAGGTGTCAGCAAATATAGAATTTTTAAAAAAATATGTACAAGGCATCCAATTATGCTTAATTTAGTTTGTGGAGGTTTTGTTTAAAAAATACTGGTAAAACATAAGAATTTCATTGATCACTTTAATTCTTATTCCATTTTTAGAAATTATATCTTCTGCATTTATACATGTAATTTTTATGTTAGTGGAGACTGAAATTATCTGCCTTCAGCTGTGTGATCTATAGCTCAAATTTCAGTTTACCATAAACCAATAGGACCATAGAGTATGAACAACCAAGAGAATCACAAGGCTCAATGAGACACATGGAAAGAGAAGTGAATTTTAGAGTGATGTTGATCTTATAAATAACATATTTATTAAATCAGTGTTTATGGCCTAATCACACATAAGCAAATACATTATCATTGTATATTGTTGGGAGTCATAATAAGAAAAAAGTTAATGTCAGTTATTAATAAGAAGGATTTCTTAAAAATTGTTAATTTTTTAGTTCTCAAATAGTTGTATAAAATTTCTTTGAAATGATGCAAAGATTGGAATGTAACTGTGACACTTGCCCATCTTCTTAAGTTGCTGAAGCATAAATTATAAATACATCTCTTTTGATAAAATACTTCATAGAATCACAGGATATGTTGAGTTGCAAGGGACACACAAGGATCATCAAGTCCAACTCCTGACCCTGGACAGGACACCCGAAGAATCCCACCCTGTGCCTGAGAGCATTTTCCAAATGCTTCTTGAGCTCTGTCACGCTGGTGCTGTGACCCCTTCCCTGGGGAGCCTCTTCCAGTGCCCAACCATCCTCTGGGGGAAGAACCTTTTCTTGATATCCACCTAAACCTGCCCTCAGTTTCATGACATGCCCTTGGGTCCTGTCCCTGTCACTACAGAGAAGAGATCAGTGCCTGCCCCTCCTCTTCCCCTCACACGAAGATGCAGACTGCAGTGAGGTCTCCCCTGAGTCTCCCTTTCTTCAGGCTGAACAGACCAAGTGACCTCAGCCACTCCTTTTGGTGCTGCCCCTGCAGAGCCCTCCCCATCCTCGTGGCCTTTCTTTGTACATTCTCTAACAACCTAATGTCTTTTGTGTATTGTGGTGCCCAAAGCTGCACACAGGGCTCAAGGTGAGGCTGCCCCAGTGCAGAGCAGTACTTCTCTCTTCACATGTGTGTGCTCCTCATCTTTGCTTAGCAGGCAGTCAAGAGAAAAGGGGCTTTGATTGTACAAATTTCATTAGACTGCAGTAAGAGCATAGACAGATAAAATATTAATAGCATGATTTTTGAATTTGGCAGCATGGCTCCTATTAACATTAATGGAATTTTTACAGCTGAATCTTAGCGCATTAAGTAAAAAATATTCATTCCTGCTGTTTGCTCAACAACTTGACCTTTCTACTGTAAATTAATACAATATTTTGAATTAATTTTAGACTAATTAAACTTTGAGGCCCTCTTGTACTCTTTCATGAAAACAAATATCAGGGAGAAGCTAGCTTGTCAGCATGAGCATATGGTTATCTAAATTTAGCCTATTTTATTGAAAAGGTGTCAAATTTGATACATTGAAACTGTGGCACTGTTAGAATAGCACCTTACACTTTGCAGTATTAGAGTTTACAGCAATTCAGTGTGCCAAAGAACTCTGCAGCACTGGATATTTGATTCCTTTCAGTACTGAAATCCTATGAATATTTGTTGCAATGACCTTCTGCTTTGACTAAAGGAGAAAGAAAGGAATCCTGCCAACATGGTGCTTGACCATGCTGCCTCCTTAGCAAATGTGAGAGCTTCTGAAACAAAAATATAAAAATGGAACGGTGTTTAGGCTACCAGTCCTATTCAAAAGGAGTCTTGCTTAGAAATGTCCCCTGCTAGACTATGGATGATACTAGGGGTCTGTGAGAGTTTCTGCAACGCTGCTGCAATCCTGTATGAAAATATTTAATTGTAATTAACACCTGAGTTGCTACTGGTTGTCTGTCTGTCTTGAAGGTACTGTATGACTTGCTTAACTATTAAAACAGCTAATCTCTCTAATCTGTTTTGGTCAGCATTGCTTCACAACATATCTTCCAAGAGGCAAAACTCCCATTCAAGCAACCACGCTTTCTCAAATTTTATCCTAGGACAGAGGCTCATATCCTCGCAGGAACTAAAGAACATAAAACTGGCTCCAGCCTGTTCAGCAGCATAAGCAAAACCACGGGGGAGGGAGGGAGAGGGAACAGGAAGAGCTGGCTTTGCCAGTTTTCTGCTGCTAAGGAGAAGTGGGAAGGAAAGCTGTGCTTGTCCTTGCCTTCACCCCGTCCTCACTTCTCAGAGGCGGCTGTCACCTCGCATATGTGACCGTCCCCTGGACCCAGCAGCTGTGCTGAGCTCTGTGACTGTACTTGCTGGTCTCTCCTGCCTGCTGGTGCCTTTGCAGTGGCTGTAATGGGCTCAGCAACTGGCATTTGCTAATTCTCGCTTGTCCTGAGATTCTTTCACCATCCTTCAGAACAATATCTTGCTTTTTTCTTGTGCAAGACAGCTAAATTATCAAGAGTCTGAGGCAAGCCTAGATAATTTGTGTATTTGCTCCATAGTGAAGAAAAAGAAGAGATTTATTAAGCACAGGAGTTTTAAAATGAAGTTAAGGCTGTCATTTCTCAGCTGTTAAGAGATACACATAGCAAAATTCTTTATGTTGGAACATTCATGCAGAAATGCTGACTCATTACAGAATGAATGCATATTTCAAATTAAATTCTAAGGAAATGCGAGGATACTCCTGTCAATGTCAATTAGAAATCCTTAGACTTGTCTGGAAAAGAACATAATGTCACATGCAAATTAGAGAGAAGAGTGAAAAACAGTAAGGTTAACATTTCCTAAAAAGTTCCTCTATATTAAAAAAAAAATCCCACTACAGGTAAAAACCCTGATCTTCCTTTTATACTTCTCATAAGCGTAATATGTGATTGCCACTGTGCTATTTTTAAGAAAAACTTTTTAGAAAACTTTATTCTGATACTCATCATACTCAGAGCTCCAGGATAGTTCAACACTGAAGATGAAAATACTCAAATAGATAAACATTCTCAAATTTAAGTCTTCCTAAGGAAAAAATATAGTTGGCTGTACACTCTAAAAATATTTTGAACTCTTTTATAAAACAGAATTTATCAAGACAACAGTTAAAAAAGTGCCAGAAGAGACAAACTGAAAGTCTTTAAAGAACAGGGGCAAGGAATTAAGATAAAGATAGTCACTAAAAATATTTAACATATTATGTGGTGAATTTCTGCTTTGCTGGATCTGATAGCCCTGAAATGGGTAAGCTTCATGGCCCAGGTCCAACCAGCAGTGAGACTGAACACATATGCTCAGCATGCACACACATGAACATCACACATAAACATGGCTGGCTACACAGATCAGACACAGAACACTCCCATGGAGCATATCCCACTTCCATCTGTGTGGGGTGGAGATACCCCAGTGAAAAAAATTACATGTGTATATATGTATAATATATGTATTTTTAAATACATATACATATACACATGTAACTTGGCACCAGATCCCAGCCTCCTCAGTTGGTGTCACCTGGACATATGAGCCCCTGAGGCTGCAGCCTCACTGCAGCTGCTGGTGCAGACCCTGCACTCACACAGACACACATTTGCACATACCCAAGGCTGCCTCTGGCTTTCACTCACTCGGGTCTCTGCAGTAGCTCCCACACAGGCACGTGGAATTCCCGACCTGTCTGACTGCAATTGCTGGCACCCAGACCCCGGTACAGACACACTCAGTGGAGAGTCCCTCACTGAAAGAAATTTTGAAAGAGGATAGACAGGCTGAGCTGGTCAGGTACATCTCTGGCCAGAGAAGCATACCAAGGAGAGAATTGCACCTGACTGGCCTCTTTAGCACTTCTTTATCCTCACACTTGTTCCTCCCAAAATTATCTAGATCATTTCCTTTCCCCACCATTGGCTTGTCCCCTAAACATCCCAGAATAAATCTTGAAATGAACTTCTCTTGCATCCCATGATATGTCCCATATCCTTAGCCACGTTTCCCTTCCTCTAGCTGGAGTAAAACCATCAAATGATGCTGTAGTCATAACTCACGTTGATGGGCCTAACATCCAAACTTTGGCACTGAGGCTCTACTAGGGCAGCTCTGAGAGAAGCCTAGACAGAACACTCCTTCCTTTGAATCTTTAATTTGGGTCCTTTTCTTGCTTTTGTACTCCTGCGTTTCTCTGATCTTGTAGAGATAAGTATTTTATGGGCTCATGGCTCCGTGATGGGTGTGGCAGTAATTGGGAAGGGTGTATTTTGAGTTTCCCCATCTACTGTTATCTATCTTCTTTTGTGGGGGTGCAGATGAGCTTTGACTGCATAAAAATCTTTTGTCAGGTACAAATGCAGGTTTTAGAATATTTCCCATGATTCTCTGAGAGCTTATAGCAGAAATGCACGACAAAAACCTGAATTTGTTGCAGCTGTATCTGTGCAACATCCTCTAACAGCTTTCAGAGTGCTGAAGGAGATTTAACTATGATGGTAAGCTTTTTAAAGAGGAAGCTGAGCTGTGCAAATGGGGAAGGTTTATTCTGCTTATTTTGTAAGGGTAGTCAATTACTTCTTGTCAGTTCTTTCCTCACCTAAGTGGAAGATTTTCACAATAACATAAATGAAAGTTGGCTTCACACTTGATAAATAATTCCTGAGGAGTTTCCTGCAGAGAAGAGGGTTTGAGACCTGGGGCCAGTGACTTAAAACATTTTGACTGGTTCTTCTGCACTCTTAGATCCCATACCTGTCAACACTCCCAGATCCCATTCTCAGCAGCTTCTGTCCTTCAAAGGCATGCACTGTTTCTTTCTTGGATTGAGACATTAAGCTTTATAGCCAAATCCACAGGAAGGATGCCATGATTTCTGTAAAGGCAGCAGGGTTTCTAAATATTAAGGATAATTTGCATTTTAAATTTTTGTGTAAAAGGTGAAATAAAAAGGTGAAAACCTTTGTATCTATGGTGTGGTTTCCATGATTCTCTTCATATTGACAGCTGTGTTATTCAAAGTATGAAGCAAAAACTTAAAATCTGAAAAATTTTGACTGTCTTTGACTTACACTTTCCTAAAAACATGAAGGAATAGGTAGACCTGTTTTGTTACTTTTTTCTGGTTTCATTCAAGTTCCTTATCTGGTTAGTTCAAATGATAGACTGTATCTCAGCCCTTACGCTTGTAACTCTGTCCCTATTTTTCAGCTCGATGGCTGTTGACAGGCACAGGAGAAAGTACTTCAGAGCATATAAAATGTGTCTTATAAATGTTCTGTTGGAATCCCAGCAATGGTCTACTTGAACAATTTTGCAATGTTCTATTTCAGATGGCAGGTCTGAGATCACTGGGAAACAGCAGCTCACTGCCCGCTCTTGCAAAGGCAGAGCAGTAAGTGCAACAGACATGGAAAATACAAGGACATAAACAGCTAAATGAGAAAAAATGTGCTGAAATATTTGCAGTATAGGTAGTCCATTGTGGTCTGGACACCTGTTACCTGTATACAGAGGGGATAACTTCACTGAGATTAGTAGACTCTGTAAAATCACATTTTCACCTTGTCAACAGAGAACCAAATCTGGCACTGTTTTGACAATTACATAATGTCATAAAAAATATTTCAGGTTATTCTATTGCACAACTGTCACAGCTTTACATGAGTATGAGCTGTAGAACTGTATGTCACCTCAAAATGAGTAAGACAGCTTTTAAAAATGTTTTTTATTCTGTTCACATTTTTGGTCAACTTGCTATTTTCCCATTAAACTCACATGTGTGTCAAAATACTTATATGTATATATACTTGTATATATATATTTGTGTGTGTGTGTGCAGAGTAGAGACCTGAGGCTGTATTGGGTTTAAGTTGTCCTTTCAACCCTTGTGAAAGGAAACATTATAAAAAGTCCTGTTCATTGCACAGACACCCTAGGCCTTCCATGTGCACTGTTCTTCGACAGCTGCTTAGCCATAGGCTTCTTTTGACTTCATTCAGGTGACTTTAAAAGCTAATGACAGAAACACTTGTTAAGAAAAGTGAGTGGCTCAGCCCTGTAGCACAGCAGAATGCCTTGTTATCACAGTGAGAGAAAATTCAGTCACCTTTATTTAAGGGTTATTTTGTGCAACCACAGATGTTGAATTTAGCAGTTATACTTGTTTAGATACTCTAAGGACCTGACTACTTTGAGGAAATCTACACATCTCTGTGAGCCATCTAGTCCCTCCACACTTTGCTGTCACTCCCTCACTCCCTGGGAGTGTTTCCACACTGCAGCTGCACAGCGATGCTCAGATGCTGCAATGAGCCTGGCCACCCTGTACACCACCCTCTTAATGTCTGCAGAGTGCAATCCTACCAAGGTTCAATGCACACTGTTTAACTGAGCACAGGTTTTGTTATCTTCCATTGTGGCCAATTTAGGGACTCCAACCTGTGTGATCTGTGGGTTTTCCATGAGTCTTTAGATTATGGTAGGACTACACTATTATAAAAGGGAAAACTGAAGTGAAATCCTTTTTTTTCCCTGTTACTATATGGCCACAATAAAGCAAGAGGCCTCAACAGCCGTTTTATGAAAAATGTATTGTCTGTTATGTCACAAAAATAAAAATAATGTTAAATAGGATGGTTTATTGTAGCAACTTTTAGTTGCTCCTCTATGGCTTATTCATTTTATTTCCTTCCTTGAAAGTGTGAGGTTTCTTATTTCTTTAAATGCAGCTTCTTTCCATGGACTATCTTTTATATCTTATGTGAAAATAGCAATCTGTGGTTGCCAGGTTGGAAAAAATATGGCAAAGATTAGTTACACAACATCAGAAAAATAATTGCCAGAGTCTAGAGTAAAACTTGGAGGAACACCAAAGCCTAGTAATTAAAAATCGCCATCTTACTGGTTTCTAGTGCTCTTTCCTTAATAGTTAGTGAACTCTTGCTCCTAATTACTTGGAAGCTATTCAAGCATCTATTTGATTCTGTTAACACATAAATGATATATCATACATATCCCATCTATGTCATTACATAATTCAACTTTGCCAAGTTCATTATCATTCACCTTTGTAGTGCATATATGAGCCACTTTACTAATCTCATCATCACTAAATCATTTATCACTAAATCCCATCAATAAATTCAAAGTGTTCCCCTACCTGGCATTACTATAATAAGGCACAGAGGCCAAAAGGGTGCCCTTGGTAAGCACCAAGGGTAGCACTAAGCAGCTAAAGCTATTTGAGAGAGACTTTTAGCTAATTGGTCCAAAAATTCTTTAATGTGGTTTAGCAAGTTAAACAGTTATATTAAAGTTTCTTGCTTTGAATGAGTTTATTCCAGGTAAGAACCTGTAGTTAAACAGATTTCACACATCCTTCTCTCGCCCTCTGTCTTACAGTGTGGCACAGAAAAAAATAAACGGAAAGCAAAGTAGTGCATATCAGTTCCCTCCACTTTCAGCTTCATTTCCTTTGCCTACAGAGGTGTTCATGACTCTACAAATATCCTGGAAAAGTAAAGCAAGATCTGGGAGTGAATTAAGCCTGCTGATCAGTGAAAGGGCAAGGCAGAGAGACAGGCAGCACTTCTAGCACAGGATTAGCCACAGTGGAGGATTGTCTGCTCACCTCAGGTCAGGGATTGAGGTTCAAAATCTGACAGCACCTGGAAGTCCTGCTAGCAGCACCTAAAAGACTAGCAGAAACTTTGGATTGTGTAGGAAATGATAATTTTTCTGAAAATCATGCAACATTTTCATGCACAAGGAAATTTTTGATACTTGCTATGGCACTTGTGCATGGATTTGGTGCTGTTGAAGGTGTTATGATTTAGGACCAAGAACTCAGTCAGATGCAGGCCAATTTTATGTCAGGAGGGTCTGACCACTATCTAAAACTCTGGACAAGAGGAAAAATTTAGAATTTCTGTTTGTTAATAGGCTTTTCTGAGCAAAACTGGATGAATAGAAGTGAATCTCATTATGCAAAAACCTTGAAGGTGAAAGAACTGGGAATTCCAAAAATATTCTCCATATGTAGTGTGGTGACACTTGATGAGAACTTGATAGCAAGGGGAAAAGTGAGATATGTATCTAATTGCAGCCCTCTAGCTTCTGCAAAATTATTTGTATGGATTACCATTTACCAGCTTTGCAGGTCCACTTTTGCTAACCATCCAAAAATGTTTTCATTTTAGTTAGGAATGGATTTTAATTTTAAACTTGCTGTCTTTATTTCCACAAAAAAAAAAAAAAAAAAAAAAAAAAAAAAAAAAAAAAAAAAAAAAAAGTATGCACTTACAGATTTGTACTGATTTATTGAGACATCTGCAACAAATAAGTGTGAAAATCAGTTTTCTTTTTTCAAGGACCACTCAATTGATTACAGAATATTTCCTTAAAAGTTTTTTTTATTTGTTTGGGATGCAAATTCTAGGTACTTTTCTGCAAATCTGCTTGAGAGAAATTTCAACCTATTTTTTCACTGTCAAAAAAACCTTTTCAACATAAGTAATTCCTTTGACCAGTTTGCTTAATTTAGCAATTTACCTTTGAAAATTAAAACTTTGTACCTAATCTGTTCTAATTTATTCTTTCACTTAACTAAGACTATTGAACTGGGCCTTCATGCGAAGTTGATTTCAATTACCTCCTTTGCTATTATTGCTTGAGACTTGGCAAAGACAATATAAAATACTCACCACCTTTTGTCACTTTCTCGGTAATTTAGTGAGAGACAGAGACAGGTGTATGATCAGTGCTGCTACATTTTCACTCCCTACCCATGAAGAAAATATTTCTGGCTTATCTGTGTGAAACAAATATGGAAATTCATAGCAGACTGCTGTCCTGACAGAATATCTTCCAGTAATATTTGCTGGCCAGAACAATTGTATTTAGTCTGTGTAATTACCCTAATTTGTTCACTGTGCCATTCTTACCTCTATTGTGGTTGCTCAACCACTATATGCCATTTAATACTGCTGTTCAACTCAGGTCCTGCAAACTGTCAAATTTCTTTTGTTTTTGAGCAACTCACTGTCTGCTTGGGAAAGGAACTAAATGGTGCGAGCACATGACAGGTCTTTCTAATAAGGTGGGCTTGCTTATAAAGTAACCACAGAATGCCATGAACCTACTGTCACTTCAATAAAATGTGATGAAAGCTGCAAACTGATTCACAGTGATTAACACCTCCATGACATGAGCATCTCAGGCCAGATGAGGAAAAGAATCCTGTGGAAATATTATTTCTTGAGCTGAGAGGTAAACATCTCTCTGTACCAAATCTCTGTATGAACAAAAATTCTGTGAATGTGCTTTATACATTTTTTAATAAAAAACCAGCCTACATATATAATTACCTGTTTTGTTCCATCATTAATTGCAATAAAGGAGGGCAGAAACAAGTGAAGTGAAAAATGGACAGAACAGGTTATGGAGCAAGTTATGAAGTTCTAAAAATTACTTGTTCTTTGAAAAAAAATCTTTGTTTATTGAAACTATTGGAGAACAAGATAAAAGTTTCATTATTTGAATTTTGACCAGTATCAGAAAAGAAGTGTTATTAGACCCATACTGCAGGAAAAGATAAGTTGAAGAACATTGATGCATATCTTTAAAACTAATATTAAATTAATTTTGATTTACTAATTAAATAATGAGGATCAAAATAGAAAAATAGAAGACAGTGCTTTGCCATGTATGTAAAATGCTTTTATTAAACATAGTTATTATTCATATCTTATCCTCCTGTGAGCATTTACATTTGTACAAACCTAGTGACTTCCTGTTGGTCATGCGTGTGTAACAAAGAGAAGAATTTGGTCCAGTCCCTTCATTTCCTGTCACATAAAGTAACCAGATTACATTGATAAGAAAAACCACAGGGGAAAAAAATGAATATATCTGTATGAATTAATTTCATTTATCTACTACAGGATTTGATTTAATGATTAAACACACTCTGTTCTCTGGTAAAAAACAGGTACCAGATGGTATGCATAGCAAAATATGGTCGCTCTATACCTGCAGGTTTTGAAGTAAAATAGAACCTTCCTAACATCTGGCATACCACCTCAGGACATCTGAAAGTGCACAAAGTGGACAGATATTATAGTGGCACCAAATAGTGAAGAACAGAAAAAGCATAACAAGTAATATCAATTCCATGCAGCATTTTACATCTGATTTTTAGATTGTCTGTTGTGCAACACCAAGTTTCTTAGAATAGCCACAATTGTCATATATAATTTATTCTGTAGTTTCCATTGCTAAACAGAAAAATGTACAGGGAGTTATCTAAAAATGTGTTGACATGCTGGCTTGTATATAAATAATAAATACTTTTGTATTATTTCCTAAGGGAGCTGTCAGAGAAGAACTCTAGCAACCTAGGGTATCTTTTCTTTTTCAGTACGGCTGATAACCACGACATTGTTGTTCCAGTCAAACATAGGATCTGAATAAGTCCAGAAGCATCAGTAACTTCATAGTTATCTTGTGGAATTGATAACTATATAATATATAACTATTCAAATGGGACTTATGGGATACATAAAGTCCCATTTGAATTACTGAGAGCTTGTGTTCACAGTGCACAATGCAGGAGTATGGAATACTGTACTGACTTTAAGCCTAGTTTTTGAGCTACTCAGGGCTTTTAACAAGGGCAGCCTTCCCCTTGAACTTCAAGAGTCTCCTCAAAGCATTTCAGAGTGTTGTGAATCTTTTATTTCCAAACTGGTCAATTCCACGGAATACTGTGTGTCTGCTTTAAAGGTCCCAATATATAGAAATTCTATGACATATAGAAGAATATGCAATCATATGATTTTATGAGTTGACATTACCTGTAAAGTGGTCTGAAATATGTTTCTTTTTTCTTTCCCTGTTAAATTGGTTAAAGGTTTTCTTTGAATAAAGAACTTAAAAAAATACACTTTTCTTGCATGGTTCTTGAGCTATTTATTGGGTTGGCAGCCTAAATAGTCTGTACCCAGAAGTGTGAGAGGAATGAGCAGGCTCACTTCCATGCTGGATTGCATTTGATTCCCCATTTCAAGTAAACAGGTGAGGAGCCTGAGTCCCAAGCTTCAGGGACAAAAGGCAGTGGTAGGTCTGCTGCAGTGCTGAACAGCCTGGAGGAGCCAGTGGAAGCTTTTCATGCAGTTGGTGTTAAACACGTGTTCTAAACACCCTTCAGATATCTTGTGCTCTGCTATTGAAGTGTCTCAGGTGTTCCAATGAAAAATGACTGAGATAATGTCAGGCATTGAAAATAGTATGTCAAAATTCTGAAGGAAAATCACCAGACTATGCCGTACCTTAGACTGATCAAATACTTAAATGACAGCCTGACTCTGAATACTTTCCTAAAAGGGTAGGGTTAAATACTTTTCCATGCTGCAGTCTATGACTTTGGATATTTATTTGTCCAATTTTATTAAGCTTAGTAGAAACTAAAGTCTACGGTGTGTTTCATTTTCCAGTTTTCTTCAGTGGATTTTTTCAGCAATACTATATTTAGTGAAATGGCTTCTTTGCAAAAACTTTTTTTCCTATGTTCAGACTGGAAACTAGAAGCTTGAAAACTGTCTTGTCTTTAGGTATGCATTTTCAGAACCTTAAGTATTACTCAGAACAGCTGATTTTTCTTCTCTATCACCAGTGTCTGAAATGATATTTAAAGATAAACAGAACTATATATCAGAATGTTCTTTCCTCTTCCTTGTATTCTCAGGGAATGACAGTTCTTGAGAAATTTTGTTGACCTCACCTGTCTCAGATATTATATACCTATATTTCTAAGAATGACCATCTGACATTTGCACTAAATAATGTGCCATTTCCAAATGAATCACAACAGTTTAGCTCAGTACAGAACCCAATCAATATAGAAAGAAACATTGCACTCAGAAATGTTGTTCTGATTCAGACTCTACATGAAGCAGCAGTTTTTCTTTATAATGATAGAAAAAAATGGATATCAGATATACACTATGTGAACACCTCCAGTCTTTTTAGATTTTCCCAGATCCACTATGCAGAATAGTCTGCAACACTTATGACATTTTAATGATTAAAATCAAGGCTGATCTATCTGAAGCCTGGTTCTGCTGAGTGCATTTATTTATATTTTGATCTAATTTCAGCTTGATGTAAAAGAAGAGGGATTCACATGAGCATTTTCTGTCCTTCACCACAGCTGAAAGAGTAGACATTGTCATCTGCAGCCCATTGTCCATCTGGAAACCTGCCATTCTGCTGAGAAAAGGCTTATGGTTGGTGTAACCTTGCAGATTCCTGGGGGCAGGTGGACTTGTGGCCAGAGCACCGGCCTGCTGAATGACAAGCATTGGCTCTCTGTGAGCCATTTCAAAGACTTGTTTTAAGACATTGCTTATTCAAGCAAGTTATGTAAATAACTGGAAAAAAAAAAAAAAAAGGGAATGGGTGAATGAAGACATGGTCAGGTCAGTAGACTGAGTTATTTTGCTCTCTTGACAGTTATTAAAAACTAAGTGGGAGACAGAGAGGCAATCTGACTCTTCTTAAAGGTTCATCTTTGTATCTTGACCCTCAGAAGCAATATTCTGAGCCTGGGCAGAGCAGAATGCTGATGTCTTGCACCCCTCAAATGCACTTCTGTTTCTGCTCCCTTTTGAAGAATATGAGCTCATCTGATATTGCCAGTTGTCCTGTCTCCTCTGAACTGTGGAGAAGACTTGTGACCTTGCAAGTGTGTAAGAGACCTGGTCTGATGATAGCATGTGATTGAAGGAGGGCAATCAAAGAGGTAATGGTAGCCCCATCTGAAAAATAGGCACATATCTATTGGGAAAATATCTCTGTGTGGTGCAAATGTTAACTGTTGTAACTTGTTCATTGGAATTTTGAAGCTGTAGACCAGGATTCACATAATCTGTGTTTTATTGTTAACTGGACAAAAATACTGTGAGGAGGGTATCATAAATGACTGTCCTTGCACTTTATCTCTGTGTGGATAACAAGGTTGCTATACTTAATTATTGAGCTAAAATGCTCCTATCAGGCCAAAGAATGAAGGTATGACAAGCCTATTTGGTAGGTTAGGGTTGACATATTTTCTGTGGCTGAAAAAAAAAAAAGAGAAATTTGTGTTATCTCAATCCATTCTTCTGGACAGAAATAAACTGGTGTGTCTGTGAATTTTAATAATAGATGACACAAGTGCATATTTACTGGGTAATTCCCACCTCATCTATTATCTAAAAGATGCAAAAGTATCCCCAAGGAAGAGTGGCCTGAAGTAGGCCTGTGGAAATTCAGCTTTTTTTTGTAATAAAAATAACAAGGCCAAGTGCTCAGGCATTTAGTGGTGTTTAGAAGGAGAGGCATCCCCTTGATCTGTTTTAAGACACATTTTCTAATGATTGCAGGATTGCAGCATAAATTTTACGACGTCATGCTCAAACTAAACGCCACAGCAAACATAGGCAAAAGGTGATAGCAGAAGCAGAACTGGAAGAACACCTAGCAATTAATGGTCTCACATATGAAGAATAACCTTAGAAGGTTAAGAGTAAGCTCTGTTTGAATTAAGACACAGGAAGTGTAAATGGAATATTCTGGCTTTATCAGCTTTCTTTCTGTAATTCTAAAAGCTTATCTGAAAATATTTACCCAACTTCCCTTTTATTCCAGTTACTCTTTCTATGACAGGACATGTGTAGAAGTTGAGGTACTCCCCCAGACTGTGTGGAAAACGGAAGTTTTCAAAGCAATACACCTTTCAATATTCTGAATTTAGCGTCTAGACTAAAAATCATAAAAACAAAACTATTTACAGGGATCTGGAGTTTAAGGGAATAAGAGGTTTGAAACATGATATGTACATAATAAAAAATAAAGCAGAAAGTAAGTTGCACTAATGATTCTCATTGAGATCATAAGAAACTCAAAATTATGAAAATCAGGTTCTGATTTTGTAAAAGATCAGAAGCTAGGAACAATGGGTTGCACCTCAGCATCAGGCACAGTGGGGGCCTCAGCTTAGGGCAGCTAATACAAAGAGCAAGGAAAAGAAGACAGTAAATGGATATCTGTATATGTGAGCCGTACTAACAAATTGCATAAAATCAGGTAGTCAAAATCTGCCTAATCTGTCAGTAACCAAAACATGAAGAAATCGAATGCTGATCAAATGTAACATGAGTCAATAGTAAGAAATGTTTTCATTCTTCCTTTCCATAATATTTTAGAGGAATGCATGAGCAAAAGATGCATATTTTTAATATTTTTTGTAAGTTATGATTTAAAACATTGTTTGTATATTTAATGCTGAAAAATGACAGGCTAAACTGTATACAGTAAAATAATTAGAAAGCAAAGGGGCAAGGAATACTTAAAATCCTGGCTCAGGATAATGGACAGTCCAGAGAAAAAAAGAGAATGGTATAAGCTCCTTAAAACCCCTGGATTACAGAATAAACTTTTTTTCCTCTCCTTTAAAATTGCTGATTCACAAAAGTAAGTTCATATTAAACTTCTTCTATAGTTTAAAATTATCTTATGTGCTATTTGACAATATTAACTAGCTCTTGCAAGCTCTTTGTAAAACATCCTGACTGAAACAGATGGATGTGTAATTCAAATAATGAGCTGGATCCACTCCCTGTAGCAGTCAATTATGCAGGGTTTTTTCAGCATAGTATTCAAGAGACTAAGATCTTTCTCTATATATAGATCACCTGAAATGACCTTGCCTATGCAGTGTCAGAGCCAAAACAGAGCAGTAGAATATCTATCTTGCTGCATTGTTAAAAGCTCAAACTGATTAAGAATTATTACATATGACATTTGCACTTAAATTGTTCCCAGTACTTAGCACTCTGATCTTTTAATGTGATACTTTCTCTCTAGGTAAACTGCCCAGAGACATCTGATGTCTGAACATGGAATCCATGCAAAGACTCCTCATAACACTGCATTGTGCTGAGGAAATGATGACACTGAGGGAATGCATGTTCATCTCATTAACAATAAGCGATAATCTCTTAATAGTGAGAACTCACAGACAAGATTTAATTTGCTTCTAGCACTGAAAATGAAATTGTCTAAGGACCTGTCAAGTGGTGTGTGTACAGTGTTCATCAAAAGTATTACACAGAGACTGCTCTTCCTCTGTGCTTGTCAACATGCACTTTGGACCAGGTAAAACTGTAAAAACCTTGACTTGCAAAAGCATTTGACTAAGTGCTGTGGGAATTTTCCTTGATCTGTAGTGAGGTATCAATGACAAAACTCTAGCAAACGTGTCACAGGATTAGAACACCTCGTTAACAAATGAAGTGAAGATGTTGAGGTTGGATAGGGGCCTCACTACTGCTTACAGATGTTAGATTTATCAGGAACTATCATGGAAAAGAGATAATGCTGATTGCCTTTGGTTGCATGCTCCATCAATGGTTCAGTTTGTGAGTTACTGAGGTAAAACCTAGAAAGCCTAGGTGAGGCTGTGTGCTGGGCTGGAACTACACTGCACTCATGGAACCACTTGGCTGCTGCTAAAAAGAAAAAACTTCTAGCCTATTGCAGAGTGGCTTGAAAAGTGAGAAGCACAATTATTTCTGTTTTGTATGACTTGTTGGTATGCAGATATAAACACTAATTGTATGTGGCTGCAGTCAAAATGATGTGAAACTGAAGAATGAGAGAGAGCTGAAATCTGGACCTGCAGTTAAAAACAGCCTTGAAGCTCAACTTTTGCGAAGAGATAAGATACAATATGCTAGAATTTGTAATCTGATAAGTTTAAATACCTCATTTTCTACATGAAGGAACATAGAAAGTCTGGAATTCCTGTTACATGATATTATCAATGAAATATCTTGTCTGTATAACTTGCCGTTTTCAAATAGTTTGTCATATATGAAGTGCTCAAATGTACAGCTTTGGTTAAACAAAGATACTGTTATGCTCTGATTTACCATATAAATGCAATTACCAATTGTATTGGTGCACTTTGAAAGTACTATGTTATAGTTGTTGCTTGTATAAGTGTTCAAAAGAACATTTACAACAAACGGAAAGAAAAGCATTGCAAATAAGACAAAGTATTTTTATTCCTCTATTTTGGAATGAAGGCATCACTTTAATTTTTGACTTACTATAGAACCATTACTTTACTTTTTTCTTGTTCACTTTATATTGTTCCATCATTCAGAGTAACTAGCACTTTTTGAGCATTTTAGGTGTCTCCCTTCATTTCAAGTTGTGCTTTTCACTTTTTTAAGCAAAACATGGAATTTGTCAGACAGGCCATCAAGAAATTTAAAAACAATCAACACTTCTCCATTGAAAAAGTGGGTTAGAAAAAGAGAGTATTTCCTCATCACCTGCATTCCTATCCTTTGTTCTTCCCTGTGCCTGGGGAAGGGCTTATTCACATTCCAGAACCATCCTGTACTAGAAAGGCTATCCACTGTGAGCATTGAATTCAACCCACATAAAAGAGTTCACCTGAAGGAGATCGCTTCATTCCTCCTCACTCTGCAGTCCCTGCTCTGGAGATGGGCCAGAAGTTTAATGTAGGAGAGAAGAGGGAACCAGGGATATGTGTGTGACTTTAAAAGAGGGGCATAAAAAGGTCAGAATTTGGAACATCCAAATCAGGATAATGCAAATTCTTGCTCCTGTATCACTTCTGACAGTTTTGACATACTACTTCAGAAGAACAGATTAGTATTTAACACAATGAGAGGGGAAAAACCCAGAGCTCTAAACTGGGTTTGCAGTAAACTGTATGGACTATGATCATTTATTTCTACTCCATGTTGCTTCTGACAATCTATTACTTTTCCTAGAGAAGATAGAGACTTGCACTAAAAATGTGAGCCTTCTATGATCTCTACCAGAAGGAGAAAGTTGTCCAGTAGGTACGTGAAATAGAGTCAGTTCGAGTGACTTTTTGTTATGAATGGTCAGTTATAAAAAAAGGGTGGGCCTAGAATAACTGTGACCTTTTCCAGTAGCCATGAGGCTGATGCTGATTAAATAAGGAGTGACAAAAATTAAAATTTTGACTAACATCTTTCTTGAAAAGAAAATAGCATTTCAGGAGGTGTAAAAAAGTACATTTCCTCACCATTTCATTGCCCTTCAAGCCTGCTTTCATTTTTTTATCGCATCTGTGCTAAGGGTCTGTAGTTCTCCTATGCTGATAGTGATGCTTTCAGGTTTCTTTTGGTTTGGATGAGGTGCAGCACCTCCCACAGTAAATGACATGAAACTTGGTGATGTGCCACACTCCTTTTGCATTTGTACCACATAAATAGAACAACACAGATGGATTTATTCTGCCTTATGATACAGTCTTTTGCCTAACAATAGATTTTTCCTTAGCAGCTGGTAAAGCAGGAGTTTCATTGTCATGTCTGCTTATGCTCATTTATGTAAAGTGGCATAACTAAGGTCTGCTGGGGACTGAATCATCTAAATGTTAGCTAAATCACATTCCTTGTATGCTCTCTGTGACACCGAGTGGCAAATTATAGATAACCATCTTGGTAGTACAGGCTGTAAGGCTCCAATAGTCCACCTGTTGGTGCCAAAAATGACTAGTTTAGGCATAAATAATTAAATGCACCTAGAAAATTCATTATTTGGATTTTTGTTGTCATATTAGTCTATGTTTTTAAAAATTAATAATAAAAATCCTTCAGTAATTTTTTTTTTTGTTCTTGTGTAGACTTCTGAGGTTGTCAGATAAAGAAATCATTAATGCAACCCAGTTCCACCATCGCTTTTATTTGAGAAAGGAGACAACTCATCCTTTTTATTGCTTAGGGCACTGTTGTAAAGCAAAAGGAAGTTCTATTACTGAGTCCAGTGAGGTCAGTCATAAAACATTGGTTATTTCTTTCTGTTTATTCTTCATTGTTTCATACCTGTGCATTTTTCTGGAATTTTCCGTAGCTGGGGTGAAGTCTTTGGATTAGATTTAGTGCTTTACAGTCACCATATCCTTGATTGACCCCTTCCATTCGCAATGCTTGAATTTCCTTTTCAAAGCAAATGACTCTCAAATTCTGCCCTCCATCAAGTTTTATAGCTGCGACTGTCTCTTGGGCATCCCTTAAGATATTGCTGGCTCTGTTTTTTCCATATTCTTTCTCTCCACTATAGCTAAGAATTCCATACACTCAGGAGAGTATGATCCCAACATCTATTTGCCTTCCAGATCATTGTGCTGCTCTTATTTTTAACTTCTAGATGTAAAAAGGAATATTATAAATATGTGAAAATATTTCGGGTTTTTTTAACAAACATTTTTCCAGAATGTTTATAAAACATTTTAGAACATTTGACTGCATTTTTGTCTAGACCGAAAAAACCCCTTTAATTGAAACAGTAAAATATAAACTGTCATGACACAGTATTGTTTACCTTATTCATCAATGCCTTGATGAAGGTGCAGATTCCTCCTCAGCAATTCACTGGGAGGAGTGGCCGATACCCCAGAGGGCTGTGCAGCCCTGGAGAAGGACCTTGACAGGCTGGAGAGATTTGCAGAGAAGAACTGACTGAAATCCAACAAAGGCCAGTGCAGGGTCCTGCAGCTGGGCAAGAATAACCCCGTGGATCAATACAGGCTCGTGGCTGACGTGCTGGAAAGCAGCTCTGTAAAGGCGGTTCACAGAGAAGGATCTGGGTGTCCTGGTGGACAACAAACTGCCCCCGAGCCAGCAGTTTGCCCTCGTGGCCAAGGAGACCAATGATAAGATTTGCTACATGAAGAAGAGCATTGGCAGCAGGTCAAGGGAGGGGATCCTGCCCTTGTACACAGCCCCGGTGAGGCCACATCTGAAATGCTGTGTCCAGTTCTAGGCTCCTCAGGAGAAGAGAGTCATGGAGCTACTGGAGCAGCTCCATGAGGGACTGTGAAGATGAGGATGGGACTGGAGCATCTCTCTCATGAGGGAAGGCTGAGGAGAGCTGGGCCTGTTCAGCCTTGACAAAAGGCAGCTGAGAAGGGACTTCATCAACGTCTGTGAGTGTCTGAAGGGAGGGTATCAAGAGGATTGTGCCAGGCTCTTCTTGGTGGTGCCAAGCAACGGGACAAGAGGCAATGGGCAAAAAGTTTTGCATGAATAATAAGATAAAAACTTTATTTTGTGTGTGTGACTGAGCACTGGAACCAGTTGTGCAGAGGGGTTGTGGAGTCTCCCTCACTGGAGATGTGCCAGAACCATCTGGAAACTTCCTATGCAATGTGCTCTAGGATGTCCCTGCTTGAGCAGGGAGGTTGGACCAGATGACCACTGTGGTCCCTTCCAACCTGACTCAGTTTGTGATTCTGTGAAAAAAAGAAAAAGTATTCTTGAAGTGTGTTTCCCCAAATTGTGACAGCTATTAAAAATGGAAATGTTTCCCCAGTTCAGTCAACAATTACTTAGAATGATAAGTGCAACAGTAAAAGAAACACTAACAGAACATATGAAGAGGAAAATTGTTTAAAAATATTTTTTCTTTAAGATTATTGTTTATTAATATTGACTTCTCATCAAAAACAACATGTTTAAAATAATCACATTAGATAATTGTAAATTTTTCAGTGAAATTTTAGATTTGTTTTTGCTAAGAAACATTTTTATGCCCTAAATGAAAAAAACCCTTAATTTGACAGATTTGTGAAAGCAGAGTTGCTTGGGACTTTGACAACAATCATCTCAGTCTAACCTCTGGTTCAGGACATCTTTAAAGTGCAGACTGCTGGAAGCTGAGATGACACATTGGGAAATTGTAGTTTTTGTATTCATGGCCTGTACATCTTGTAAAGGTCATATATTTAGGTTAACAAAGTTTTACTTGGGGCAGTATCTGTATTTACTCTTTTAAGAATTATCCTTACATATATGAATATGTACAGATGTATAACCTGGTTCCAATATGATATTTTGTGATGCAAACCAATATCAAAATTAACGTCCCACAATTTATGATTGCTCTATTCCTGTCATGACCTTTATCTAAAACTCAGTCTCCTGTGCTATAAATTACATGATACATGACAAGATTTGTACTTCTTTCTGTTTCCAGGTCCTTGGTACTAAAGTAATCTTCATTAAATCTTTTAGGCTACTCTTCATGCTTCCCTGTTACTTCAGCTTTTTCCTCTGGTTTGTCTTCTCATTTTTCAAAGTTTTATCATTTCCTGGCTTTAGTCTACCTTTCATTAGTAGCCTTTTGGATTCTATCTCTTTCAACACTCATTTCTGTAAGTCACTTCACTCTGTGTGAAGATCTGCTCCTACAATTACTTTTCAGCCTGCATATCTTAAATTACTTACGTGTACTACATTTGATTAATTTTTGACATTGAAATAAATTTGTACTGTCTTTTGACCCAAGAAAGATAGTGAAATGAAGCCCATACAAGATATGTACCTCAACTTTACACAGTGTAAGCTACTTTTCAGAAGTCAGTGCACAGCTTTGCCTTCTTCTGGGCCATGACTAGCTTAAAATAGATGTTTCTTGCTCTAGAGCATGACACAGCTTTGACAACAGAAGTGAAATTCATGCTGGCTGCAGGAGTGATGAATATCAAGCTGTATCAGAGAAGCAATGTACCACATCCTTTAAACTAATCCTTGTGGATTATGTTTGGCTCTACCACCACTCCACCCAGTTTGTGCACGCCCTTTGTTCTTGTTGGAAAATCACAAGAAGCTGAATCACTCTCACTCCTTGGGTGGAAGGTAAGAAGCCTTCAGCTCTACTGGTGACACTGGCTATGTTATTTAATTTCATTTTACTCTGTGGTATCAAGCTCAAACAATAGATTGACATTTCTATAAGATTCCTATTGAAGTTTCTGTCTCTGCTTATCCGAATAAGAGAAGTTAGGAGTACTTATATCTGTACTGTTCAAAATAGACTAGCTAAATGCTAGGTGACTACTAGAAATTATTTTTGTGACGTTTAACTCCTGAACCATTACAGTTTAACAGTGCTGCAGCTGCCTTGCCAAGAGAAAAGCAACATTTCTTAGGCTGGTTTCCCAAAGGCAATGGGCTTATGCAAGCAGAATGTCTGTCTTCTGAGTCTATTCCTCACCTAACAGTTTTTTAGCCTACAGAGCTATTTTGAAAAGGATAGGAATATCCCAGAGACAATTAATATCCTAGAAGTTTTGAGAATATTAGCAGAGGGAAGACAAGAGGTCCCACTGCCAGCCTTACTATCTATTTGAGAATAACTCCATGGCCAATCAGTGCAAATGCATCTGGTAAAGGCCACAGCTCATGCTGTCTCTTTCCCAGTGGAGGGTTCAAAGGAAGGCAGAAGGAGCTGTAATCATCATAATAAGGTAAGCAGCAGGAGAGAGATTGGGATAAAGGTTACAAATCTACGGGAAACCACATTTTTGCAGTTTTACTGCTCCTGGGGCAAATTGTCTTCCGGCTTTTCAGGGTCTTTTTTTTTTTTCAGAAGAAATGCATTATTTCTCTGAGTGCTTCTATCACAGTTTCTCTCACTATTTTAGGGGTTGCAGCTTAGGTGTCAGTAGCTATTTCATTCATCAGAGTTTTCATGCAGACATTTTCATTCTGACTGATACCTCTAATATATCTGTAATACAAGTAGAGGAAACATTCTTATGATGCCGTGGCATAATAATCAGTGCCATCCTGGACTGCAAGCAGCTGCTGTCATGATTCTTGACTGTAAACAAATGATACTGTTTCTTGAGGACACAAGATGGTGTCTTAAGCTATTTTTATTTATTGCTTTAAAATGAACCTTTCAGAAACATCAATAAGTTTTGCTGTTTAAAGAGAACACACTGCAGATAACACAAGAAATGAATGAAAATACAAGTAACAGCAATATAGAAGGCATACAGTCCAGCTCATAATAAGATGAAGATATAATGGTTATAAATTAATTAAGTAAAAAATTTCTTTAAACTAGAGACAAACACAGAATTAGAGAACTGCAAAGAGGATCAGTGCAGCATATACTGCAGAATATAAATGGAATAGCTGCAATGTGCTAATAACTTGGTTTTTTAGTAACTACTATTTTTATTAGTAACTATTAATGTAGCAGCAGAGAGTCTTTGCCAGGAGTGGAACCTCAGGTTGAACCATAGGGAACAGAGTCTGTTGCTGTCTCTTTCAGCCATTTCAGTAGAAGATGAAAATGCAGTGGGGGTGCTGGGGGTTTGCTAGGTAAAACCCCCAGCACAACCCAGCCTTGAGTGAACAATGTGCAAGGAGAACCCGTGCAGACGGGTTCCACAGGGCTCGCTCGTTCTGCGGCGCTGCCTCCTGCAGCCAGCCCTGGCAACTGTGAAAGACAGAACTGGGCTGTCCTTGTGTGCTTGGTGTTTAAGTCATTTGTGTATTAGCTTTATGATGGATGAGAAAATTGCAGAGTGCAGTCATGATTTTGAGAGGATGCATAGCTATTTATTTACTACATGCACAAGAAATCTAACAGCCTTTACCTTTGGCTAGGAACAAGGGCAAATGACTGTCAGGTACACACTTTTTCAAGTATTGTTTACCTTCAATGGTAGAAAACATGATTTGAGTCTTATGATACTTCATTTAAAATTTCTTTAGGTGCTTTCAGAAGGTTTTGGAGAAGACAAGGGACTCACATCTTTTTCAGGGTTAGGTTACAGCCATGGATATACGGCTAGAAAGCAAACTACAGTTTTGAGTAATGATAATTACACATGACCTATCTCTTACTTTGATTTGAGTGTATTTCTATAGGTAGCTTATGTCACTAAGGAAAAATAAGCTAGGTTAAACAAAGCAATTTCCACTTTTAGATATCAGATTCTGCATTGGTTGTAATTAAATTTACTTTCAGAAATACAGAACCTTGAAGTATTAAAAAATTTTGGCTGTCAGAAAGACTGCTAGAAGTCAGAGTTATAGTTGGGAGCATGTTGTGGTCTTTGTCACTCATTGTCTAACTGGATCCTGGAGAGAAAGTAAAACCCAGATTTTGTAGTTGCACACTGCTGAGCAGAGGTTCAGTTTAGTACCTGTTCAATAAATGGCTGAAAAGGAAATTGTTTTTAGAAAAAAAGCTTAAACATATATGACAGGTTTTGTGATGATTAGTAAATATGCCTCTCTCCATCTGCTCTGAAGGAATGGTTGGCATGACATTTTCTGTGCACTTTGCCTCACAAACCCACAGGAGCAGCTGAAAGATGCAAATCTTGGCTCTGCTAAGCAATCCACTGAAATCCATGTGGAGTTGTGGAATGCTTTTTTTTTTTTAGCTACCCCAGGCAGCTTGGCCTGGTGTATTGATAGCAGGTGGAAAAATCATTTCTCTTATCTCATCTCTGAACATGAGAGTCCTGTTCAAGAAGGGAAAAAAATGTGGCCTCAGAATTTTATTTTTAAACGTTGTATTTAAAAGATTTTAGAACAAGCACAGCTTGGACTGGGGTTTCTAAACGATGTGTCAAAATATAGCAAGCAGCAGCCAAAAACATGAGGCCATTAGGATTTCTGTTTCTGTTCAGCAAGGGCAATCTTTCCACCCACACAATGAAATTTTGTATATTTTTAACAACTTTGCAGCTGCTGTCGTCATGAATATCCCTTAGCTGCTGTTCTGAGATGGATTTGTTGATCATCGTATTCAAAGAGGAGGGGCAGTGTTAGTCTCATGAGGAGCCTAAGGAGAAAGAAAGGCATGGGCCTCTCCCTCCTTTCACCCACAGACTGAATGATTGGGATTTCTTTGTAACTTAACCCAGCAGGGACATAACCACGTACTGGGCCTGGGGCTCAGACTGGCTCCTTTTTTTTCTAACACCTGCTCTGCCCAAGAAGATGCTTCTCTTTTCATTATCAGTCAGCAGTGAGATTAGAACAGCATGACAGCTGGATTTTTTTATTGGGAGTTTGAACCAGGTTTTGATTAGAAATAAAAACAAAATCTCAGCCAAACTGCTGAGTTGGCCTGATTTTGATTCAGATTTGATGGCCCTTTATTGAATGGTTTCTTAAACTATCAAGCCTTTTTTGCTGAGCTCTGCATTTGTAAACCCACATCTTTGAAAGGAATGAGTGAAGACAAGGGATGTGATGTGTATTTTTCTTAAAGTCTTACAGAATATTGTAGGCAATCCTTAATGCTTGTTTAACTATTAATGGTATGAGAAATTTCCATATAGAGAAAAAAAAGGAATTTTGGCTGAGAGGTAGAGCAGGTGAGGCAACAACACAGTAAAGCAAGTTGCACCATATTTCATTTTGTGAATTCATGCAACATAGCTCTCAGAATAAATTAACAGATAATAATTAGGAGAGCCTTATCAAATATATTTGCTGCCTTATATAAAAAGCATGCACGATGTCAGTCCAGCTATGAACCACGGCATCCTATTCAAGCAGTACATTTTATATTCTAGGTAATGAATTAAGATATTATCTCTGTTCTAAAACCAGATCACTGTGTCAGCTTTGCCTTTGTCATTGTGCAGTTCAGCTGTAGCTCTCATGTGCTCAAGCATTTCTCTGTAAGACACAGTTGGAGTTGAGGATCACGTTGACAGAAACATATGCGGAACCGGCAGCCATTAAATCTCTCAGTCAGAGTTTTCTGGCAGGCACAGATGAAAGTTGTAGCAGGCTCTGCATTTTTTGGGGAAACAAGCTTCCAGTTTCATACTGGGCTTAGAGCACTGAGTGGCACATGGCAGACTGCAAGAAAACCACTTGGATTTCAAATACTTCTCCAGACATATTGTTATTAACCCAGTTTTTCAGTAGAGGTTGTTTATATTTAGGGAACTAAATCCCTGTATTTAAATGCTCAATGGAAATCTCTCCTGTGTGCAAAATACTGATTCATGTGCTAGTTAAAGCTGTTAAAGCTTCCTTTAAGGTTTATGATTATGCTTGCATATTTCTCTCAGGGTATTCCTAGAGTCCTAAGGACCAGAGTTCTTTTTCTGACTCTGAAAAATCACTATCATTATGACATAGTGATTTTTGCTTTAAAAAAGGAGTTCACATGCTTGCCTCCCACTTAAATGGCTGAAATACATTTATGATGAGATCCTGGCTGTATTTGGTTTGGTAGTGTGCTTTTTGCCATTGTCAGTAACAGAATGATATTTGATAATTTTATCAGGTTATTTATACGACATAGTGTGTCTCTGTCAGCCAGCTGAATACTAGCTGAGTATTCTGTGTTAGCTTGGGAACTTTGCCTCTTTGGGGAATAAACCATACTGTCTCTGAACAGTTGTGCATTACGTGACACAGAAATACAGATTTACAGAAGTATGGGTGTTGGGTCAGATGAGGAAGGTGGGTGATTATTACCAATACACAAGACCAAGTACAGTTGGTACACCGAGAAAAACTCAGGGATCAGCCATGAATCAGAAAGGCAGAGTATCCTCCACAACTGTTCAGCAGAAAGACAGTTTGGATTTACGCTGCTGTTAAGGTTTTTTGAGATGCTGCAGAGGTAGTTCACATTGCTGTCCTCTAGCTGTACTTGTTTCTTTGCTCTTATATGTCTTGCAAAAGTAAAAGGCCATGCAGGGTTGTTTTTAGGTATCAGCAGCTGACCAGAACCAGAGCAAATTTTGGTGTGACATTGCAGTTCTGGTATTGACTTTCAGTGGAACAAGAAGAGGCTGGTAAACGGATGCTCTGAAGGAATAATGGCTGTAGTGCGTTCTAGACTGATAGTGGACAGGAAAGTAACATCTTGGGGTGGAAAGGCTTGTTTGTTTCTAAATCAGAAAGGAGAGCTTAGCTCTTGCTAGTTCTTCATTACTGGGTAGTCTGGTGGTAATGCCAGTTACAAAGCAGAGCAGACAGTGGCTTTTTATTGCTCTGTAGAATATATAAATGGCTCCCATATTTGATGGGTGACAATGTTCAGATCTGGACACCCTTCATATAAAGAAACGTTTATGTATTGAGGCAATTGTTTCAACAAAAAGTGGGCTTTTTTTTTGCGGGGGAGGTATGAGGGAGATAGAACTTGTACTACAGACAACAGGTGGTTTTTACCTTCAGCTTTTTCCCCTCTCTCTTTTTTCAAGGAATCTTTAAAAACTTCTACACAGTCTTCAAACCAGCTATTCAGAGAGAAAGAACTTTTAACATAATGCCATGTCAGTCATATCAAAACAAAGAGAAACAAAAGAAGGCTCCAAGCCAAGCAGTTGCTATTGCAGTTGGTACAGCAACTGGACATTAAGTAAAGAGTGAAGTTAAAAACAAATTTGAGTCTCAACTTTCTGTACCCACATTCAACCTTCTTTTCATGCCTCTTTCAATACAGATTGATATTAGAAGGTTGTATTTATCTGGACATAGCTTTAAAAAATAATAATGAGGCCTTTTATATGTTTACACTGAGTATATCCAGATCTTATTCTCTGCTTTGCCTTCAGTGCAGAGTTAGACTACTTGGTGGCTAGAGACATGCATGTGTAGTTTCATACTTGGCATGTAAAATTTCATTTATACATTTTTTGGCAAGATGAATATATGTACTCCAACTCTGAAACTCTAAACATTTCCAATATTTTGAAAGTGCTGAAGCCAAATTTAATTCAATGGAGTATATTTTCCTTTACCTCAGTTGAGGTTGCTTACTTTTTTTACTCTCAGTCAAATCTTCGATTTCAACATGCTAAGAGTATATACCTATGGCTGATTTAGAAACACAGAGTTCTTAATTAAAACTACCCCTTTTCACTAAAACCTGTCTTTAAATAATACTGATGCTGGTGTGACGAGGAACCCTGGAAAGACTGGGGACTAGAATAACGTGCGTCCACACCAATATGGTTCTAAGCACGTAATCCGCTTTATTCTGTGAGATGGCCGGTTAAGTACAGAGCGAATAGTTTACAGTAGCAGGTGCATTGTGATAGGCGGTGAACATACAGAAGTATGTAAGCTATTGCAGTTTAAGGTAGCCGCCGTGTCATCCCAGTAACTGTTCTATGTTAGTGACACTACCACCTTAAGACATCCTTAGTAGTAGATAAGTTTATCTGTCAGTACGTATGCTGAACGTACTGAGGCCTGCTAGACCAGGCCTGAGGCCTGGTCTGAGGCCTAGTTTGAGGCCCAGGTGTGGATAGCTCTACCTTATGATACAAGCTATCCTCCTACACATCCCCCCTTTTTTCTTTAGAGCTATCCAAACTGGGTCTGTGACACGGTTGGCTGCTTCTACATATACTGTTATGAGCAAAGCACTATTTGAGTTACCTAAGAAAAACTCAAAGATCTTAGCTGCTAAAAGCAAAAAGATGAGAGCACACTATATTCAGTCCTTGCTCTTCATTCATACGCAGGTTCTAGATTAAAGTTTCAAATCATCTGCTGTCTCCTCTTCTTCTGCACTGCTTGATGATGTTTCACAGCTGAAGACTTCTCTGCTGTCACTGAGCAGCCAGGGTTACTTCTGTCAACGCAGCTGCAATGCTGTGTCTGTGTTGCTGTCTTCTCATCTGGTTCAGCTTTTGTTAATATCTCATCGAGTCTACAGCTTGCAGAAAAGAAACTAAAACAGACCTGGTATGTGAGTTAGCATTCTCAGAGACAAGGAAATAGAATAGGAATTTTGCTTACTAATGAAAGTGATAAGCGATTATCAAACTATTTCTGCTATCACCCCAGAGACTGCAAACTGCTGAAACGCTTTTCTTTAGTGAACCTTGACATCTTCCCCCGGGTAAAGATGGCAATCTTCACTCCAAGCTGATTCAGCTGTCATTCTGATCGGATCAAATTGTCAAGTTAAGATAACTTGCATATTATTTTTTGGAGCAGAAACCTCTGGGCTTCGTTAACAAACACCATCCGTCCAAGTTAGAGTTAGAGTTTGGCCAGAACTCAAACTCCAAAATGGAGTGATGTCTTTAGCATATCTTTTAAAGACAATTTCTAACAACAATAAACATAAAATGCCTAAGATACAACGAACTGTCATAATATCATTACATAAAAGAGACATTTAAAAGTTAAGATAAAAAATTGTTCCGATCACTCGGGAACTCGTCTTTTCTGGAACTCTTCTTGAAAACAGTTGAGTACCAATTGGAGCAATCACGGGATCAACACCTGATAGAAAAATCATCAATGATGCTTCAGGTATCTCTCTCTCCAAGACCTTCTGAAAAATACTTAAGGATTTAGCAGACTGAAATGCAATGTCTTGACTCACACAAGAGGTACCAAAACAAGCCTAAAATCTCATTTCAAGCGAAATGCGTAACACAGTTAAAAGAATCAAATGAAGCTTCAAAAGGACATGCTAAAACATTGCATAAAACATACAAGATTGATTACAAAAGAGACAAACTATATACTTAACATGACACTTAAGAAAAAATTCTGACTTGCACCTAATAATACAACCATATCTGTTAACAACATTCATGAAATATTTAGATGGCTAAAAAGATAAATAGAATCATTTAAAATGACAAGTACTTGTTAGAAAACCCTATCGACAAATAACACAACATAAAAACTTGAACATCAACTTACTAATGCTACTAATTTATATACTTAACATGTCATCGAATTATATTTTAAAACTCTTATCTTTTAAAACTCTCATACACTAAGACAACTCACAACTAACAATACAATTAAGGATCTAACAATTTGCATCATTTTAAATCTTCTTTATCAATGTTCTGTTATTATCATTTCAGTTAAACCTGTTTCTTCCCTCTTTCTCGCTTTTTTTTTTTTTTTTTTTTTTTTTTTTTTTTTTTTTTTTTTTTTTTTTTTGGTTCTAAGCACAGTTATAACGTCAAACTTGTTTTCACTGGGCAAAACTGTTTATTTATTCATTGCCCTAAGACCTTTCTCAAAAATTTCTTGACTCCACTGCTACCGCTGGCAGGATTATCAGTGAATTTCTGCTGCCCTGGCATCCTCCTGCCCAGGAAGATTGCTGGCTCTGCTAACTGCCTCTTGAATGTCAGGTAGTTCAAAATGTTGTGAATCATGTTTCCAAACGCTCTTATGTGGCTGACAAACGACAAACGTGGACTTTACAAGTACAATTTCAGCCTGTAGATTACTTAGCTGTTTCAGGAAACATTATTCTCAACTCACTGGCTGTGGTCGAAGCTGGGAAGATTTGCTATTTGGAGAACCTGGGAGAAGGTCACTCAGCTTGAGAGAATTTGTGCCACATGACTTTGCTCAGCAGAAGGCTGGGCTGTCATGGCCCTGAATTCAAATTACCTCTATTATAACTTATCTTGATCCTCTCAAAATTCACACTGACTGAAAAGTCTCACTGGCTAAAGTCCCTTACCCTTGTCCCATTCTGTCAGGCATGGGGACATCACGGCTCTCAGCTCTCTCACTAGTGCCATCACTGAACAAAACACACCACCACAGTCCTCAGGCTCTGAAACTCATCCCCTGAGGCACACTACTGTGCGTCCCCATCGCTGCAGCACAGGACATGCTCGCCTGGGACTAAGCCAGCACAAACTCCCTGAAAAATGACCCGCTGGTCACCGCCTCAACCCGCCAAGGAGGGGTCATAAAAACAGATTCTCTCAGGCCATTCACTCCCCAGCCTCAGGAGTGACAAAGCACTAAAAGCTAATGTGTAAGACAGCCTTCTCTCATCTCTCTCCCTAGCACAGAAGACCAAACTCAAGAGCAGTAGCACAGCCTCTCTGCCCAAACAGATGTGCCAGGGGCTGGCTTCAGCCAGCTGCACCCACCTCTCTAGGCAGGACAACAACGCTGAGAGTTCTGAGATGAGACTTTGTTCAGCTCTGAGAATCATTCTCAAAAGCAACTACTAGAAGACCTAGCAGTGAAGCAGGGGACCACTCCAGCTGGAGATGTCAGCTAGAGCCCTCTCAGCACCACTTACTCAAATGCAGCTAGCATGGCACTAATAACTATTTTCATGTAATTTTAAATCTAGTTTCTTTTTTCTTTTTTTTTTTTTTTTTTTTTTTTTTTTTTTTTTTTTTTTTGTTCTAACTAAACTTTACAAATTAAACAACTATACCTTTTACAAATTATAAAACACTCTTTAAATCAACTAACTCTTAAATCTAACATAAGTACGTCTCAACAAAAATCTACAACCTTCATTAACTTTATAAACTCTATATGTGTGGTAACTCACTAAAAAATCATTACTAATTAAACTCCTTAACATTTAAGTATAGACTCAAACTTAACTTAAACTTATCAGGGCCCAAATCCTAAAAACAAGCTTTAAAACTATATGTTTAACAATAATTAACTCAAATTCAAATTAATTCACACAAAAATTAATTTTAACAACATCAAAATGTAGAAACAACTCATCCTTACACAGAGTTAATAACTCTAGCTAAGAACTCATTTCTATTTCATTTTTTGCTTTGTCTTTTTCATGATAGGATGTATCTTTTTCACATTGTATTTCTCACACAGTGATGGATTCTTTCACAACAGAGGGACAGATGACTATTTTCCCTTCTTTTTCTGGTGTTTTTCTTGCAATGTCCACTTGTTGCATGTTTTCACTGTCTCTGTTTAACAATCTTGAAAGCTTCCTGGGTAATAGCACGACACAGGGTCGAGTTACGATGCTTGCTTATCTTCAAAGACGACACTGACATGCCTCTGCACTCAGCGAAAGGGGGGGGGGTAAGAAGATTTCAGAGCCCAGTCCGTCGGCTAGTGCAGTTGATTGGCAGACTGCGGGGGCATAGGAGCCTCTAATTGAGCTGACGGTGTGCTGGCATTCTCATTAGTAGACATCTTGTTTATTATGTTTTTGAGCGGGACAGAGAAAGAAAAAAAAAAAAAAAAAACACGGCTCAGCCAGGAACATTGCCGGTCGCTCCGCTGCTGCTGCCGCCCTGAGATCCGCCTCCTTGCTGCATCACTTGTGCCCTCCTTGTTCCGCCTTCGGCCCCTCTTGCCTTCTCATCTTTCGCACCGCCTCCCGGGTCTGGCAGCTGAGTAACTTCTTGTTTGTTTTCATTCGGCCCGAGAGGTGCAGGGAGCATTTCCTGCCTTTTCCCTGCACGGACAGCCAGAGACGAACAAAGGGAGGGCCAAAGCGAAGCTGCATTCTCACTCTCGAAATGCGTGGAATGCATGGAATCTCCACTGAAGCGTCTGGCTACCTTAGATTTTTCCTGTTGTTCCTTTTTCTTGGAGAGGGAAGCAGAGGGACAGGGAATCTGTTTTTCTCCGGCTAAAATTACGGTTTTGCTCTTTTCTGTGAATGTTTGCAAGGTATTTATTGCTTTTTCCCAAATTACACTTAACTCTGAACGTCTCTTTGCTCTTTTTCCGGGTAAAACTACAACGTCCCATAGCAATCTGCCTTTCTCTTTCCGTCCTGCTTCTCTGCAAAGAGATGCTGGCCGCTTTCGCTTTTGTTCTTTCTGAATCCATAGGATTACGTGATTTCTATCAGAGTCTTTGATATTTTCGCCTCTTTTCGAGACAATGGACGCTACAAGCTGCATGGCAGCCAAAAGGTACCGGTCCATAATTGAATCCCTCCGCGTCTGCCGCTCTTACCTTCTCTCTGCTGACAGTAGGTGGTACTGTCGCCTTTTCTGACCAATCCAATCGACAGACGCTCCCCAGCCTGCCTCGGGAATTCTGGACTGTAGTTCGCAGGCGACACACACACGTCCAAAATCAAGCGAGGACTTCCAGCATTTAAGCTAATTAATTAACAGCATTGAAGCTAAATAATCCACAGCATTGAAGCTAAATTATCCACAGCATTTAAGCTAAATAATCACACAGCATCGAAGCTTTATATTTCATTAAAATCCAGGGCTCTGTCCCTGTTCGGGCGCCACATGACGAGGAACCCTGGAAAGACTGGGGACTAGAATAACGTGCGTCCACACCAATATGGTTCTAAGCACGTAATCCGCTTTATTCTGTGAGATGGCCGGTTAAGTACAGAGCGAATAGTTTACAGTAGCAGGTGCATTGTGATAGGCGGTGAACATACAGAAGTATGTAAGCTATTGCAGTTTAAGGTAGCCGCCGTGTCATCCCAGTAACTGTTCTATGTTAGTGACACTACCACCTTAAGACATCCTTAGTAGTAGATAAGTTTATCTGTCAGTACGTATGCTGAACGTACTGAGGCCTGCTAGACCAGGCCTGAGGCCTGGTCTGAGGCCTAGTTTGAGGCCCAGGTGTGGATAGCTCTACCTTATGATACAAGCTATCCTCCTACACTGGTGTTGCTTTATCTGGGTCATTGTCTGGTCCACATTTTCTGCTCCACATTTCTACTGAGTAAGAAAAGAAATGGTCTGGTCCACGTTTCTAACGAGTAAGAAAATAAAGAATAGGCTATGAGTCTGTAATAACTCAGGATGTGTGATCCTCCCATGGTCTGGTTGTTCTGTACACAATAGCTTAGCTTCCAGATAATAACAGAAAAATCAGCCCCTCTGTACATAGTTCTGTCATTCTATACCAGGTGCCATACAGGAAGAATCAAGGGATACAGAAAACCCTTGTAGAATATAGAAAAAAATAATCTAACCCCTAAAAAAAGCTTCATCTAAACTGCTTGTCACATTGCTCAGAACCCAAAGCTAAGTTTTGTGTACTGAGCTAAGACAAGCTGCCAGTGCCAGTGACACAGTGACTTTTAGATGTGGGCTAGGGTGATGATTGGAAAACACCTAAAACTGGTCTTGAAAGAATCTGTGTGTGCATGGATGCCCCCCTAAGCTTGTAGCACACAGCTTCATGCACAATGTGCCATTAAAAGATTTGTATGTCAGGAGCAAACACTAGCTTTAAAAATTCACTTATTGATGGTAAAGGCATTACCCATTTGGATTAAAAAAATAAATGTTTTGTCTTATGACAGATACATGGAATGTATTTTTCCTTGCCTCCAAAGGTTTTTCTGTATGCTGCTCACCATTGATTTTCTGAACACGGAAATGTCAAATTCATTAGCATAGGCTTATCCACTGGAAATGGGTAAGGAGGAGGAGATATGCTCTCCCTAATAGAATTAGTAGCTACAGAGTGGTTTTCAACATGAGCTCAGAATATATGATGCTGCTTTTTGGCCTAATCTTTTGGGACATGACAAGTTCCAGGGTATTGATAATTTCAGATTAAATTTAGCTCTTAAATTTGAATTGGTCCCTCCAGCATTGCTGTCAGACTAATAGGAGCAGTAAGAAAGATCTCTTCCCTTCTTAGATAAGAAACATTAAGGCAGGGCTTTAGCCCATCCCCCAAACAACACTGTTACTTTCACAGCATTAACTGCATGATGACTGTGGATAAAATATACTGCAGGCTTTATGATGGCCATTTCCATTTGATTATGCATATTAAATCTACATAGTTGGGATCAAACTTCTTGGTTGATTGGATTAAAAGATGAGACATTTTGATGAGGGAAATAGATTATGTACTCTCTCAGATCTGAAAAATGTCTAACCATTCAATTCCAGCTTTACTCAAGTATGCCCGAAAGTGGGATTTGGCTGACAATTGCAAGCTTTGATTATTGCTGTGATACTTTCTATGTACACCTTCACAGGAAATCAAGCACCTAGAGGTAAAACTGCCCTTAGGCATGCAGGATGAGAGCTGTCTGGCTGAGCAAGCCTGGGGCTCAGTACACATGTTGTGTGACACAGCCTGGCACCTTGGGCACAGAGGGCAGATGTGGTGTGGGAAGGCACTAGAGGCAGGCACTCTGCTGCCTCCTCTACTCCCAAAGTGTTGCCTCCTGTTGAAGGAACCCCAGCAGACCTACTCATCCAGCTGATGCTGAGAGCAGTAGGGATTCCTTCTGTTCTTTGCCTAGTGCTCCATCCACCCTATCCTGACCAGATACCAACACAGTCTTGATATTTAATACACAGGGAGAGAATGCCAAGTTTTAGTGCTTTATTTACAGCTTTATTCTGTCTATCAGACACCTCCTTAGGTGAGGCTGAGACTTGCACTGGTAATTAATATAGTGGCCTTGGTGCTTGCCACTAAAATGGGTGTCTTAGAAACTACTTAGTCTATAAGTAAATAAAGTAGCAAAATAATTATGGAAGAGGGTTTTGTTCCAAGGAACACATGCCATGAGAACATGGTAATCATCACATGAAGAGAATAAAGCATAATAAACCTCCCTTTCTGCTTCTATCCCAGCTCCCACTTTCCCAGCTGTAAACAGCCCTCTCTCCCACCCTGCAACCTCCTTCACTGCCCCAAAAATGACATACCTTAATCTCTGGTGGCAATGCTTCCATAGCCTCCCTTCCTTGGCATCTAGGGCAGTGAGACAACATGGTCACTTCACTGGCACGCTACAAAGCCAGTACTTTACGCACCCCAGAGGGAAGGAAATTGAATCAGGAGGATATTTATAGATTATTCAGATGGAATTTCTGATTGCTCTGGAAAAAAAAGCAACTAGGACTTAAACATGAAACTGTAGTACCATTTTTCCTCTCCTGACAAAGATCTACATTGCAAAATTGTGGACTGTCAGAATGAAAGTTGCTTACACATTTTTAATTCTGTTCCTGTGTACTTATGCATTATGAAAGCAGAATTCATTCTGAGCTGTTCCCACGGCCTGTTCCTATAAAGGTTGTCAGACTAGATGATCAAGATGGGTCTTTCCAGTTTTGTAACCTATGGAGTTCTGATCTAAAACGACATGATCACACATCATTTTCCCCTCAGCCATGCCTACTTCAGTGCACCAGGTAGATCTGTACTGCAGCTGAATTAGTTTGCTATCTCTGGGATAACTGTTCTATTTCTTGGAGAATTTGTGAGATCTATAGGGGAATGGGTAAACTTAAAACAAGTGAAAAATAATGGACAGTCACTCTAAGGAACTACTTTCAACCCTTGAGTCTGTCACATAGTTTCTGTGTAGTGTAAATTTAGACAGGTTTTCAACACAAAATCATTCATTTCTGAAGATATAAGTTGTTTTGCTGATCACTTAATTGGAAAGGCAGGGCATTTAAAGCTGCAATTAAAAGCAAAACCTATCTTTTGTACACAAATGCACAGAATTACAATTTCTTTCAGAACTTGAATTTGGGAATCCAAATTAGTGCAGAATGCTGATATTTGTGTATCTGACAGAAATACACAGTATTTTATTTTATTTCACAGTAATAAAAATCAATATGAATATTTGTGAAGAGTTATGAACATTGGGCAAATAGAGGTAAATAACTGGGTTTTCAGAAAAGAGATCAATTGATGTGCCTTAAATAAGACAGTATCACATAAACATTTATGAAAATATAGCAGAATAGGAAATAGCTAATCATTCTTCTACTGCACAAAATGAGAAAATACATCTAATTTATGAAATATTATTTTAAGGTATATTAAAATGAGTGTATATGATTTTCAGAAACATTTTAATGATGAACAAAGCTAGATAAAGGAAAAGTTCTTGGCTTATTTAAATTGTGAGCTGCTTTCATAAAACCTGCATTAGAGAGAGATCTTCACTGACCCATCAGTTCTAGAGAATACTCTTCACTGTGCTTTAAAATCAGTATTAGCAAAGAACTACCAGAATAAATTAAAAGTGGTTAATGTGCGTTATACAAAGTAGCATGAAGTACTTTATTCTCAAGATTACTTTTGAGTCCATCAGTTATATTCCTTGGACTGTCATCTGGGAAATGCTGATCAGAAATGCTTCTATGATAAAACAGCTAAAATATCAGAGTTCTAATATTCCCTACCTCACTATGAGCATTTCTCTTGGTTGTTGAGTAGCTTTTTTGAGCCACTGCAGTGTTATGTCAGGCACCTTTTCACAGCCAGGTGTGAAGGATTCCAGGGAAATAACTGCAGTCTTACAGTACATGGACACATTGTGATCTGTGAAGCTATGGATAATAACTCAAAAGAGTGTACATGTGCCCCTTACACAGAAATATTTTTCCAATCCCTGTATCAGATTCATGAATTCTACTACAAGGACTAAAGCATATTTCTCTGGGGACTGAGGTGCAGTAAATGGTTCAACAGTCAGTTTAACAAAGGAAAAAAATTTAATCAGCTGGCCAACTCTCTTTTACATGTAGGGATCTTCTGAGATGGTAGGAAGAATCTGATTCTGCTGTTTAGATGTAGCTGAATTTTCTAAACTGCAAGAATCACCGAAGGAGGGTTTTGGAAGATGTATCTGATTTACCAGTTTACTGTGCTAACATGAATTTAACAGGTGTGATACATTGACACAGTATTATGAGCTTAAGATAAATTATAGTACCCTTTTTCAGCAAGCAGCAAACTGCAGTGGCACATTGCACAAAGCTCAGTGTGTTCAGTCACTAGGCATTTATGCCTGCTGCTGAAAATAGAATGTCTTTCTGTGATGGGTTAATCCCTCTTTGGCTCTGATCCTGGGTAGATTACTAGTTATAGCATGCTATGAAAGACTGCTGTGTAAGGCAAGAATTTCTCTTAAGTCACTTTGCAACATTCTCTGGACAGTAAAAGTTTCTTGTGCATTTTCTTGCAATGTGGGAAATAGTTTCATTGTCTTTGTTAAAGCTCTCAGTGTGTATTTTGATAATTACTTTATACTGTGTATTAGAATGTTCTTAATCAGAGCACACTTTAAATACTAGGGAAGAAATCAGTCTTTGATTTTGCCTAGGAGTTCTAATCAGTGTGTGTTCCTAATTAGAGCAAAAAATGCATTTGGTTATTCCATATCACTTGGGTTCTTTTAAATTCTGGGAACTTAAACTTTGGGACAAGACTGCAGTGATAACTGCAGTCTACTTTATGCTCACCTGAAGGTCAATAAATATCAGAGCTTAGCAAAGAAAAAAGAATATTCCTTAAATATTTCTCTGTAAGAAAAATGAAATTATTTCAGCTGAAATTATGTCCCCATTTAAGGACTTTTTCAGTAATGTTTAATTAATTGAATTTTCCTTAAATGACTGTGTACAGAAGCCAAGTTATAAACTTAAGAAAGTTTACACTTTTGTGTCAAAACCAGATACATTTAAAGTGCTTGATTTTTAAGGTGAGCTAAATACTTATTTTTATCCAACCAGGTAATTTTAGAATCTCGGTGTTCAAATCACTATCCTCACGGCAAGCAAAACTTTGTTGATTACAAGTTGCCAGAGCTTGATACTTAGTCAGAGAATGGAAATAGCCCCTGCAATAACCATGAATAGCCACTGCTCCCAGATACTGTGGGAACTTCATGGGGAAATATTGAGACATTAGCTCAAGAGAAACGAAGGTTTCACCCCAAGGACCTGAGTTACTATGAATAAAGATAATTCTTAAGTATCTGTTATCATTTGTGGACAAAAAGGGGAGAAGTACATTATTATCTGCAGGAAATATTGAAAAGGAGTAGGATATTGTACCTTGGTATGGATTGCCCACTAAGAAAATTTTCTCACAGAATAAGTTATAAAGAAAATGCCCAGGGAAGTGGTGGAGTGACCATCCCTGGAAGTGTTTAAAAAACATGTGAATATGGTATTTGAGGACATGGTTTAATGGTGAGCATAGTGGTGATACTATTTTGGCAGCTGGACTTGATGATCTTAAAGGTCTTTTCCAGCCTTAACAACTCTGTGATTCTGGGAGTGATAGAAATGAACAAACAAATAAAATCAAAGAAATAAAGTAAATTAGGGATATTTTTTAAAAATATTGATGAAAAGGATTAAAGATTCATTTTTCATAGAAGAGAAGGATCAGCATCAGGGCCATGGTAGTGTATGCTGACATCAGATTTTTCAAGGTCGACTAGAGCATTTGTACTAGAGATATCTGCCAAAATCAACAATACCATATCACACCTGTCAGAAGCTACAAAATAATTGCCCTTGAGTGAGTCATGTTAACATCCATGTACTCAGCAAACCAAGCAATTATAAACAGGTCTCTGCTCTCCCTGCCAGTCATTATACTTATTTGCTCAATTTGTTGCTTTGCCTCAATTCTAGTTAATGTGACTTATGAGCACTTAGTGCATACTGACTGGAAAGACAAAGGAGAAAAGCGACTCTGCCGAGTGTCTGGGCAACTGTCCAAAAATCCTAAATCTATAGTGACAGATAAAATTGGTTCTGACTCACAGGAGAATGGAGGATTATGGAGAGAGATGCTGCTAGCTGGCAAGAAAACAACAGTGAAAATAAACAAAAAAACTAAGACTGTAAAGGAACCAAAGTTCATTTTTTCTAGTGCTCGACAGTAAACGTTTCTGTAGAAGTTTCAGGCATTGCTCACTGAGCTGGTATATTTACATGATGAAAAGCTCACTTTCAGTAATTTCATCTTGTAAAGCACACTACATTATAAATTTAAAACATGCATATTAACCCCATTATATTATGTAGGAAATTAAGAAAATTATGTCCTTATGAACTTGGCCACCTGTAAATTCATCCAGTATTCAGGTGATGACTTAGATTTTCTGAATAGCAGATGTTCAGAAATTGGGAGACAGAAGCTGGCCAAGAAAGCTGCCTCAGTAGCAGTGCAGGTTATAAATTCAGCATGGACAATCTGTTCTCCAAAACAGAGCTAAAGTGATTTAAAAGGTTCATCAAGGTCACTGAAGAACACTATACAGCAGTGCTCCAAAGCACCAGCTGTCAGGACTGTCAAGTCTTGCTAATGAACTGTGGAATCTGCAGAAAATAATACTAATGTTAATTGAAGCCTGAATAGTTTGAAATCTAGTAGGTCATGGCTATTGATTTATTTCCTATGATCATATCAGCTATGCAGCATGGGACAGTGCCTAGTTACCTACAGTAGTAGTTAATCCATTGCTGACATCATTCATGCAAATATCTAACAGGTTTGAAGCCCTTCTCATGAGATGAGGAGTTTGGTCACATATTTTGCAGCTGGTAGATCACTTTTTTCTTTTCTACTAAATCCTGAACAGTGGCCTAGTTTCAAAGAAAGCATACAAGTGCTCTGAGTCCAAGAAGAGTTTGCTGGTTAAAACTTCTTGTGGGGGATGGTATGGGAATAATCTGAGCTAGAATTCAGAACTCAGGCTAGCTCTGGACCCAGGCATAGTCTAAGTGTACACTTGAGTTTAGCAGAACCAACAAGCCTTACTTCTCGGTTCAGGAATCTTTGCACTATAAGAAGTACACCCCTTGTGCCCTCTTTTGAATCCAGTTGCATTTTAAAATTAAGACTTAAATTCTTCCAGGAACAATATCCATGTCTAAGCAGCTCTCAAGAGGCTACATTAAACACATTACAAGCATGCTCAATTTCAACACAGTGTGGCTGTGTGTCTTGACTATTCAGAAAACATTTATAGAAAATCAGTTTGGGACTTGATAGTCCTCGAGTGCAGAGGTCCAGTCAGGTTCTCTACAGTAATGAAAGTTATAACAACAAAGTTATGTTGTTCCTTTAATTGAGTTTTTTTTTTACTTCATTTTAGAAATAAAGGAAATAGGGATCACAACATGTGAATGGTGTATGTAAAAGTTCTATAGGAAGGCACATTAAATTTTGGGAATGACGGTCTCTCTCTACTACCTAAAAGGTTGAGATCATCAGAGTCACTTGTTAAATTATTACCACTGAAACACACACTTGCCATATCCTCCCTCTGCTACTTGTCTCTGCTTGTACAGCACCACCATAGCAAATGAATCCATTTAGTGACAAGTTACAATTTTCCAGATTTATGGTGTGTTGGAATAGTCCCCATGGTATCTGTTTGTACATATTTTCCAATTTAGCCTCTTAAGTAAATCTCTGGGTTTTGAATTGCAATTAGTTTCAACTAGCAAGCAATTAAATGCAAAGTGTTGTCTGATGAATGTTCTAGTTGCATTTATGATCTTCAGGTTTCATTTCATACTATAAAGATTGTAAGGTTTGTTTACCAAACAAATCTTAATTTAAGAGTGGAATTGTTTAAACTGAGCATTGCAGTTTGTTTTCTCAATGTTATGACTAAACTTTGCTAATGTTTTATAATTGTTTTTACTTTACTCTGACACTCTCTGACAGTAATCATAAACTGCTGCTAACAGATATACAACAGATATGTATCACTGTCTTATGTTGATCCTGAGTAAAATAAAAATGAGAAGTAGTTCAAATCTCAAGAAGCTTAGGATTTAAACAGGGCAGTTCAAAAGGCACCAACTGATGTAAGCATGGTAAGATTTTGTATCCTTCCATATTCTGAGCAATATTTTTGAGGAAAGATGAAGTAATCATTCTCTGATACAAACGGAAGGATTACCTGATTTTTCCCCAAAAGATATTATTTTACTACCCCTTTTAAACAACAGTCAGAACTCCTTGAGTTTTAGAACACATGGCTGCAAAGAACGCAATGAAAGTTGTCTATTATTCAATTAACTTTTTTGAATAAACTCAAGCTAATTATATGACTTCTGATATTTTGATACTTACTTTCCTTAACTCATTAGAGAAATACCTTCCTTTTAGCCACCAGAAATCCCAAGGTGGCCATCAGAAATTATACTACCTCTGATGCTCAGCCACTATTGGCCCTTTCCCAAAAGCATGCAATATGTGGCAAACAGCTGATAACACAGGTAAGACCACAGCTCCAAAGTCTGGCTTTCTGGTTAAAGTAAGAATGCTGCAGAAATCGGAGATCAGTATGACTGTGGAGCCTGGATATGCAGGTTAAAAATAGCTGATGCATCAGATGGGTCAGTCTTCATGTGGGACTTTTATGGTGAAGGGTTGAAACTGTTAACAACTCTGGAAGCATATATTTTTGGAAATTAACCATTTGGAAGCTTGACCCAAATGATCTCAGTCCCAGCTGCAGAGGTGGAATATATACAGAAACTCTGCAGAGACTAATGAACTGGGAATGCTCATAAGTTGTTTTCTTCATTTAAAAATGATTATATGATTACAGATTTTGATTCAAAATGCCTTTAGGTGTTTAATGGAGTGTCAGACACCATATGCACTACATGCTCTATATAGGAAGTGCAGGTCTCAAAAGTATTTGAAAGAGAATGGTAACATACACAAAAAAAAGTAGGAACACGGTAAATATAATAAAATATAATGAATGAATAATGAAATGAATAATGAATGATTAAATGGTAATTTCGGCATGACAAGTTTCATGAGGGTGCTCTATATTATTTGCTATCTTTACTGTTTTTAATGTCTTGATAGAATTCATATATCGTATAAATCCTGTACTCTGACAAATTTTATTTTGCTTCCTTTTCTATTAAAAAGAATAAAAAAATGCAGTGATTTTCAGAAGAAATAGCTTGTAGATACAAGAATATTTATTTCCAATTTCTGCATTTTAAAATTTTGCTATGAAATAGTGGATGATTAAAAACAGATAAATTATTTTTATTTCTTAATAATAATAATTCTTATTACACATGCATGAGGACTAAAGAAGTAAGGACAGGAATGATAACATTATTTTGTTTTTATCGGAGAAATAATATTTTGATGATAGAATAGAAGGAAAACAAAGGTAAGAAAATAAGTTTACACAGCTATACATCTCCATTTTGTTGACGACAATTTCTGACCACTTTAAAAAATCATTAAAATACATCCTTATTTTAGCATAAATGTGTAACTCATGTTGTCTTAGCTGAAACTGAAGCAGAACTGTAAGTCCTTTATTAAATATAAATGTAATAACTCACTGGCAAAACAAAACAAGTGTTTGATCAGGACTACTCAATGACAGTTTATGAGGACAGGAGTTTCTGGTACATCACTCGATTGTCAGCCATGACTAAAATGTTTGCATTTGCTTTAGTGTCTTCTCTAAGACCAGTTTGTTTTAGGATTATAAGCTCAGTTAAATTTTCATAATGAGAAGCAAAATTACTTGATCTTTCACAAATCAAGATTCTCAAAGACTATTTGGCCAAATCTAAGCAGGCAAGAAATCCTGTTAAACTGTTGAAGCAAAATCCTAAATTATGCCTGTGTGGCCTCTTTTTCTCACTATTTAGAAATTAATTTAATGACTCATTAGATAGCACAGTGGCAGTTCTACCCTACTTCTTGCAAAAGAAAAACATTATAAACATAAGAGGATTATATTACCATTAGGACCCCTTGTGAATTAATAAGATTAGGAGGGACCTGAATTACAATAACAGGAGATGAGTTACAGTAGAATATTTTATATGGTACCTTGAGTCTAGCTTGGAATCTCCCTGCAGCCAATTCAGATTATGTGGTTTAGAAGACTTCCTTTTGTCACTAAAGCTAATTAGGAAAGGCTCTATTTAGACAAATTTAATACTGCTACTAATGAACAAATATCAAACTATCTGGCAGCTGCTGCTAAGCATGTCTTATTCAGTCAGCATTTATACTCCCCTTAAATTCTGCTGCTATCCAGTGCTGTGCAAGAGTGTATTTTCCCAAAAGTAGCTATTTATAGTGACAGTTAATACTAGGGCAAGAGAACAGTACTCAAAACAGGCATGTGCTTTGCAGTGGCTGTAGAATGTCACTCAGTTACACACGAGCTCTGCAGGTTGTATCAATGACTTTCCAGAATTCCTTCCTGATGGGTGAAAGAAAGCTCAGAAGGGATGTACATCCAGCCTGCATGGATGAATGGAGAAGGGATTGTGGGGATAAACAGATGTGGGATTTTATGTGGGATCCTATGTGGGATTTTATGTTTGATCCTTCTAGGGCAATGGACAGGAACTGTCTTCTCAGACAAGCAGTTTCTCACCATAGTCAGAAGATACTGAAACCACCTCCTGAATTTCTTATTTTAACTTGAGCAGAAGAATCTCAGGAGTTGCAATGTTATTTAGATTATTTTAAAGCAGTTTACCTGAAAAAAATAATGGAGATAACCACTTCTCACTTGCACTATTTTGAAACTTGCAAAATACCATAACTGGACATCTGAACAGAAGATAAAACACCTTGGAGTTCTTTAAAACATCAGCAGAAACATGTTTTCTTTCACAAAAATGTGGCAGAGACAAGGAGTCTTGTAGTGCTTAATAATTTGTCTCTTGAGTATTAGGATAAAGAAATACTTTTAAAACATTTCAGAGAGTATAAATAGAAGCTGAACTGTTACCATTTTAATACAAAATGAATTATTAATACTTTATCCATGGTTTAATGGTCACATCAGATCACATTACAGGACAAGTCTTTGCTTTGTAATTTACTGCATGTAATATGTGATTAAAATAAACATACAGTGGTTTAGATACATCTTCATACTTGGATTTCTAGAGATATGTATGGTATGCATGTATTGTATATCTCAAAATTATAGATGGATGAACTCAGGGTAGTGAAACAGAAGACAATATTTTAAAAACTAGCGGTCAAGTTTGTTTTTCTATAGTACAGTTCAATAATAATACTCCTAAACAAAAATATATTTGCTCTTTAGGTTTGGGTTCATATTACAAGTAAAATTTCAAAAATTGTCTGCTTAACTCAAGACTCCACATTTATTTTTATGCACAATTAACTGTAGACATTATGTATTAGTGAATTGCAATGAGGTTTTAAATTGCATGTAATTCTTCAAATGTAAATTACATTTCAAAAATGCATAAACTCTTTTGAAAATTTTAACCATAAATGTGATATTTTGAAAATATCACCTGAAACTATTTTTTCAGAAGTCACAATTCCACAACGAACTTAAGAACTTAACTTTCAGGTATTTTCATTCTCATTTAAGTGTTCCTAACTTTATATGAAAAGTCAGTGCCCAGTGGCAGGTTACTATTAGTGCTTTATAGGGTAGCTGTACTCTATCTTCTCCTTGTTCATAGAATCAACAGTTTTAAGATTTCTACCACCAGTTTATGCACAATAAACTCTTAGAACACTGCAGCAAACTTAATAAATCCTGTTAACTCGTCTTCTAAAAATCATCTTTAGCCATGCTTAGAATAGTAAAAAACTAAATAGTATAGTTAGCATGATCATTGGAACCGAATTGTCCAAAACCCTCAATTTTTCATGTTTGTCTAGACAGTAATGAACAGACAAAGATGGAATTAGGTTGGTTGTCACAGCAGACACAACATAACAGCAGTCCAATTTTAAAAGGAAAAAGAAAATAATAACCAGTCCGTCTTATTATTTAGATTTATCAACTTTTCATTCAATGAACACAGATCCTGATGTATTGGGACTGAATTGTGTGAGTTACAGTTACTCCTTGTGTTGTAGAAGAAATACATGTATATCAGCATCACTAGGCATGAAATTTTGTCTCAAGACTGTGAATCATTCAGTGTTTTGTTGCTTGACCTTGCTTTTCTGCCTGTTTGCATATCTGAAACTGTGTGTTGATCTTGAGGTTATTTCAGCTGAAGTGAGCTTGCTGGGCTCCCTGTTGAGCAAGGCTGTTAGGCAAGACAGTTGCATGACATTTGGTTTAATTTGTTGACACTAAAAATCCCTGAGTTCAGCTCTGATGGAAGACAGATCATGTAATGCCCCTGTGAAGGACTTGGAGCATTCTTCATGTAGAGGCTTCAGACCAGAGAACAGTGTTTTAATACTAGATTAACAAGAAGCTCTAGCATTTTGGTAGTCCTTGTTTTAATGGATATCTGAATTTTACCTTGTGGTTTAACACTTTTTAACACACCCTACAAACAATTGAAAAACATTTTTTCATTTTAAGGTTTCATTTCATTACTCAAAGCACAGATTGCAGTAAGTCACACATCTGAAAAGAAATGCATGTCATGCCTGTCTGCCCAAAAGGCATTTAACAATCTTTGGATTTATTTTTGCATGGCTAGCGGTAACAGAAAAAATAAAGAAATTAGAGCAGTACTTACTAGATAATGAATACCTCATTTCTGTCAGCATCTTATTATGTAGAAAAGATTAAATAAAACTTATTGTATCCTGATCAAGTAAGAGCAGCAACAACAGATCTTTGCAGGCTCTGCTGCTCAGATTTCTGCTTTCTGACTGTCCTATAACAGAAGAGAATTTGAAGAGAAACTAAGAGGAATAAAAAGTCATTTTTAAAGAGGGGATTTGAAAAGTCATGCTAGCCTATATCAAGAATGATAACACCAGTGCATAATTGAAAGACTTTTACAGTTAGAGAGTTGTCTTAAATATGTTGTGTCAAGCATTTGTTTTTGTCAACTGCATGATCTTTTCATCTCCTTGCCGGTCCATACTGAAAAAAACCAATAAAACTCTTGTGTGTCCCAGACACACAGTCCTCAGGGTGCCTGTGCTCTTGCAGCCGTATTTTCATAGAGGGGAGATCCTTGAAAACCGCCCACCTTCTGTCCATGCTCTGACAGCCACCCTAATGCAACCAGCCAGCTCACATGCATGCGGGAGAGCACCCCAGCCACCGGCACTCAGAGGCCACCGTGTGCCCTAACCTCAGGTGGCAGAGTCAGGGTGACAGAGAGAAGACAAAGTACAAAGAAACGGCCCTGGAAAGCTAAATAGCCCTTCCTGTCATCCCCCCGAAAAGGAAAGCTGCGAATACAAAATTAAAATGATGAAGGAGAAAGAAAGGGAGGAAGCTGCCTGGGAAAAATAGGGTTTAGTCTAGTTCACCCGAATGGCTTACATGTCAAGAGCCTGGGGAAAATAGGATACAGGGTAGGAAGCCCAATTTCATTCAGGGTATCTGCGCCAGAGTTCTTTGTGTAGAATATTTGGTGGTTGCCTCTAAAAATCCTGCCTGGCTTGTTGGATGACTGGGAGATGCTCAGAAGTTATATATAGATCACCACTGCGGTTTTTAAATGTAGGATCTGAACGAATTAAAAAGAATGACACAGTCTTCAATGTCCCATATTTTTTTCTGTTAACTCACCCATATGCCTTTTTAAGCCAGGTAAAGAAATCCACATGGCAACTCAGAGTCCCTCTTAGCAGCACATTTTATTAAGAAGATGTGTTTTTACTGTGAATCTGTTACCTGCTTGTTTCATTTATTTTTCCTTAATACTTTTAGGGTGATATTCTCATCAAAATGAAATCCACTGAATATATATAAAAATACTTCATGGAGAGTTTAAATGTTTTGTGAACCTTACCTGCCTTGTAGCATACAAAATACTGAGGAGCAGAACATGTTTCATTGTAGGGCAGTAGTTGAAGGAGAAACAGAAATAGAGTGGAATGATTTGAATCACAACTAAAAGAGTTCCCTCTAGCACCATTGTGTTGATGTGACAGATATGGTCTGAAAACAAACAGGAAGTAATAAACAAATAAGATGCTGTTCAAAATTAACAATTTTTTCCATAAAATGCCATCTTTGATCCTAAAATATCTCATAGACAAGATAATCTCAAGAAAATCTGCTAACACTCTCTGCAGAATATTATCTACAGTAATTTCTCACACAGACACTCCTATTGTAAGCATTTTAAATCTTCATTTTTTTTAATAAGCAAAAATGAGCTTGCCTGTCACTTCAAAGCTAGTTGTGTGACATGGTGAAAAGTTGCAAAGAGTAAATAATATCTGTGATCCAGAAACTGTACAGTTTTGGAGCTCTTCAGGCATGTGGCAGAAAAGGTTTGTTAGAAAACGTACTTTAAACACTGCCTTGTCACAGCTTTCCTTTGAACTCCAGGTTTCGAGTCCTCTCCTGGAGTGAAGTTTGTAATTTACTGGGCTTAAGCCACACACTTTGACGTGAATTACACTGTTCACTGAGCTGGAGTAACTTCATAAATAATCCTTATTCCCTGGAGAGTTGAGTCTATTCATCATTCCCTTCGATGTTTTCTCCCATGCAGATTAGCACACATAGGACAAAAAAAAAAAAAAGAGGAGATGCAACCAATAAATGAACCCCATGTCTTTGTAAAAGCTGATAACAGTACCATTTCTTATACTACATACTGGAGAAGTCAAACTGAATTATACATTACAGATATCTTACCCATTCTGCAGTGTCTGTATTGAAGGCCATTATCTTCAGTCCTTTGGGAACTGCAAGGAAGTAAAGACATGGAAGCTTAGAAGAAAGAAGAAGAAAAAAGAATTCAAACTTTTTTTTGGCTGGAAGCAAATTTTAGTTTTTTATTCAGCTCAGTTCCACTGTGTTCCACTTTCCAAGTTTCACTAGCTGCTCCACTAAAAAGCATATGATGGAAAATAAAGCATGGAAAATAAAGACTCCTTTAAAATAGTATTTCTTCAGGAGGACAGATAAGGTCTCTAGACTTCTGGCTAACATGAAAGAAGATGGATTTGCCAAAATAGATTAGACAATTTTCATTTAGATTTTCTTCTATGAAACAAATACAGTTCACCAAAGTTTATAGCTCTTTATGTTGACAAGCAGTAGTTATGTATAAACCAGGAGGTTATTTGCTATTTGACTCACCTTTCAATATGAAATAATTCAGAACATGCTTCAGATCACTCTCTTTAAGACCCTCATGTATGAGGGTTTTTTCATGTATAGAGAATTTATAGATATTAACTTCTTTCCCGTGATGCTTTAGGTAGATGTCATGGCTTTTTTCCCCTCTTTCCACAGGGCATTAATGATGTGTCATTGACAAGGAGCACTATCTCCCCAGAGATTCCGGATCCAATGAGACTTGACCCACACTTTTAGCAGTCAGCACCATCTACTCGTGTACACTACGATATCTTCTTGCTGAAATGCCACCTGTGTGCTGGGCTCCACTGTCACTATACACACTCTAACAGGGTATGCATTAGGAGGAGACATCAGCTTTGTTGAGTCTGATAGAATTAGTCTTTAAAAACAAAATAACAGCCCAGTATTAAACATGAGAATTCCAGCCTGCTGAGAGAAACAGTAATTATGTTGTAATTATGAAACAGTAATCCTTTTGTAATTGAAAAATTTTTTCAAAAGCATCATAGAGGATTTTTCTGTCCATTGATTGCAGTGTTTTTCAGTCTCAGAACAGGAAATGTCAGAAGACAGCTTTGTGAGATGAAAAGCATGTAGTCTTACTGTTCACGAGTTAAGTCAAATGCTATTGTGTGTGCCAATATATTTATGACTGGCTTTTTCTTGACTGCATAGCAATTGAAAAGGAAACATTATGTAAGTAAACTAGTGCACATGGGGTTTTGGTATGGACTAGAAAAAGTATTTACATTTGTGTGGCTTGCTTCTGATCCTTTTCACACTTCCACTTCTCTACATTCAAAAAGCAACATTTCAAATGGAGAAAGTGCTTATTTTTCAGAACTCCTCTGGTCTAGTAAATAATAGAAACACTTTTCTAAAAAGTCTGTTCTGTACTAAACAGCAAATAAATCACATATTTTCTGGAAATACTGTCTCTTCTTTAGTAGGCAGTTTGCATTTAGATGAGAATAGCTCAGAATTTCAAATCAAGCCAAACTTCTCTCATGAACACAATGTTTCTCATAAATTTGTAGGGAAAAAATTATAAAACTTCCTCATAAATATTAGATATTTTAACTTGTAATTATGCATAAAATAAAACAACAATGATAAAAGCCTAAACATAAATGACATTTACAACTGAACAGCTTGTATGAGGATAACTTTTGCCACTTCACACTCCAGTGAAATAGTACCTTGATGAAATGGTTCACTGGAAACAGATGAGAGCTGTTGGGATAAAATGCCTGTAGCAAGTTTAAGCAACATCCTATCTATCTCATCTAAGCCTATGCCTGACAGCACAGAAAGTAGAAAGGCTCTCATAGTCTTTCTGTTGTTTATGACAGCACAGGTAACATATGGTTCTTGATTAACTTTTGGTGTTGTAGAAGCTGCTGCAAGCTAAGAATCTGCTATTTATTGCAGGCAAGGGAAGAGGCACTTGAAGAAAAAAAATATGACAAAATAAAGCAAATTTATTGTCTCTGACAGAACTTTGGGTATAGGGTCTGTCTGAAAAACAAACTGAAGAAAAACACATATTGGCATTTCCATTTCTTAAGACCTGTGTTCAGTTCTTGAATTTCTACCACAAATTTAAAGGATTAAGTATCAATAGAAGAAAAAAGTGAACCCGGATATGTAGACAGTGCCTTATACAGGAAAATACAGGATTGAAACCAGACCCCTGTTACATCAGGGAATATAATAAAGCTTCTTCTTGATTAAAAACAATGCCCTAGTTTCCTCCCTCTCACTTTTTATGGAAGATAAATATTTGAGAATAAACAATACTGATGAATTTTTTCTAAAAGCAGGAAGGAGCACCATCTCCAAAACCTGTCTTCTTTTTATCTGTGCCTTAAAGTTTATGAAAGTTAGCAGCAAATCTGAAACAAGCTCACTCTTGCATAGACTAAAAAATTCATTTATTGTCAGGTATTCAACCTCTTAGATTCAGTTGGGTGTCCCTTCATTTTGCTGCAGAAGCTGTAAATAAAATGTGTCGAGCTCAGTTGTAGGCTGACCCTTTGAATCTTAGTTTTTGCTGACATCTTGAAAACACCAGCTGTTATACTTCTTTAAATGAGGAATATATTTTAAACATGCCAAGAAAAAGATTATATAACATCTTGTCTCGACCGTAACGGTAGTCTAGAAGTCATCTCCAAAACCAGCTCACTTCTCAGGTCAAACCTTTTACTCAAATACCTTGTACAAGAAGCCACCTGAGATTTGCACATCAATTACAGGTAATTGAAGAAAGAGAGAAGATATTTTGAACCCATCTAAACCACACCTAAAACTGTGTATTCAGCCCTGGTTTTGTCATGCATATTTGACAATATCCTACCATTTACAAGGACAAACATCCTTTGATGCAAACTTTGTCACCTATTAAATACACACAGAGTGTACATATCTAGGCAAACTCCTGACCTCTTGAAATTAAATTATCCTCTTCCAGTGCATCAGATTTAAAATGATTTTACAAATTGGGATAAGCTCAATTTATCCTAGTTTTTCAGATTAAATAATATTAAAATCCTTCCTTTTTGGAGTCACCTTTCTGAAGCCCTCCTGTTACAATGTCCTTGAGAGTACTATTGACATTTTTTTTTTAGCTTTGGGACATTAAGACACATTAAAGAAAGAAAAACAACAAAAAAATGGAACTGTATTTTACTTTGATATTTCCTACTTTATTTCTTAATTATATTTTCAATGTTATATATTGCATTGGTACACCTATGATTGGATTATTATGGATTAAAGCCCTTGTCCAGAGGTGATTTTAAACTGTATTCTGCTTGAAATACAATTAATTGTTTTGGATATAAACTCATTTAAATTATAAAAATGATACTGCTCAATCTAATTTCAAATATCATTTAACGTCCAAATATAGTTTACTTTGATATTACTTTGACAAAGCTGAAATGAGTATTATTTTTTCACTGACATAAAGATTAGGATTTCTCTCCCCATCCTTTTTGCAAACCAGTATCCTGCAGTTTCAGGACTGGCAAAAGAGTATTAAAGCAGTTTGCAAAATTTCACGGCAAAACTAAAACCACTAGACAGAAGAGAGTTTACTAAACTAGATATCACATGCATGTATAGATGCAACCATCTTTTCTTAGTACTTGTAAATTCATCATTTTATTATAAAAGGTGAAACTCTGAAAGAGTTATCTAAGAGAAATGAACACGGCTTCAAAACGGTTCTCTAAATGTTCAGGTTTTCTCCAGGCAAATAAAGTAGGTGAGAGCTGATTTCCCTGCCTAAGAGTGAACAGAAAAGTTTTGGGATCAAAAATAGAAAAGGTACAGGTTTGGATTTTTATTTTTATTTTTGCCTGATTTTTTGTTTTTGTTTTTGTTTTTGTTTTTGTTTTTGTTTTTGTTTTTGTTTTTGTTTTTGTTTTTGTTTTTGTTTTTGTTTTTGTTTTTGTTTTTGTTTTTGTTTATATAAAATGCCACATTGAGCTTATTGTATTAGTAACAACAACAAAAAACCCCAACAACAACAAACAAACAAACAAACAAAACCAACCAAACAAAAAAAAAACCCACAAAAAAACCCACCAAAAACAAACAAACAAAAAAAAAATCGAAATATGATGTTGCAAGGGTCTTTCATAGATTTTGACATACTTTTAGCTACTCCAGAGATCAGGAGTTATTAGAGAAATCCCTTAGTTCAGATAATGTTTTCCAAAAAGCTGAAATGAAATAACTAGCATGGAAAGCTCTTATCAGTTACAGGCCATTAACAGAAGTCTTTATAGTGAATTCCCTGCACCCTGGGGCAACCCTGGATAGATACACAAACCAGGGAATGAGGCTGGAAAGCAGGAAAGTTACCTGGAGGTCCTGGTCAATGGCACGTTGAATATGAGCCAGCAGTGCCCTGGCAGCCAGGAGGGCCAGCCCTGTCCTGGGGTGCATCAGGCACAGCCGGGCAAGGGAGGGGATTGTCCTGCTCTGCTCTGAGCTGGGACAGCCTCCGTCGTGTGCAGTTTTGCACCACAACATATAAGAATGTAAAGATATCAGATAGTGTGCAAATGAGATAGTGAAGCGCCTTGATATGAAGTCATATGAGGAGTGGCTGAGGTCACTTGATCTGTTCAGCCTGGAGGAGGCTGAGGGGAGACCTCAGTGCAGTTACAGCTTCCTGTGAGGGGAAGAGGAGCGGTGGGCACTGATCTCTCCTCTGTGGTGCCCAGTGAGAATACTGAGGGAACAAAATTATGTTGGGGAGATATAAGTTGGATATTATGGAAAGGTTCTTCATCCAGAGGGTGGTTGGGCACTGAAACAGGCTCCCCAGGGCAGTTGTCACAGCACCAGCCTGACAGAGCTCAAGGAGCTTTTGGACAAATGCTCTCAAGCACCTGGTGTGACTGTTGGGGTGTCCTGTGCAGGGTCAGGAATTGGATTTGATCTTTGTGAGTCCCTTCGAAGTCAGATTTTAAAAAACATAAAAAATAATTTTGTGCTCCCTGACGTATTTTATTTCTGATATCAGGTGAAAGATGTGCAGCAAAAATTCTTGTATCCTATGCGGACTTAAGGAAAGACTTCACCTGTCTCTGGTATTTGATTTCTATTTTCTATGTTTACTAATGATGCAGCATATCTTTTCTTGAGTGTTCATCAACATATGTTAGATAACCTCTTGAACCATAAAAATATTTTGCACCATATTCCAAAATTTTATATGGTTCAAAAACTTCAGTGTTGACCTAAAAGTCCTTGAATTTATTAAATCTTTATTTGCTCTTCTTTAAGATTTTATATGAAAATCTTAATTCCTTAAGATAAAGGGGTTTTAAAAGATGGGGTTTATAATAATAGTAAAATTCACTGTCAAAGAGATTTATCAGACAATTCATAATATAACAGGCAGACAAAAACGTTCAAGTATGTTAGACATCAGGTGTTAAAGTCAAACCCCATGAAAACATAAATGGTTTTGATGCAATAACAGACCAATAATTTCTTTCTAAATGATTATTCTTTCTTAGTGTTTTTTAACTTATTTTTGAAACCAGGCCCAGTTAACTAAATTTTCTAATTGTAAAATCCTTTGAAAAGGCATTGCAGTAGAGCATAGATGACAGATGTTTGCAATTTTTCAGTAAATTTAAGATAAAATATTTCTACCAATTAATAATTTTTGTTCAACCTTACAAGTAATGTTTATTCAGTTTTGTATAATTCATTATGCAAAATTCATAATTTATATGTTGGCAAACTCAGTGGGTCACAGAGACACATTATTTAAAAAGCTTACTTAAACTGGAAAAAAATAATAAATGTTGGTAAGAGATGGGCATGCAGAGACATATTTGATCTCTGTATGATTTCTGTGTGTGTCTGTGTGAGTGCATGTATGTGTACGTGCCTGTGGACAGGCATACACCTACCCACATCAGGCCAACACGGACTCTAGTTAGTCTTATTTATCAGCTTCTTCAGAAAAAGGCTTTGCTCACACAAAAATTCTTTTTCCTCCCCTCAGAAGGACTTCACTGTTTAGCTGAAACAGAAGAAATGTTAAAGTGAGTAGCTGATAATTTCAGAAAACATAGTTCCCGAGAGATGACCAAATCTACATACCAACTGTCCTTTAAGTTGGAGTTATTATTAGTGCACAGATATGTTCTATATACTCCTAAAAAAATTCTTACACTACTGCATTATACAATGCACACCTGAAAAAAACATTTATTTTTTAATAGACAGTTGGAAAACAAACATGTATAGTTTAGATTTTTTCTTTTTTAAACAGCGTTTGAGGCTGATGTACTGAAAGATTTCTTTGGAGTTCAAAATTCAAAATTCAATATTCCACGTGGTTCTGTGTTAGGCTTTTTCCTGTTGGACATCTTAGGTTTGACTCCTTCTGCCAAAGGAGTCAGAATATCCAGTTGGCAAGACTCGGGTTTTTATCCTTTCTACTCAAAATTAGTTATTATTTGTCTCTTCTCATTGTACTGAAAAGTTAAGCAAGCAAAATTTTTTGTCTAGAAGTGTGCTCTGAAAATTTGAGTTGGTCCCATTTTCATAATGCAGATGGGAGCAGAGGGAAACAGAGAAAGAATAATTTATTCACTTTCATATTAAATTTCACCTTTCAAAGGAGAATCAATATGTCTTAATTGGTGAAAAATTAGAATAAAAAGAAATCAAAAAATATATAATTAATTTTGTTCATTTACTTACATAATCTTTTTTTACTCACATAATTTTTTTTACTCAATTATTTCTGGTAGCTGTGCAGTTTAATGTAGTAAATGGTTTGTAACACATCGAAATATTTTTTACTGGAGTATTCTGTTCTATCAAGGTAAGGTAGTATCTTTGTCTAAAATATGTCTGTAACAACAATACTACCTGCCTAAAGGGATTTCAGTGACACATAGGTAGTTTCAAAAGTAAAATTCTTTTTCTCCTCTGTCACCAATGAGAATGCCATCACTAATGTTGTTAATTAATTTTCTGCATAGACACTAAGATGTCTAAACCTCTCAGTTTAGTCATTGGCTTCAATCAAGCTGATTTCTTATGCCTCTCAAGTATTCACCCTTGCTCTGCTGAGATTTTTCCTGTCTCATGGTTCCCTTGGAACAGTGTTTAACCATGTTCTTTCTCCCTTTTCCTTTAGATTCCCATTCTTGACCCCTTCAATATCTCTTTCTGGTACAACTGACACACAGCTTTCAAGTTTTCACTTTTGACCAAATATTTTTTCCTCATGTAATTTTTTTTTACTCTCTTATGTAACCTTCCTTGAAGTGAAAAACTGATACAAGCATTGCCTTTTAAACATGAATGAACCAGTATCAAACTCTAGGTTGTCCAAAGCAGAGAAGTGAATTGATTTGGGGAAATTAAATATTGATACTATGCTCTCAGGGTCAGCACAAAACTAGGCAATTTTGCAAATTTTGCATGGCCTTTTGAGAGTTGGTGTGAGAAGATATTAAAATATAAATAGGATAAGTGGCTACAAGACAGAAGTCTTTAGCCGTCACACCAGGATTCTAATCTATGGTGTGCTAGTTTTGGATGGGATATAGTTAATTTTCCTCACAGTAAGTAGTAAGTAGTTATGTTTTGGGTTTGTACTGGAGACTGCACTGATAAAGCAGGGGTGTTTTTGTTATTGCTCAGCAGGGCTTGCATAGAGCCAAGTCCTTTTCTGCTTATCACCCCACCAGTGAGGGAGCTGCAGGTGCACAAGAAGCTGGGAGGGGACACAGCTGGGACAGCTGACCCCAGGTGACCAAAGAAATATTCTATACCATATGGCAACATGATCACTATATAAAGAGCAGTCACAAAGGAAGAAGAGGAGAAGGTTCACAGTGATAGTGTTTGTCTTCCCAAGTCACCTTTACCCAGTCCTGCTTTCACCTGTTCCTGCTGAACACCTGCCTGCCCACAGAAAGTGGTGAATGAATTCCCTGCTTTACTGCTTTCCTTGCACATGCAGCTTCTCCCTTCCCTGTTGACCTGTCTTTATCTCAACCCACTAGTTTTATCCCTTTCACTCTTCTGATTCTCTCCTCCAGGGAACTGGGGAGGGGAAACAAGCATCTGCATGGAGCTCAGTTGCTGGCTGGGTTTGAAACACAGCACCAGTTCTTGTGAAGTCTTGCACAACTACACAGAATGTAAAAGGAAAAGAGTACAAGGTCCTTTGCACTATATTTACTCAGCCAGAAATGCAGACAACTTGATTCCATTTGAGTGTGTGTAATTGTACCTGCATTAAGCAAATGAAACTGCTTGGGAAATTTATTTGGAGCTGATCCTCAACATGAAAAAAAACAAAGGAGTTCCCTGAATAACTAAACAGTACAAACTTCTGGGCCACTCATCAGTCAGAGAAGGTACTTCTATGAAATACTTTTGGGGTTTTATGCTTTATAAGGCTGAATGTTAATTTTTTGTACTAGTAGTTCTTTTCTATTTTGCATTATGAAATAATAGCAAGCTAGAGGACATAGTAAAATAAATAAATAATATTTACTAATATTTTTTACAAACATACTATTTTTAATTGTATTTTAAAATAAATACAAAGATTTATCAGCTGTGATTTAAGTTGGGCTCTAGCTTTTATATCAAAAAATGAAGAGCCTTTTATTTCAGTGCTTATTTTTTCCACACAAAAAAATTGTGGCCCCAATCCCTATTATACATTTGAAGAACACTTACATCATCTAATTATAGCTCTCTACAGAATATTAAAATGTCATTCCCCCTGTGTGTGTACATGAATGCACGGAAAAGGACAGGTCATGAAGCTCTTACAATATGGACACTCTTGTTTGTGTTAGGAAAGGACACATTGAAAAATAGGCCCTAAGGTGAGCACTCAAGGCCATAAATTTGGAACAGCCTAGCCAGTGGCGTGTGATGGTCAGGACTGCTTTTCCTACCCTTTGTTTTGTGTCAAATTTAGAAGAATGTTTTCTACTTACACTAGTGAATATATCTCATGTTTATTTCCAAAGGAGGGTTGATGTAAAAAAAAACAACTTTGCAACATGTGTCTACTAAAAAAAGGTTCCTTGGCTTTCTTAAAGAGAGTATAATGAGCTCACTTAATCAGCTCATTAATTTAGCATCAATATTCACTTACCAACTTCAGAACAGAAGAGTTCTGTCCTATTCTTTAGTTTTACTTATGTTTCTTTCTGTGAACAAAACTTATTTGCATATTGATATTAAAGGAGCAATAAATTGCAACCATATAAATGACTGCAAATTTGGTTCTGTAGTCTAAAAAAAGCATTCTGAAGCAAAAATCATCATCTCTTATATGTGTTTTCCATTTAGAACAAACTATATTTTTATGAATATTAAAGTGCTGAATTAAAAATTGCTAAAAGTCAAGATAGCCTAAAAGAGGAAAAACCCAACCCTAACTGGAAACTAAAGCTATATATATGTTTTAAGCTTTATTTTCCCTCACTTAAATCTTCTGTGAAATATCAAACTTCTGAACTCTACTTATCGTAAAACTATTTTTAATAATATTTTTATAATACAAGTCCCCCATAATCATTCTGCATTAGCCTTCTCTATTCTCTTCAAGCTGATCTCTTTTATTACTAAATATATTTGGTTTTGTAATACAAAAATTACTTCAGCAAATGAATTATTTTATAAAGCTAGCTGTATTTATTGTCCCTACTTCATCAGCTACCAGTTCTTGAGCTTTTTGTTATTTATATTAAAATGAGTATTCTGATCACTTACAAATATGTACCAGAGTATTATCTGTAGATCAATTTGCAATATATTTTTTGTTTTCTGTGCTTTATAGTTCCTACATCTATTCCTTCCCAGACTCTCAATATTGTTTTCATTTTTAAAAGCCTTCTGTTTATTGCTTCCACTAATCTTTAGATCTCTGCTTAACCTCATTGCCTGCTATTGCCCTTTTCTACATTTAGATTTAACCAGCATGTCAGTTACAGTCTCACCAGAAGGTTTCTTAAACAAAAAAACAAACAAACAAACAAAACAAACAAACAAACAAACAAAAAACCCCCAACAAAACAAACAAACAAACACACCCCCCCAAACAATCTATATTTATGTGGTACTCATGGTACCACAGCTTTCCTCAAGTTACGTGTCCTGAAAAACCTTTACTCCTCCTGTTTCTATAGGATATGTCAGTATAAGAGGAGAAAAGATAAGAAGTAAATATTTTTGTTGTCATTTTTGAAAAATGTTCCTCCCTTTAAAAAAAAAATCTTTGGTCCTCTACATTCCTTCTCACTTGTGATAGAGTTTGGAGAGAAAGACCAATCACAAATGGCAGATGCATTTAAGCCTGATACAAAGAGAAGTGCCTGAAAGAAGTCTAAAAGGACTTATTAATAGTGCACAACATGCATCTGAGAGGATATAAGATGTTATAAATGAATCCTTAAGTTTTGGACTAGGAGTCATTATGGCCATTTTTTCAGTGTTGTTTATTGCCAGAGTTTAATTTTGTTTGTAGTACTAGTGTGTGTCTTTTTGCAGTTGTCATTGTTTTCAGCAAACTCACCTTGGTTATTATCACCTACACTTAACTACAAGTTCTCCTTTTTTGTTAGTCTCTAAAAGAAAGCCATTGTGGTTTTTGTTGACCTTGAAATCTTGAGCCTACAACAGATATTGATATCATCATTCTAGAGTGTCTCTTTGAATATTATTCATTAAATTGTGTGGCACATTTTCAGACACACTCCACCCTTTTAGAAACTTTTCTTGACAGTTTTTCTCACCACTGTGTCATGTGGTGGTGGCTCAACCTTATCAACCCATTCTGCAAAAGTGAACTTTAAAGCCTGGAGTTGTAAACTCCTAGTGCCCTAATTTGACCATTTCCTCACTTGAATCACCATATCTAGTCTCAAAATTTTGACCTTTTTTATTTAGACATTCTCTTTACCTTGCTAGTGGTGTGGTTAACCCACATCCTTCATTAACCATCTATAAGTTTGTATTGCATTTGTGTGGCCAGGCTTTTGTTGTGGGGGAAGCTCCAAGGGTGGTTTCTTTGCTTTGCTAAGAGCATCCCCTGTGTCTGAGAGAGAGATGTCAACCCAAGGTTCCAAAACAGACCTGCCTGTGGCATAGGCTGAGCCCATCAGAAATGGCAGTAACACCTCTTTGAGAAAATATTCCAGAAAGATAAAATGTTATTGTGCATAAGTGATTCTGGCCAGAGAAGACAGGCGTGAGAATATGTGAGAGAAACAACTCTGCACACACCAAGGGCAGTGGAGAAGGAGAGGAGAAGGTGGTCCAGCTGCTGGAGCTGAGATTCCCCTGCAGCCTGTGATGCAGACCATGGTGAGGCAGGATGTGCCTCTGCAGTCCATGGGAGCTCATGGGGAAGAAGTTCCTGGCAGGAACTGTAGACTTGTTGGGAGAGGAGCTGGAGCAGGTTTCCTGATAGGACTTGTGACTCTTTGGGGGACCCATGCTGGAGCAGCCTGCTCTTGAAGGACTGCACTCCAAGGAAATGTACCCATGCTTTAGCAGTTCATGAAAAGCTGCAGCCCATGGGAAGGACTCAGCTGGAGAAGTTTGTGGAGGAAAGTCTCCTTTGGGAGACTTTCCTGTCCTTTGCCACTTGCTGGAGCAGGCAAAGGACTCCTCTTCCTTAGGAGGAAGCAGCAGCAGAAACAACATGCAAAGAAGTGACTGTAATCACCATTGCCCTGGTGCTGGCAGGGAGAAGGCAGACAATCAGGAATTAAGTTAGGCTTGGGAAGGAGGGAGGGGTGGGGAGAAGGTGTTTTTGGATTTATTGCCCATAATCTCTCTCTGATTTAGGTTGGTAATGAATTCAGCTAATTTTTCTAAGTGAATTTCTCTAATTATGCCCATGATGGCAATTGGTGAGTGATCTCTCCCTGCCCTTATCTCAACTCATGAGTCTTTTGTTATGTCTTCTTTTCCCTCTCCAGCTGAGGATGGGAGTGATAGAATAGCTTTGGTGTGCACCTGGCATCTACCCAGGGTCAAACCACCCCAAATCTACTCATTTATGGTAGCTTGAATGTTTTCAAAGTAGTACAAAGGAGGAACATTTTCTATTGATGATGCTGGAAGTGATGCTGGAACATGTCAGTCAGTAGTAAAAATTTTGTATTCAATATAGAATATAGTTCTCAGCTCTCTGGAGGTGGAAACTTCTCAAACAGCCAAACCCATGTAGCTCAACTGAAAAAAACGAAGTGGAAAATTACATTTGGAACTGGAGGACACGGGCCATTTCCTTGGGAGACAGAGGTAGTCCTCTCCTAAAATGCAGAAAGAGTATTATGAGCAGATGGTCTTATAACTGCATTTGGGTAACAGGCACGGAATTGCATTATCCACCTTTATTCTTATGCTTTAAACAAGCATTTCCCCTATTATTGTGGATCATCCCACTTGAAAGTCTCTTGACCCCCTGCATTTCATCAGTGATTTTCTGTCCTGCTTTCCTCAGCCTGCCTCATTTTTTAATTTGCTCAGTACACTTACTGGAGTTCTTTCATTAGACAATCAAGAAAAAAAAAATCTTTTAGAGGGATTAGTAATAAGTCTTAAGGTTGTGTCAAGCAAGCTTATGGTAAAAGGATTTCTTAAACATACCATGCATTAGTGAAAGTGATTGGCTAAAAAGGTATGCACTCTATCTGTTACTTCCACTGCCTGCACCTCCTCAGTTAGTAAGCACAATTGTTTATCTGGCAGATAAACAGAGTATACTGTTAAAAATGTGAGAGTTCCAGCTAAGGAACAGTAGTGCAATTTTATTAAATCTACTTTTTGAGGTTTTGTCTTACCAAAGTACCATGGTTCTACAGGTGCTCTTGTGGCAGTCTGTGTTCATGTCACTGTATTAGAAATTGCTTATTTCTAATCCCTGCTTATAGCCATAAGGCACGTGGAAGTCAAGTTTAAATAGCATTTGAACACGGTCAATTATTACATATTCATTTTCAAATGCATTGTGCTTACCATTGACTTTCCTGATTTTTCAAAACATTAAACAATTGTGAATAGTTTTCAATTAAACAACAAAAATCCCAAGACGCAGAATTGAGGTTCAGTTTCTGATATGTGTAAGGAGTCTCCCAGAACACAGCTACTTCACTTTTTGTCTTGAGAGTGTTCACACCTAGCACAAAGTGCATAACATGATAAATACATCACATCCTTAGGTAATCTCTACCTGTCAGCAAGCTGTTCTAGCCAGGGTGCCCAGATCTGACTTGTGAAAGGAAAGAATATGTGTTTATGGCTGTCAGTCACTCTGATTGGAGGAAGGGACAGACTGGCAGCAGCAGGGTTGACATTACTAGCAGCTTGAATAAACAGACTGATGCTTTTCTCTCTCTCTTTTCACGCTGCTGAGGAGAAGAAACAAATATTTTCCAGCTGTGACAATTTGCTATTTTAAGGTTCAATGTCTGTTTTGACTTTTTTATTCACCCAAGATGTCTTTATAGATAGTGGGGAGTTTAGATTTAAAATCTGATCTACTAAGTCAGATAAATACAAGCAATTAACAGGATAAAAAAAGTTTCATTTTCTGCATCAAAATATTGTAAATTTCTTTATTTAAATAATTGTAATTCAATTATTGGGTGAGGATTCTACCATTAGAAGGAAATTGTGCTTTCAAAATATAAGAAATAGTGAAAGTAGAGACATATCCTCAACACAGCTACAGATGTTCCTTCCCAGTGATGCTCTATATAATTATCAGGTAGGACTGAGCCTCAGTTCTGCTCATCCATATGTAAACAGAACCTTGACCTTTCAAGACTCCCTTAAAACCCTATTACTACTTAAAGCAGAACTTCAAAGGAGACACTTAACAGTCAGCAAAGAACTGTGAAACTTGTAATAATTGAAAGTAACATCCATATCTGCCTGAAAAAAAGAAGTTGAGAATAAAGACACTTACAAAGATGGGAAAAAGACAGAAGAGGAAGAAGAACAGGACTGAAATTTTGAAACAGAAAGCAGAGACAGAAGAAATGTCATCACAACACAGTCAGCAAACTTAAGCCTGTCCATCTGGACCTATTCTGTTAGGAATTAATCACAAAAATTCTGAAAGGGAGAGGGAGAAAGAGAGAAAGCTGTAAAATCCTGGTTTTGTATCTTCTGGGGCTATTGTAGACTAAGATTAATTCAACAGCTGAGACCGAGTGGTATCCTGACATCTTGACTGCTAAAGATATCACTTGAATTTGGTCATTTTAGGTTTGAGAAGTTCCCTATTAAACACTGCACCTTTCTACAATGTAACAATTATTTCCTATGAGACCCCTTCTTGTCATACAATTCATTACCTGCTTTAGGTATAAATCTAGATGGGGAGAAGTTGGTGGGTAAAAACCGTAGTCCAATGGGCCTTTACTTAGACCTATGAAGGGAACACAGCAAGCTTTGTAGTATTATTTCTGCAGGTGCTAAAAGGATTCCTCTGTGTGGCTGGAGATGAACTGTAGCAACTGCTGCAGCAGAAAATCCATCAGCTTTGTGTGGTTAGTCACAGTTCTGAAATGCACTTAGCCAAAGTTTGTTTTCATGATCTGTGAAGGATTTCTTGCTTCCAGAAGAAGAGTTGTATTGAAATGAGTCAGGTATCTGAAACAGATACCTGACAGTAACTGCATTCACTGTTATGGTACTATGGCTGATTCTGGTATGGATCCTAGTGTAAGCCTCAAAATAAATACGAATTTGGATCTAAAACAGTTTAAAGTCACAGCCTCATCGATGCATAGCAAGAACAGCTGAACAATAGGAGATACTGATTAGGGTAAACATTTTTGTCTCTTGTGAGACTATAAATAAAAATTCAAACTTGGCCTTATGACCAAATTATTTATTAATCTCTATTATATTATTTAGATCATGGAGAAATGTGTTACTTTAATTATTGAGAAATGGAAGGATTTTGTGAGGGGATAGGGAACCTTTTTAAAAGTTCTTAATGTACAAGCTGATGGGACTTGCTTCCTAAGTGGAAATAGTAACTCTCATTCACAAGTGTAAATGCTGCCACTGCAGTATCTCAGGTGAAAACTCTTCTAGAATGCTTCAGTTCTGGTGAAAACCCAGGAGTTTCTTGGCTTTTTGTTTTGAGTGTAGAAATACTTCCACAGTTCTGTTACCCTGCAGGAGACTTTGCTCAGACAAAATAATAGAAAATGTTAACTTACAAAACAGACTGTCACAGCTGCAGTTGCTTTTTAAAAGCTTGTCAGAGATGACCAACTTCATCTTGTTCAGAAAGTCAAAGACTGCAGAGACATGTGGCTGCTGCCAGTTTAAAATAGCACCATGGTGTACAAGTTAGTCTTCTAAACATACATTTATTTTTGAACTCATTGTTCCAAAAAATCATCTTGTATTCTTTCTATCAGTATCCTATGCTATATTTTTTTTAAACTATTCATTATAAATTTTAAAGAGATTTATTAGATCTAGGTAATAGCTATTTCAACTGGCCTTCTATTTTTGGTGGGCTTCATAGAATATTCTTAAGTTAGAAGCAGCTAGCTGCATTGACTCCTGTGACACAGAAGAGGCAAAAACCAGCTAGAAAGTACCTAAGGAACTATCCCTGTAAATCTAATTGCTTTCTCACCCGACTAGTTTTCCATGACTTAAACATAGAAAAATATAGAAGACTATTTATTTACATCTGTATGGCAAAATGATCAGAAATGTGGTTCTTTGAAAGTGGTTTGATGGCAAGCTGCTCAGTCTTGCTTTGAGAACTGTGTTATTCTGAACACCCCAGGAAAAATAAATGCAATAATGAAAACAATTGAGAAATCAGGTAAAGCAAAGTGAGAATTAAAATATTTGACCTCCAACCTATCTAATAACCCCCATCAGGAACAAATAGGAATAAATACATCCATGCCAAAGAAACAACCCCAGGTGTCATCACTAGTGGTCCTTAGCTACTTCAAGGCACCCCTTTTATTTAGAGTAACAGAGGCAATTGGAGAGGTTCAAAGCACTTCTGAGTATTGCCATGTCACAATTCTCTCAAGAATTTCAATTCCCTCATTAAAGCAATGTCATTACCATGACTGGATTGACATTTCTCTAACAATGCACAGCAGAGAGGATCATGTTATCCAAGCCCACATCAGCTTTTTCCAAATCATTAGCTGAGAAAGGCAGTTTCGAAAGCAAACAGAATTCTAAGAGAATGCTTAAAGACAATGAAAACCTACAAGCAATACAGAAATTCTTATTACACAAAGTTACCTTTATGAGGTAATGTGAAAAAGAGCAGCAGCAGCAGAGGCTGTTAAAGGTGCAGCACATCTCATCATTCACTGTATGTAAACTTCAGGGTCAAAACCAGTGCTGAAGTTTTTATGCTGGGTTTTCTCATGCATATAAATGGCCTCTGGAACTAATATGAGGCTATCCATGCTTTTTCATGGAAGAATTTTCCATGAATTCTTCCGCAGGGCAAAGCCAGTACATTTACTCAGACTCCTACGTAAATTGTCCCAGGATCCTAATTTGATGTACTCCACTGGAAAGTGATTAGGGTCAGAGGACTTAAGCTGTATTCTAACACATATTAGATTTAAATAATCCTGTCTCATCTCTTCTGGCTCCTATCCAGATTATTTTGACATGTTTTGCTGAGCGAGTTGGTTTGTAAGGTTTAACCAAGTTTTAACAGCATCTAGTGACATTTCAGTAGCAAGCAGATGAGCCCCACAAATCCAGGCTCCAAAGTGCATCAATGTTCAATTTTTATAAGGTTTCACAGGAGAATGAATTTCTCAGAGGAAACTAAGGAAACATGGTTTGCCAGACCAGACATCTCAGGCTTTCAAACTATATGTCTGGATTGTTGCATCTCCCAGTAGAAGCTTGAGATAGATCTTTTATTTACTGTGCACCAACTATTAATGGTAGCTAGTGCCAAGTGAGAAAATTGCAAAAAGCTTATTAAAAAAGCCACTACATGACTACTGAAGTCCAATTTCTTTTTAAATTTTTAGCAGCAACCTGAGAGGATGTGTCAGGGCTCCTTGTCTAGTCTTTGAGGACTCCCCAGGAAATAGGAGGGAAAGTTTTCACTTCTCTTTCTTTTCCCCTCATTTCTCTCTCTGTATCTTGTTACCCTACTTGAAAGCAATGTATAAATGTAATTTGAGATAAATTATAGGTTAATTTTGGAAGAAAATAAACTAGAAGAACGTATGAACACAAGAATGTGTGGACAGACCACATGGACATGATCCGTTTTATATTATCAGCGTAATGATACAAACTTCAACAATGTATATTAATTGGAACGCTGGGAACACTTAATTTTATTTTTCCCCTTTATTTTTCACAAGTCTTCATTCTTGTGACAGTAGACAACCATAATGCAATTTTCAAATTTTTTTTTAAGCTCATGCTAGGCCATTTCACTTGAATGAGCCTGCAACCCATTGAAAACCCTTGTTCAGGATTTAACAATGAGACAGAAACTTAAGCAGCATTTGGTAGGGTTGCCCCTTGGCATAGAAGGTGGCCTTTGGTTTGGACATTGTATATTCCTATCTCCTCCAGGCACTACAAGTAGTTTTACTGGACGTTATTCCAGAGTCCATGGGGAACACTAATTATTTCTTAATATGGTATTATATAGAAATGATAACTTTAGAAGAAGGTGAAATATTTATTTATTTCAATGGAAAATGCAATGTAAGTGTACACAATGCAGCAGAATTCTTAAATCAGCATAAGAAAGCCCAGACCACATCAGAGACTGAAAAACTGACTGGCCACAGACTGGTGAAAGGCAGACCAGACTGGAGTACTGCATTTTTAAGGACCTGAACTGGCTGCTGAGGTCTGTTGGCATAACACAGTATGATAAGAAGAGGTGTGAGGAAGGCATGTTTTGTGTGGAGTTAAATCCTTAAATACAGCTTCTACTAGTCATGGCATTAGGTAAAAAAACTAGCAAAATGTAATCTCTGTTGCTGTAAGGATGGAAAACTAAAACAAATGGGGTTCTAGACAGCCATTTTGAAAACCTCTTTATTTGTTCCACATAGCATATAATAAATCAAGTTTAAAGAGATGATCAGATCCATGTATATGTTGACACAAATGTCTGGAGTTCAACACCCTGCTTACACTGATTTGTGTGAAACATCTAACTTTATGGCTGTTTTCAGTACAAGCAGTTGTCTTGACAAACCAAGATAAGAGATTCAGGAATGTTTTCCTCTAGTACTAACAAGATTATTTATGTAGAGAAAAAAGAGATATATTAAAAAGGGAAACCTGAGTACAGACTTCACGAGCAAAGTTGATCCTTTGCTCTGAGGATATTATATCAAACTGCATTGGGACAAAAGGGAATTTGTGAGATTATGCTTCTTTGCATCTGTAAATAAATAGATATTTAAAAATATGTTCAGTGCTTTTAAAATATGATTCAGCAAAGAAAAAGAGCAGCATGGTGAGATAAAAAGATGATTTATCCCATGGCCACAGTGCTTCAAATTGACTGGAGAAAGTAATCTAATCAGAGTTTATTAAACTGATTCTGCAGTACATCCTCAATGCCTGGAAGCATTGTCTGAGCTGGTCTGCAGTCTAATCCTGCTTTAGGATACTTGCCAACTATTTAGCCTTTTCGAAGTAGAAACACACACACATTCAATTTAATTATTGCAAACTGTTTTCATTAGAAAAAAATGTGAACTTTGATGATTCCTGGCTTCTGAGAGAAGCTACATCCATGACAGAAACATTTAAATAACTCTGAACAAGCACATCCGTTTTACTCAGAGCAAGCCATAGCAGATATTGTAGGCTCACAAACCAGCCTAAAGAGCTGCTGCCAGGTTATATAATCTTTGAGCACTCACTCAAGGCATCCCTGAAGGCAAGTGCAGAGAGGAGAAGTGCTAAGGGGTTGGTTTTGCTTCAGCCATTCCCCCATTGCGTGGCAATCACGGCCCCATGAGCTGGCAATATTGATGGTGGCAGTTCCAGACCCACACTGAAAAGGAAGCTCCATTTGTGTGACAGAGAGCTCCCCACAGATCATCAAAAAAAGCATGCTCAGAAAGTTGCTGATTCCCTCTTGCACATGCAGATGTCTAAGTTTCCTCTCCTTATTTGTTCCCACATATTATAGGAAAAAACATTGAGAGACCCTATTTCTTTGTACAGAGCTGAAGGATAATTTTCTTCATATCAGCTGGTAAGGTGCTATTTTTCACATTTGTCAACAAAACAGTAGGGATAACACAGCAGCGTTTTTGTTATTTTACTGCTGAGCAGTGCTTACACAGCATCAAGCTCTTCTCAGTGCTGCCAAACAATTGGACAAGGGGCAACGGGCAGATATTGATGCACAGTTCCACATGAGCATGAGGAAGAACTTCTTTCCTGTGTGAGTGACTGAGCTCTGGAACAGATTGCCCAAAGAGGGTGTGGAGTCTCCCTCACTGGGGATATTCAAAAACTGTCCGATGCAATCCTGTGCCATGTGCTCTGGGGTGACCCTACTTGAGCAGGGAGGTCAGAGCAAATGACCCTCTGTGGTCCCTTCCAACCTCACCCATTCTGTGATTCTGAGATTTCTCACCCTCAACAGCAATCAGGCTGGGGGTTCACAAGAAAATGGGGACACAGCTGCAACAGCTGTCCCCAGTTGATCAAAGGAGTATTCCGTGCCACATGATGTCATGCTCAGTAATAAAAAGCTAGGGAAAGAAGGAGGAAGGGTGGGAGAGACATTTGGAGTTGGAGCATTTGTCTTCCCAAGTAACTCTTCTGCATGATGGAGCCCTTCTTTCCTGGAAATAGCTGAACAGCTGCCTGCCAGTGAATTAATTCCTTACTCTGCTTGCATAAACAGGATTTGTTTCCCTTTCCATATTAAACTGTCCCCATCTCAACCCCCAGGTGTTCTTACTTTTCCAATTTTCCTCTCTATCTCACTGGAGTGAGTGAGCAAGAGACTCTGTATGGCTGAGCTGCTGGTCAGGGTTAACCCACAACACTTGGACACTGGACACTGGATCTTTTACTACTTTACTGAGGATAGTGCAATTGTGATATGTACTGTCATGTCTGGTACAAGAATAATATAGCACATTACAAGTTAAAAATCTGAGAAAAACCCAACTTGCTGATCACACCCTTCAAGAAATTGCTCTCTATTTTGCCTGTGGTAATGCCATTGTGCAATACTGCAAGTCTCACTTAATGAATCAGTTCTGTACTCTTTAATTCACCAACACACATTATTCTTCCTGTTATCTCCCTCAGCTGGGTGTTCTCTCACCCCGCACTCTGCAACACCATCCGTTGTGTTTCCCATTTGATGAATACTTCTGCAGGAAGTCTGTTTCTTCCTCTCTCTCCTGGTCAATCAGTGTGTGCAATTCCTTGGATATGTGGAATTAAATATGTGATATTATATTCTTATATATTCTATACTTCTTATACATCTACCTTCTGTTTGTTCATGACCTTCTGCCCTTGAAGAAACAAGTCTGTCATTCTTGCAGAGCTGCCAAAGTCTATCAGGTCTCAAATAATGAGCTCTCATTGCCTTTCTTTCTTACCTCAGTGCCTGAGCTCTTGTTAGATATGTGTGCACAGAAACTTTCAAGTCTTGATTTTTCAGGGTACATATGATGCAGAGTTCTATGACAAGATTTTCTACATATTACCATGAGCTTTCTGGAAAGGCTGTACTGAAGTGCACGAAGATAGTGTACAAATAAAAAAACTTGACAAAATTCAAAATAACTGGAGGGATTTGGATCAGCAGGAAAACTTATGTTCTTTCTTTCCCAGTGCCACAATGAAGTATTGAGTACCAGAAAGATTCTACATGATGAGACATGAAAAGAAAAATAACATGCAAAGTAGGATTCACACTATAGGATTAATATCTGCAACTCAGATACTTTGAACAACAATAAAGGCTTTCTAGAATTATTTAATTTTCCTGAGTTTTTGCACAATTTCACATCTCATTTTCTGTGATTTCTCTTTGTACCTGTCAGAAAGAATTTTCAGGTTTTTCTCTCCCTTTTGGAATGGTGTCTAAATGCTGGTATTCCCCTTACTCTGGCCTTCCTAAGACACATCTCCATTCCTTGTCATGTATACCCAAATCATCCTCTTTTCTGATATTATTAGAACTAATATTATTCCACTTCCCATTCTAGCTTAATTTACTCACTTTTTTTGCCATTTCTCATCTCTTTTCATGTAGGAGGTTCTTTCTATATTCCAATTGTCTTTACAAATATCTTATTTTACCTGATTGATTCTTTCTGTTGTTCCAGGAAAAAAAAATACAAAAAACTTAGTATTGCCTTTTATTAATGAAAATCTTGTCTTTAGTCACTGCAGTAGTTTCAGGATAAATGGGGTTGTGATACTGTCCCTTGCATGAACCTTGTGAGCCATGCAAAAAGAACATGTGTCTGTTCAGAGATGTGATGAGACAGGAAATCCTACATTGAATCAGCTGGCCTTAATAATTCCCATCTATCTTAATCCTAGTGCTGGCAATACTTGTATTCCCAGAGGAGTGCAGCATTATGGATTCTCTCAGTCCTCCCACTCAATGCACGAAATGGATCGGAAACATTTTTCTTTGGAGTTCCAGTGGTTACAGTGCTCTAGAAGATGAGTCACGGGCAACAGTGAAGAGAGGACAATAGCAACAATGCATACTTCCCAGTAAATCTTGAAGAAATGCTGGTTTTGGCCTCTAAGATTCTTACTTGGATCTGACTCCATTAAAAATAATTTGGCCGATGACAATGGGCTTTAACCATGGCCAATGATGTCTATCATTTCAATCCTATCTAATTTGTTTTGAAGAGCTTTGTAAGCCTTTTTCTCTTCACGTGCCTGCAAAACACATGGATTATAAAAGCTTGATCCTGAATGAAGTATCACTGAAGAAGAACTGAAAATAAGCAAAGAATGTCATGTTCCCAGTTCTTTTTGTAATTGCTGACTATTTTATATGCCTTTCAAGAATAAAGCCTTTCAAGAATAAAAGGCAGTTTAGGGCATTGTCAGTGAGCGCTGGAGATTAGCTGGTAGGTTTTAGCTGCTCTCTGACCTTTCAAACTGCAGGCCATGCAAACCCCACATTTCTAACCTGTTTCTTTAAAATTCCTGCTTTTTTTATGTGAAGTGCTAATCCAGTTATTTTATTTGTTTATTTTTCTTGTATGATGGCCTTCCATTTGGAAGGCTGCCTGAGGAAAGACGCCTAAAGGAGAAGAGGGAAACCAGACAGCTATAAAAATATCTTGCAGTCTTTTCACAGCATAAAATGTATGGGCATGATGGCAACTCTCCCGCCTTTTCTTGCTGGAGCTGTGTACAGTAGAGAGACCACATCAGTGTTGCCCTGGTGTCATCCTCTGTAAGATGCAGAGAGTGCCATGCTGTGATATTTACAGCACTGTGCGCTGTGTTTAGTGGCAGATCTGCTAACGGCAGCAAATCTATTCCTGGCCCTGCAGAGTGGAATTCTGCCTACTCACTCTTTCCTCTCTCTGCATTGTCTTCCTCTTGTCATGTGTTTTACATTTTTACTTCTGCTGTTAACTGGAGCCCAGACAAAAAAGAACTTTGAGTGCTTTTGGATCTATGAGTATGGGATAGATTTGAATTCCCCCATTAGAAGTAATCCTTCCTTCTGATTTTAGTATTGGGTGGTGTCCAGAACCATATGGGACCTAATTTCGAGTTGCATTACCATGTAGCCAAGAACTCACAGCCAATCTGAAGAAACATAGAACAAGCTGACAGAAATAGTATGATAAGCAGAAAAATAATAAAATATTCACACCAAAGAGGGTAGAAACCCCTCAAACTTCGATCACTTTGATCTTTCTAGTTTTTATAAGAAAAACTGAAAACTAATTCTACTTTCTTTTCCATAGCAACACATTTCATCTGCTGAAAATTAAGTGTAATTTCTAAGATAGTTGTCTATCTCTGGGGAAGAGAAAGGGGTGGACAATTATTTCTGCAATTTTCAAGAAACTAATTCTTTTAAGTGGAATGAATGGCTCACTGGAGGCTCCTTTCCCTCTCCCTTAACTGCAGTCCAGAATATGATGTTTACATGTCTCAGTATTTTTATAGAACCCAATGTTCTTACCCTTTGTGTATATTTTATATGCAAAAAACATGAAGCAGGGTACAATTACGAACTCCACTTTGTAGCTATCCCAAGGGCCATGTTTTTTGCATGACTTTACCAGAAGAGTTTAAAGGAAGAGATCAATTTTAGATTTTTCTAAATTTATTTGGTTTTTTAGATTTTTCATGGTTCCCTTAAAAACAGAGAGAAAAAGTTTGCAAAATCTGTGAATAAATGGGGATTGGCTGAACAGTACTAATTAAAAATTAAAATAGCATGCTGAAATATTTTTAGGCACTGTTTATACAAGAATCAAAATACCCTCTGTTAAAAAAAATCATTGCTCCAAGACTTTCGACACATATAAACTAAAACTACCACTTTCTTTGTAGAAATGGAAGGCAGAAATTTAAACTAACATGAAGAGAGAAAAATAGAATCCATTCTTCTCACTCTTATATCTGTGTTTTTTAGCATATTATCATTCTTCTCCCTCACCAAATCAGCCCATTATCAGACATTAATCCCCAAGGCAATAATGCCTTACTGGACCTGTAACACTCACTAAAGGTGCACTTGGGCCTCCCCAGTAAAGAAGAAAGATTGAATTAACACAGCATTTCAGATCTTGGGAAGGGTTGGGCACCTTTTTTCTCAGCATCAAAACCATTTCTAAAATGCCTGTAGTAGGAATCAGTGTTCCCATTAGTATTTCAGCACAACTGAAGAAACTAAAGAGCATAACCAGTAGTTTGCTAAGCACTCAGCTTTTAGCTCCGAAGAGCTTTGGTTACCAAATTCCCTTCTTCCATGAGGCATGGGGATACAACACATTTGTGGCAGCGTAATGTGAGCACTGTCTCTCCCTGCATCGCATGGATGGCTGAGCCCATCATCACTCACACAAGACTGTCTGCAGCTGGGGAAAACTGAGCCTGGACATTTCAATCCTTGGAGGCATTAGAATGAGAAATTTTTAACTTCTACAGTTCTTCTGAGGACTGGGAAACTTTTTTACTTGGGACATTTAAATCCTCAGACGTGCAGTCTATAATCTATCATCAGATGGCTTGTCAGTCAATGTTTACGCCCAGTTTCTGATGTAGAAGTGGGAAGCAGACATGTATTTGTCAAAATCTTAAAAATGCCTACAGCATCTATGTAATATTAAACATTTGAATATTATGCAGCTAGACCCAGGGTAAGATGTAGTTTGTTTTTAGGTACCTACTGAATTCATCAACCCCCCAAAATCCTCTGGACTAACATGATGACTTGAAAATCACTACTTCCCTCTTCGCATTTATTGACCACAGACTGATCTTCAACTTTTTATGGTATTCTACTTTGTGATTTAGTTTACCATTATACATTAAGACACTCAATCTCCCTCCCACAGCACTGTGATTCATTGTCTAGCTACACTCAGCATAGTTCATCTCACTGTTCCAGTCTTTAGACAAGTGTTACCCTCCACCTAAGAAATGTGACCCAAAAGTTGGGGATCCCTTCTCCTTGAAACCTTTCTTTCAGGACGATACAATATTTGAACTGTCTACTTTACACATAACCCTAAAGTTCAGCAGGCTTGGTATGGTACCATTCTGGAAATTACACAAGAACAGAAAAATTCCTGAAACACTTTGAATAACCTGCAAATGATGTTGTCCCTTAGTCAATGACTGTAGTCACATGGTTTTCTGATTGTCTTGAAGATGCTGTAGGCAGAAATAGTGTTGTATGCTTTCAAATGTATGACTGAGCATTGGCTAATTGCAGAATCTTGACAAATCAGGGAAAGCACAGTGACAATTGTGTGTCATGTTTCAAGTATCTGTCAACTTTCATGGTTATTAAGGAGTATTTATCACCCAAGAACTGCAAACAGTGAAGTAGATAATATTTAGACTATAGCCTATTTATCTCTTCATACTTTTCTTTCAAAACAGCTGAAATAGATTTCAGCTAGGCGTAACTTTCTGCCTTGTATATTTTGTTTATATGTATACATAGAATAATATTGTGCTTCCTGGTATCAGCAGTTGCTATCAGACTCCTTTATAAACTGTCAGAATAACTTTTTAAAAGCACTTTTTAAAATTGCTAATTTAGCAATCAGTATCTGAAGGTATTGATTCTGTTCTCATGTCTGCTACATATGCAGATGACAAATTATTTCTAATTTCCAAATTTCTATTAAAAATAATACTGTTATAAATCTGGCAAGGTGTTAAAAATTGTGGCAAAGAAGTTACATAAAAACTAGTAGCCTTCTGACTAAAAAATAATACATATGGGTGTAATATAACATAGATACACAATTGAATATCTTGTCACCCTCATGATATTGCTGTTTATGATCCAAATCAATAAAATATCCTTTCCTCTGAGTACTCATGTCACATAAGATTGTACGCCTTTGCGTACGCGAAAATTCAGTGCATGGAGATTCCATTACCATTGTTTGGCTGCACTTACATGGCAGGCTGACTGGCTCCTTCTGCAGCTTCAGTATCCAGCCACACAGACCACGAAAAACTTGGGACTACACTGCAGCAGTTTTCTTTCTTGAGCATTCAAGTTTCCTTTTAAAGGAAAGGAGGGAGTGGGAGGCACTGTATGCATACAGGTATTGTTCTGTTATAGAGCCATCTGCCCTATAGCTGACATGCAGACCATGGTTTGCCTGGGAACACACTGCAGGAGGTAATTTATCTTAGGAATGAGCTCAAGCAAGACTTCTCTAAACAGTCACTATCATGCATCTCAAAAGCATGTGATAGCCTTGTCTTCCTGTGCAGACTTGACTGAATACTGAGTGATTCCTTAGATAACAAGAATTTACCTACAGGCTCCATAGGATTCCTATATTTAGCAGTAAAGGGAAATACTGTATTTTCCTTCTGCTCCAGTTAGTGGTAAGTGCTATAAAAATTAACAGATACAGACTGTTATGTTCCTTGCACCAAAATCTTTGTGGAATGTGACATCACCATGTGCCTTGTAACAAGTGAGACTTTTTTCCCCCATGTACTTCATTTCTAAATAAAGCAACAAAAATTTTGCCCTCCTCCCTTTTGTCTCTGGTTTCTAATGCTGTGATATTAATAAGGAGTGACATGTTTAAAGCTTTTCTTTATAGTGGTGGAGAATATTTTTGAATATATATAGTGCAGTGCAGCAAGCTGAGGACATTTTCATGGTAATGTTATGGTATAAGGCAAGAGAAGATTCTCTTCACAAAAATAATTAGTCAAACAAATAGATCATTATAGTCAATTAAGAGGGAGAAAATATTTTTGTACAAATTACAATTGTATTTTTGCCATTTCAAGCAATGTAACTCATGCAGTTGCCCTCTGCTGAAAGTGCTGTGATAGTCTGCCTGATCTCTGCACTCTTTACCTGGGCCATGCCATAGGGTTACATTCAGGCTCAGAGTGGGGAATTGGAGGAGTGAAAATGTTTTTGCTTTGATAGCAACAGCTGTTACAGCATAATAAGAGTTTAATTTTGCTGACCCACCTTCTATATCTTGTCCTTCCTCAGTACTCTCTTCAATCTGAAGGTCAGTAAATTCCTGAAGTATCCCGTGACGACTTCCTGAGGCCTCCCACACACCTTAGGGGCTGCTGTTTGCTATGGGGGGTGGCACAAGCATATCTTGAGCTTTCGACTTCTCCTCCACAGTTCTGAGACAGATTCCACTCCATACTTAGAGACAGGTCACTTTTTAGCAGCTTCCTCACTAGCACTGACACCAAGTGACTTCAAGCAGCAGATTCCCAGTGTTTCTTTCTTTCAATCTCTTCAAGTGAGGAGACGCACAGACAGTACAGTGCAAGAAAATAAACACTCAAGCCAATGGACAGCAAATCCAGTAACCATCCACACAGCCAATGAGTAGGGTTAGATTTCAGTCCTCTGTGCTGGAGGACTCCAATACTTTTTGGAATGAAAAGAGGAGATAAATCTACTATATCCCTTTCTAAACCCTGCTCTAATCTAGTCCAGTCCTAGAACTTGGATAGTGTATTTATTAACAAAGAAATATTGATGTCAAAAAGAATAATGAAACTGAAATCCTTACACACAGAGGATCTTTTACTTTGCACTATCCAGTGGCATTCTTAAGGACATAATAACACCTTTTGATTTAAAAATAGAGGTGTGCAATCTCCATCTCATTAGTAATCATTTGAAAAGAATATCACCATTCCACACAACAGAAGGAGAACAACATTAAAAATACTGACACAAGTGGCTTTTCTTTCTGTATTTAGTTTCTTGTGTTCTTTTCAGCTTTCTGAAACTGTTTTTGTAAAACTGAACTTGTACTCAGTTATCCGAATAATCTGGTTCAGAATATATTTCACTAATTGTATAATATTTTCATACATATACTTCTGAAATCTATGTTATAAATAATAAGAAAGTTATTTATTAGATTCACTTCAGAAAACACATCTGTGTCCTACTACATTATGACCTTGTAAGATTAGGCATAACATTACATATGACTTATTGCTATACCAGAAACTCTTGCAAGTTGCTGACTTGCTATTCTGGATTATTATTTCTCCTTTAAAAATCTGAGATTGTTGGTGCTGTTTAAGCACATATGGTCTTATAGAGAGGCTAAAGAATGTAAGCAGTGGAGACTTTTCCTACAGCTGCTGAGTAACTGGGTGTGAAAAATATTCGTGCTATGCTGCCTTTCACATTTCCTAGTCCAGCTCTGTAGGAAAACTGAGAGTATTCTACTGCATGAGCTCATGCCCAAACCATTTCTAATTCTTTAGGATGTAAAATTCTCCTTTCTGAAAGAAAATTTTCTTTTATGAATTGAAAGTGTAGGGTCTGTATGAAATGACGAGTTCCTTTCCTATAGGTTTTTCTTCCCTATCTGGCACACTGAATTTGCACAGAAAAAATTGACATTAGAGCACATTCAATTATTTGGGCTTTTGGTAGTGGTGACGGTTTTTATTCCAACAAAAGCACTTTTTTCTGCATAATAAAAATCTGAATTATAGTGTTTGGGAGCACACAGTGTGCTTTTTCTCTTCCACATTACACAGAAGGAGCATTTGGAGTGTGTTGTCTCTTAGATTGGCTTGGAAAAAATGAGTGACAGGTGATTCCATGTTTGCTTGTGCTGAAGCTGCCACATTTGGCATTTGAAGCACAATGCAAAGGTGTTCCTGAAAAAGAATTAGTTGGATTTTCATGCATATATGGGGTAACTGAGTTTTCAGGAGTTTTTTTAGAGAGGTAATGAAACACACAGTTATGACTGACTAAGCTGGTCAGCTGAATTTTTCAACCATTCATTTAGTTCAGCTGTCCAGTGTTTTCCTACAGTATCACTTTGACACAGAAAGGAAGAAGATACGTTTTCAAACCTTTTAACTCAAAATAAGTGAAAGAATCATGCTTCTTTCCACAGCCTGAATTCATAAAGATAAATGTATGGAGCATCTTGTAAGTTATGCAACCTCACAATGAATTTTCAATTAGTTTTGTGGAACAAGAAGTATAATATCTAATCGTGGATCTTTGCAAACATTCCTCACAGGATAAGATCTGTATGGCAAAGGCAGTATATCATAAGACAACACTCACTGGCTTTATCATTGCCTAACAGCAGCCCTTGTCCTAAATGATAAGTTAAGATTTTCCAGAGATGTTAATTATGCTCCTTCCAAAATATTTATAAATTGATTTTAGAGATATGACTCTACCTGCTGTCTGACACATGGAGAGGTTTCATTTGGGTAACAGAATCATTATTCACTTCTGGTAATCCTGGCCCTCTACATGGTCACACAGCTGCACATGGTGCCGGGGTGCCATTTCCAGCAAAGCTAGTTGGCATCTTCTGTTGCTGCAACAAGAAGATTTATATGGGATTTTAAGGTGTCAGGAATGAATCCAGACCGAGGTTTACTGCCATGTAGGATATAACAAAAAAAAAAAAAAAAAAAAAAAAAAAAAAAAAAAAAAAAAAAAAAAAAAAAAAGTTTCCTGTGTTTCCTGCTCATAATGAAAAGTCTCCTGAAGCCAAGAAATCAGGAGTTATAGGATCATAGAATGGTTTGGTTTGGAAAGGACCTTAAATATTATCTAATTCCAAGACCCCTGCCGTGGACAGGGACAAATTCTACTAGAGCAGGTTGCTCAGAGCTCAATCCAATCTGGCCTTGGAGACATCCAGGAGTGGAGCATCCACAACTTCTTTGGGCTACCTCTGCCAGTGCCTCATCCATCACAGAGTGAACATATTTCTTCCTTGTATCTATTTTAAATCTCTGCTCTTTTAGTTTAAAGCCATCCTCCCTTGTCCTATGCCTACATGTCCTTCTAAAAAGTCTGTCTCTAGCTTTCTTGTAGCCCTCTTTAGGTAGTGGAAGGCCACAATAAGCTCTTCCCTTCTCTTCTCCAGGCTGAACAACCCCAGCTTTCTGTGTCTCCATATTGGAGAGGTGCTTAGTCCTGTGACCATATATGTGTCCCTCCCCTGGACTGACTCCAGCAGGTCCACATCATTCTTATGTTGGGGACCCCAGAACTGAATTCAGCCCAGGACACGTTTGTCTCTCTGGGCTGGCAGTGCCCATGGCTGGGTCATGTCCAACCTGTCACCCAGCAGCACCCCCAGGTCTTTCTGGGCAGAGCTGCTCATAATCCATTCTCTCCTCAGCCTGTATTTGTCCTTGGGACAGCTCTGACCCAAGTACAGCACCTTAAACTCCAGTCCTTGAGTTGTGGGATATTCTTGCTTTGTGTATCATTAAGGTATACAGATAAGCTTGACTTTTTATTTTCATGTTTTTCCAAAAGACTTTGTCACTGAGATCTTTAGGAATGTGGAGCCTTTTACTCACTTCTGTACAGAGAGTTAAATGATGAAGACTCTGTACAAAGAAAATTCTGGACACTAAGGGAAGTGGCATGTTATTAACAAATATCTAATTTGCCTTTTTGGAATGGCTGTCAGCAACAACTAAATCAACACTTGAAATAGCTTTAATAAATACCAGTTTTCACTGCTCTTTTTTAATGTTTTGTTACTGCTTTGTTTATCACCTTTAAATTTTTCTAGCACTGGGAGCATCTGAGTATGTAGCATACATTTGTGTAGAACTGAAACTATGCTTTCTTTTCAATTCTGAAAATACAAGTGTAATGACAGTTTTCTCTCATTATAGTAATTAATATTAAGAAAACTTTCTTTAGGCCCCTTATTCTACATTAAAAACTTCAGAGACTATTAGGGATAGGAAATGAAATTACATTTCAGTACAGCAAGAGGAAATCAGTAGAGCAACAAAGCTAGTGAAGTTTCTACAGGATGAGTCCTATGAGGAGTGACTGAGGGAACTGGGATTGTTTATCCTGGAGTAAAGGACTCTTGGGAGAGCCTTTGTCATACTCTTCAATACCCTGCAAGAAGGTTGTGGCCACCTGGGGGTTGGTGTCTGCTCCCAGGTAACAAGTGACAGGACAAGAAAAAATGGCCTTGAGTTATGCCAGGGGAGGTGTAGATTGGATATTGGGTAAAAAAAAATTTCACCAACAGGGTAATAAAGCATTGAAACAGGCTGCCCAAGGAAGTGACAGAGTTACTGTCCCTGAAGATATTTTAAAAATGTGTAGACGTGGCTCTTATGGACATGGTTTAATGGTGAACTTGGCAGTGTTAGGTTAATGGTTGGTCTCGATGATGTTAAAGTTCTTTTTCAAATTAAATAATTCAGGTTTTTACAGCATTTTTGTTTGGGCAAAATATCACTTAACATCTAATTTCATTTTTGGATCAAAATACAACTCTTTCATTTATGTAATAACTTTCTAATTTAAATTCCTGCATCTATCAGTTTACATGATAATAACCGCCCATTACAGATCTTAGCATTTAAATTAATTGATATCATTGAACTGGCAGATAAAACTCTGACAGGGTTTTGTGTAATTTTTTACCATAGCTAATACTATATCCTCTTAAACAATAGAGTCTGTAATTTCACCAAAGGGAAAAAAACCCAACCTGTCAGATGCTTTTGGGATCCTTTCATTTTCATTGATTTCCCAGTTAGTCTCAAGCTTCTTTAAGCCGTTCTCTGTGTCTGCAGTTTTGAACTAGCTTGTGCAGGAATTGCTCATCAGCCACTTGTCTGCATCTGACCACAGCCACATGAGGTACCAAGGAGATCACCATCAGGGAGGCTGCCTCTTGCCAAGCTCTTAGACATTTTTCTAAACCATTGGAAGACTCTATAGTAATTTTGTGGTATCTTACACACAGATAGTATCACTGAAGGCTCAGGGCAATGCGGAGTCAGACTGATCGAGTTCTTTTGCCCAATGCACCTGGAGGAATTTGAATTACTGTACATATTTCAGGTACATATTCCTCATGTTGAGCAAAAAAAATTTCAATACAAATTAGATTTTTAAAAATGAAAATCAGACAATCTACATGAGTACCTCAAAATGTCTAGGTTTCTATGTAATTACCTTACAATACATACCCTGTAGCTTTTTTGCTTGTGTTTGTTCATAAGAAAAGAATGAAAGGAAAATGAAGTGATATTTTTTAGATTCTTTGCCAAAGTATCTGATAGTTCTTGGTGAACATGAAAATTTTTTTCTTATTACTAGCTCCACTTATCAGTGTTCTAGACAGAAGCCTTTTTCTTCCGTTGTTTTGTAACATCTTTTAATTGAGGCTATGTCATTGCAACAATTGCAATATGAGGATATATTAGACAAACTATATAAATGTGGAGTCATTTAAAGCGTATGCAGAAATAATTTGATGAATAACAATAACAAGCATCTTTGTTTTTATAATTAAAATCCCAGTTGCTTGAAAATATTCCTATAATATTCGCTCCAGCAGTCTTTATATTGTTTACCATCAAATTTTCAAGTATTTATGTAAGAAAATATGATTGTTTTTAAAAAAAGTCTTCTTTCCCCTTTCCCTTTCCCTTTCTGTGGTAGAAAATAGAACAATGTAATTATCAGACATATTTTGGTCAGAGGAACATGAACAGCAAGAGGCAACAGTGGAAGAAGACAGTGTTTATGCTTTACGTGTAATGCTGCCAAATCATCTGCTAGTTGCCCTTTCAATAACCTCTTTTTCTTCCATTTCTGCTAAAAATATCTCAAAAGCCCTAGTGAAGCCATAATTTAACAAAATTCAATATCCTGTAAATAACAACAGGTTTAGGAGTCCTCAACCATGCCCTAGAAAAGCCAAAAGAACATGAACAATCTACAGCATTTCTGTGGAAAGACTGTATTGTAATCCTTTGACAGCCGGAATCAGTAGAGATTTAAAATCTTCTTCTGCAAATGTTAACCCCACAACTGGCAAATCTCAGGGGAGAATAGCTGAGGCTTTTCACTGACTTCATGAGCAGCTCAAACATTATTTTTCTCGGTTAGCAACTGGTACACTAAAAATAAAGTGGCACATTGGAGATTAATTTTATTTGAACACACACAGTTTTATATGTAATGCTTAGATGTTTGAAAGCTGATGGGGGAATCCCTTAACGGCAGATTGAAACAGAATAATGAGTAGAATGGGGTAAGGCAGAGGGCAAAGGTTCAAATCAGGACTCTATATTCATTCAAACTTCTTATCCTTACTACAGAGGTCCAAAACAGTCTTGAATACGGACCTCAAATTTCAATTACAAGCTGCTATGTCAGGGTAGGGAAAGAATGCACTTATATATTGTTGGTATTCATATCAAAATAATGCAATTCAAGCCTCTACACATGTAGTGGCATTTCTGTTTAATCAGCTTCAGCATTTTCCCACAGTACCTGTGGAGGGATTTTTGCAGCACCATGAGAAATTAAAAAGATTTTAAAAATTTGCTATGGACTGCAATAGCTGATTTTTTTACCAATTGTAACTCAAGATTACAGTGTTTTTATTGCAGTTATTCATTCCCATATAGCAAAGACGTAATTTATCATGAGTTGTGAAAATTACTATAATCTTGGGTTTCGACAGCAATGTCTAAGTGATCTTCAAGATAGCTTTCCTTGAGCAAATATTTAAAAAAATGAATAATCAGAAGAGATTACGCCTCTAGTTTGTTGAATTCCTCAGAACAAATGCTCAAACCCCAAATATTTGTTCTGTATCTTGATTTATGCATTGAAATTTTAGGACCACAGTCAGGTCCTTGATTGCACAGATTGGTGCATTAATTTGGTCACCTAGACTGTGCAGGTAGCTGAGCAGTTCACATTGCAGGTGTGCAGACTCCAAGACAGGCCAGAGCAGCCAGATTTGGTCTGCCAAGCTTGCTGACAAGAAACCCAGGATTATTTTCCAACATCTGTAAAAGTAGACGTGCCCTCATCACACAGATCTAGAGCTACTAGATGTGAGTGAACATAAGCTGACTTCCTGTAGAGCCAATCAAGGCATGTCCAAGGCACAGAAGCATTCAAGGCACTCCGGGTTCTGGTGGAGTTTCTGGGTACTGTGTGAGATACAGCACAGTAAAGACAGAGCCACATTGCTACTCAACTCTAAGCTCCATGGTCTCACACACTTCTACCACCAAGACAATAAATGTTCCTGGAATGGGGAGAACACAGCCTTGAACAGACTGAACTGACCTGTGTACATCACAGGGGTAGCTTTCTTTTCACATGTGTTCTACTTTCTTCTGTTCTTGCCAAGTAGGGAACTGACTGCGAGGCTCTGCTGTTGTGGTGGTGGTGCTGGAGACTTCATCATTCTGGCTTGAAGTTTGTAGAAGATCTTTCTCTCCTGGAACCATGATCAAGCCAAGCACACTGACTCTGCAGGGAAGGATACAGGGAAACAGCACAAGGACTGGTTCACTGCCTTCAAGGGAGACAAATCAGCATACCTGAAACCCTCCAGAGGTGCTCCCATCTTCTACCACACTTGCTCTGACGCTGATCAACCTTTTAGCAGCTTTATCTGCTAAATTCTATCTTTGCTAAACCCAGTTTCCTCTCATTTTCCATGCCTGTAGTCTTTCCTTCAAAAATCTCTCTACAGTCCTGCACAGGATGAAGGCTGGGCCTCTAGCTGCCTAAATTGCTTTATACTTGGCAACATTTGTCAGTCATTCCCGTCAACTCCTCCAAGGATATGTATTTTATATTATTTTGCAGTAATATTTAGTATGTCAGCACAGACACTTTGAATTTTCAAGTTTCCACATCATACCTGGCCCTGTGGCTGGTATTCACTAATCTGCAAATATTCCAGCTCCAAAACACATGCCAGATCTTAGTCTCGGGGCGACTGGAGCCTAAACCTGTCATGAGCATGACTGTATAGCTACCGGAGGCAGCAGGTTCTGAATATTCAGTTACACTGAAGCAGTATGTTGCATGGGCTCTGTGCTGTGAACATTATTTATAGTTCACTTGTGAATCAATTGTTTGCAGCATTTGCTGGAGGTAAGTAGGGTTTTCAACCCTTAAAAGTAGATGTTAACATCTGAATGTTATCTTACATGCATATACAAAGATGAGTGCCTACCACAGAGCTGCAGTTATCACCATCTGAAGAGCAGCAAACAGCAGCATCAGCATGGTATTTGATGTGTTGATCACACCACTTTCAAATACCAGGTTGTTCATGAACTTCCATTTCTTTTCTCTTCAAGTTTGGCCATGTCATCCCATAGAACTGAAGGACTGGCTTGTGGCTACTTTCTGTTTTGCACCACTCTCCAGCCATCCAGCCACATACTGAAAATGGCACCAAACTCAAGTGTACCACAGGTGTTAAAACAAAGTGGGAGGGGAAAACTCAACTTTGTTCAGCTTTCTGCACCAAATTTGACAAGTTGTGTCATGACAAGTTTTGACTCCTTCTGAAATGTTTGCAGTAAGTACTATTCTTGTATGAAGTTCTGTAGGCCACACAGATTTAATTTTTTTCCTGTAATGATGACAATCTGGCAGTATCAAAAATAGCAGAAATAATAAAAAGTTGACTAGGTGTCAGAGAAAGGGATTCAAACAGATTTATATGGAATAATATGAAAAAAATTCTATATGTATCTATCTAATGCTTGAAAACAGGTCTTTTTTTCTAGTACTCTATTAAGCAACTTAAAATTAATTTCTCAAAACACTCAACACCTTGAGAAGATGTGCAGCTTCAAGGCCTTACAATAGTAACCAGGATTTCATTCACAGCAAGGTCTGCCAACACTGAAAGTGAGGCACTTCACCACTTTATTCTTGTTTTTCAGCTCTGTGCAGGTGATGAACGAATTCTTTACCTATTTGGATTTGACATATGGTTAAAAAATATATTTTAATAACTTATGAGGCTTACATTAGAAAAAGACTATTGCAAGGGCATCCTAAGGGTTTCTAAATTAGTCCTAACCTCTAGAAATACTTTTCAGCCACCTAATTCATCCCAATGTGATTATCTGTTTCTCTGGGACATTTCATGTTAGTAAGATATTTTTAAGGCTTATTTCTACATGAGGACAAATTTTTGGATAAAGATAGAAATGTCTAAACTGGTTCTTTTTGTCACAATAAGTTACCATCACAAAAGCACTTTAGGGAAGAATAAGTTCTAAGTAACACAGTCTAGGTTTGGCTAAAATCAGCATGCTAATAAAAATCTCCAAACTGAGACTAATTAGACATGAGTGGGATCATCCTTGCTTTGAGCAGAACCAAATTTTGACCCAGACTATGAAAAATCAATACCAGTTTTGGTTTTAGCCAGATGGAAATTAGATGGATTAAATGGCTGAAAATATTCTCAGAGGAACTCTGAGGGGAGGGAATTAGGAGTTGTCTTAATTTTTGCCTTCTAATTGTTACAACAAAACCTGAAATTATTTGTTCCAGCAACCATTCTCTCCCCAAATCCTCTTATTTCAGGAGAACACTGGAATGCTGTAAGTGTCAGGACAGATAACACCTTCACATGTATGCTGCTCACTGACCTCAAACTACATGAATAAAAGGCCAAGAGAAACCGTGGTGGAATAAGATGCAGTGTTTTAGTAAGGAATACATGTTTTATATTTTTTGGCAGTATGCCACTCTGTTCAGAATTGAGGGATGGATTATTGTGGATTTGTTTTCTTTCAGGAATTAGGGCTGGCCTTGGCTTAGCTTCAGTACTGCAGAGGTATTAACTGCAATGCATTTCTGTCTTACAGCTTCATCCCATTTAGCCATTGTGACTTTGGAGTGACTTCCAAAGCAATCCAATCAGAATGAGTTGGCAGATTAATGTTAACTTTCATGTCAGGACTGAAGGCAATGCAAAATGAAAATGCTAAAAGAAGAGGCATTGCACCAGCCGTACTGTAGCTAAAAATAAAACCAAACTGTCTCATGTGGGCTAATGAGCCTTTGTTTAATCTACAAATGGATAAAGCATTAGTAAACTGCCATTCTGTGTATAAATGAATCTCAAATATTTACATAAAATTGATACTATGGTCTCTGGACTGTCTTTTATTCAGGCAAAATTTTGTATTATCGCAGAAGTTTCCTTGGCAGACACTGAGTTTGTAAAAAAAATTTGTATTGCAGTTCCTCAGTAACAGTACTGGCAAGATTAGGAGACTCACTGTTTCACCTTTTGTCTGGGCAATGATTCAAGTTGTGCTTCTCTCCTTGCAAAAAAATCAATATGGAGTATGTTGAGATATATTTTAAGGATCAGAGGCCAAGGGGGGAGTTTGAAACACTATAAATTACACACACCCCAATATAATTTGAACATTTATTCTAATCCAAACAGTCAAGATCAGTGATCAACATAACTCTTTGGCAGGACTGTATAATAACTAATTAGAGCCTGTATTGTCCTATGTGACTCAAGGTTTTAGTCAAACACATTCCACTCAATCCAATGACTTAATTTCCATTGCAGTCTCATCAACCTAATATACTAACATTTCAACACTGATAAGTACTAACACAGTTTTTAATCTTCTCAGATCTGTAAACAACCTCTATGAGTTCCTAGTCATAATCAAATAAAATTGTTTGTTCTTTCAACATCAAAGAAGATATTTTTGTTTTCACCATGCCATTTTTTCAGCTTCATTGTCACCCAATTTCCTATATTTTAGAACACAATTTAAAAACCTAGTCTTCATGTCCTTCACTGTACAGTTTCAATAACCCCTTGCTTTAAAATGTAAATACACTTCTCTTGTGTATTTGTTCCAAGATTCAAATATGTTGTTTTACTCACAGTAGAATGGAAATCTTGGTGTATAATTTTGAACACCCTCTTATTTTCTTTCTCTTAAGCTGGGAAATGCATGACAGAAAAACCCATATAACAAAAATGACATACAATAAGACTTTGGACAAATTGGACAAAATATTGCTCTGATAATCTCTCTTACCCATATACTCATGTGGATGCTTTTTCAAAAGTAAACTGACATTAAACAGCAAATAAACTAATAATAACATTTCTCTAGGACCCAACAGCTGTATTAAATATAGAGAAGCCCTATGCAGTCAAGTGGATGGACTGCAATTCCCCTCTGCTGTAAGAGAAGATCAGGTTCCCGACCCCCCGAGGAACAAGGATATGCAGAAACCTTTGGCACCCAAAGAGATGCATCCCAGTTTTGAGAGAACCGACTTGCCAAGTCACTCTCCAAGATATTTAAAGTGTGAGGGCAGTTGGGTGAAGTCCCAGGTGACTTAAAAAAGGGAACTATTATACCCATCTCTTAGAGAAATACCAAAGAGGAGGACCCTGGGAACCACTGACCTGTCAGCCTCACCTCTGTGCCTGGGAAGGTCACGGAACAGATCCTCCTAGAAGCTGTGCTAAGGCACTTAGAGGACAGGGAGGTGATTTGAGACAGCCAGCACACCTTCACCAAGGGCAAGTCCTGCTTGACCAATGTAGTGGCCTTCTACAACGGGGTGACTCCATCAGTGGACAAGAGAAGGGCTATGGATCTATCATAGGTAGGGATCTACCCATCTATCTGAACTTCTGTAAGGCCTTTGGAATTGTCCCCCACAAAATTCTTCTGTCTAAATTGGAGAGGGAAGGATTTGATGGATGGACAGTGTGGTGGATGACAAATTGTGACTGTTGGACAGTCACATCCAGAGGTGGTCAAAGACTCAGTATCCCGATGGACATCAGTAACAAACGGTGTCCTCAGGGATCTGTACTGGGACCAGTGTTATTTAATGTCTTCATTAATGACAGAGGGATGACAGATGACACCTGCAAAGCTTAGTGATGCTGTTAATACACTTAAAGGACAGGATGTCACCCAGAGGGACCTGGGTAAGCTAAAGGAAAGGGTCCATGAGAATCTCCTGAGGTTTAAAAAGGCCAAGGTCTGGTGCTGCACCTGGGCTGGGGCAATCCCCTGCATCAGCCCAGGCTGGGGATGAGCAGATGGGAGCAGCCCTGCCCAGAAGGACCTGGGGGTGCTGCTGGGTGAGAGGCTGGACATGACCCAGCCATGGGCACTGCCAGCCCAGAGAGACAAACGTGTCCTGGGCTGCATCCAAACCCCGTGGGCAGCAGGGCCAGGGAGGGGATTCTGCCCCTCTGCTCTGCTCTGCTGAGACCCCACCTGCAGGGCTGCACCCAGCTCTGGGTGACAGCACAGCAAGGCCAGGGACCTGCTGCAGGGACTCCAGAGGAGGGCCACAAGACAATCAGGGGGATGGAGAACCTCTCCTGTGAGAAAAGGCTGAGAGAATTTGGGTTCTTCGGCCTGGAAAAGAGGCTATGTAAAGACCTTATTGCAGCCTTCCAGTACCTGAAGGAAGCTTACAAGAAGGAGGAAGAGGGACTTTTTACAAGGGCCTGGAGTGACAGGACAAGGGGCAGTGACATTAAATTTAGGAAGGGTAAGTTTAGAGTAGATATGAATAAGAAGTTTTTTACAATGAGGAAGGTTAAATACAGGAACATGTTCCCCAGAGAAGTTCTGGGTACCTCATCCGTGGAAGTGTTTAAGGCCAAGTTGGATGGGACTCTGAGCTACCTGCTCTAGTGAGAGGTGGCAGGGAGCTGGGACTAGGTGACTTTTAAAGGGGCCCATCCAACTTGAACTATTTTGTGATTCTATGATAAGCACACTGGAAAACAGAGAGACAGACCTCCCCATACTTACCACGTGTAATTATTCTAATGAAAACAATTTAGGCTAACGATATTGTTAACAAAATGTCATCTGCAAATGTTAGTGACTTTTTCTAGAAGGTCAAAATATGAAAAAAAATTCTAACTGCTGAATGTAAGACCAGTTAAATTTCAAGGAAAAAAGTCACTACATGTAGTTTTTAAAATATGAACTGTCAAATGCTTTTGTCCTACTTCCACTTTTGGCTGCTTTGATTCTTTCTTTTTGCAGAGTAGACCTGTTTTACTCTGGATGTGGTTGCTGTTAGCTATGGATTCACGTGGGATGTCAAGGTGGTAGATAGCTCCTCCTGCAGCATTTCGGCTGATGCCAGCAGAACTTGGACAGGCAGAGTGATGCAGTTCTTATATAACACCCCAGGGTTAAAAGCTGAGTTTCCTCCCATTTCCAGCAGCACTCAGCTTACTTTTTTTGTTCTGCATTGGCACAGAATACTAGATATCAAACTTGACAATGTGGAAGTACTGAATAATACCCAGTTAATACTGAGGAACCTCAAATCTTCTTAATTTTTAGGTAATAGTATAAGCTGGACTAGGGAATTGTATTTTTGGAATATTTCTCTGACATTTTTTCAATTGCTTTTTCCTTTTCTCTAAATTTCAAAAGCTATGTATGATGGTGATATTTATTGTGGAAAAATTAATTTATTCAAATGCCATACTTCATAGTATGTATCCAAAACTCAGACAGCCGAATTATTGCCAGCCCATGACACTGAAGTTTTATTCACTAAATAGAAATAACTTATTGGAAATCTTTTCTTTCCTCAACATAAAATAAAGAACAATGTCTAGAACACCCTCCATAAGCCAAGTATAATGTTGGAATGAGGAGTAGCAAATTCCCTAGATAAATAATTTTCCTGCTTTCAAGGTTTTTAATAGAGGATCACCGCTTATACTAATATCCTTTTGAATTTTGTAGGCATGTGCTGGTAACAGAAATTAACATACATGTGGATTTGTGTCATGTTCCATCACTAAAGGGACTGGTTTTCCAGTAAAAGTCAACTACAGGCACTTCATGGGCCATCTGTTCTACATGGTTGTGCAATGCAAGGTGCCTATGGTATGGTTCTTACATAAGGGGTTGTTAGCACAGAACAACTTACATTTGGTTTACAATTGGACTTGGTATTTATAAGGGTCTTTTCCAACCTAAATGCCTGATTCTGTGATTAAACTAAACTAGAACAGGAATCGACACTGGACAAAATATCAAGAACATTCATAACTCACAGTGTAGTATTTCTGTCAACATTCCATTTTTTCCAGGTCAAATACAATCACATTCTCTCTGAAATGATACCATTGTTTGGCAGATCAGTTTACACTGTAAGCAAAGAGCTTGCAGTACGTCATTTAAGTTATATAAGAGGAATACAAAAAAATATAAGCATCAATTTAGCTTGGGCAATAATATATGTTACAGATTCTTCCCATAGCCATAATTTCTCCAAGAAAATTAAATTTTGCAAAATTAATCCCCCCATGTTCACAAAACCTGTTATGTTCTGACTAGGTCAAAACAGGGTAAAGCATGCTTTCCTTCTGAAAGCCTCTGAGCTAGCTCCAGACTTGCTCATATGGTTCTTCAGCACAATGCAAAGCTATAGCTCTGACAGGGCTTTCAAATAATATTTGAAAATAATACAGTGGTTCTTCAGTTCTGTGTCCAGACTAATAGGTCAGGCTGTAAACCAGCTTGATTAACTCAGTTATGGCAGGGCATTAAGGTCAGCTACATTCCTTATCAATCTGGGTTGCCAACGCCTCCTGTGACATAGTACGGAAATATAAAAACCATTTTGTTTTCTTCAGGATGAAACCAAAAAGCAAATAATCTGTCAAACCCTGGATCAAAACAGAACTGTCAAATTCTGCAGCAAGAGAATGAAGAAATCTCCCATAAGAACTTTCAGTTCATAATTTCATCTTGAAATATGTTTTGCTTATGCTCCCTCACTGGGAACTACAAAGCACTATGATAATACTAGTTCAGTTCATGTACATCAAAAGGTTGGTAGACCCACTAGAAAAACCCTGGAAACCAAACAAACCAATCAAAACCAAGTCTAATTTCTGGACTGAAACTAAGCACATAGGTTCTGAAACATAATATATTTAAGAAATTACATGGTAATTAAAATGTTAAAATTATAATGAAAAAACCAGCTATTCTTTTTATTATGAGGATGTGTCAGAGTTTAAATAAAATAAGATTCTAAGGTGTTTTAAATATTGAAAACTTCTAAGTAAAATATTATTCTAAAATGATATTTTCCCCCAAACCTTGTTCAACCAAATTGACTTGTAATAATCACACTTGAAAATACAGTTGTCATTTACTATTATGGGTTAATGTTATGCAAATATCTTATTTGACTTTCAGTTATTTGTGCTCTACTTCACAGTCACTCACTTTCAGCGCACAACTTGGAAATCTGCAACAGGAATGATTATTTTTTTAACTGTGAGTTTATCCTTGCAGCTATGGAAATAAAATGTATATATCTTTCTCTGAAATTCATTTAAAAATAGCAAATCTGCAAATTCCCTAACACCTCTAAACTTAATAAAGTTATTTTAATTTCTTTCTTTTCTATTTGCAGCCAAATAGCTATTGATAGCTATCATCTACCTATTATATCTAGAATTACTCTGTGGAGTAACCATTTTAGATCACTAGCAAGTTAAATCTCAGACAAGGCAAATCCTTGATTTTGTATTTTTACAGAGGTTATATAGTGGACTGCACTTTAACTGAATGCCAGTTGTCCAGACAATCCTGGCAACAATGACTTTCCAGGCTACCTTTTCTATATATCATGTTAAGGACAGCAGAATAATTTTTGAATTCACTACTTATGGTCACCCGTAATGATGCCTTAAATTTTAGCTTTCATATTTTCCAGATTCTGTACTGCCTTAGTGTGACTATGAACTTCATTTAAAGAGTTAGCAAGTTCTCCTCACAGTTTAGTCAGACAACAATCCTTTTCCAGCCCGAGAACCAAGGACACCATTGCGGCTTCAGGCCCAAAAAGTATAAACAACAGCAAACTGAGGAGGGCAATCTGGGAGGATGGAAGTTCATAACCTGAAGCTGTAATTGGCATCTTCAGGATATATTCAGGATATCAGTCTCCAGCATCAGAAATATGGGCACCTAGAAGAATTCATTGATGTATTTTGGTGGTGAGATAAATTCAATCCCTTTCAGGTTAAACAGCAGCTAAGCAGGGCTTTCTGAAGGTCTCGCAGCTGGATTGGAGAACTATTGGAGATTGGAGAAAGTGGCAGCCTAAATTTAGAGAGCTAAAATGCCCTCTAAATTCCATTGCCAAGCTATGTGGGAGAGGTAGGGAGCTAATCCTCTGTTGGGCATGGATAGCTATTTCCAAAGGCTTGGGCCTAAGGAAAGCATGTACCAATGTTTTGAGATACTGGGATTTTAATTCTTGCTTATGCACCTTTCTGGCTGGGGACTATGGTGAACTAATCACATGAAACAATTATGTCTCTTGCACAGAAGTACAATAAATTTCTTGTACAGAATTGTAGAGATGTACTCACTGCCAGTCCAAGAGCTCTTCTAAGCTGCTCTGAATCTCCTTGGTACTTAATAGGTGCTTGGAACAAAGGTATTTAATCCTAGGTATCTTAAGTAGGTGTTGCCTATGTCACCTGAAATAGATCACAAATGGGAAATCTGGTAACAGATAGTTTGGTTTCTGAGCTTCTATACATCAATTTCTGCCTCCTAGTGTGTCCTTCCTGCCCTTTAAGGCAAGTAGTAAACTAATAGTTAATCTGTTACCTGTATAAAATATGGTACCTTTCTTTTTGTGCCTTCTCTTATGTACTGCCTGAACACCAGACTTTAACTCCATACTTATTTGGTAAAATCTACTTCAGACTTACTCATTAAAGAAAACCAGGATGACAAGTAATATTCAAAAACATCCCATTATTTTTCTGTGACTAAAATGCTTTCCTTTTGAGAATTTGTATAATAAATATTAACCCATGGATAATGTTAATCAATAAATTACAGTTAGCTAGTAATTATTTAAATCTAATTTGATGGAAATATTCCCAGAAGTTTAGCTAAAATGTAATATATTAAAAAATCTAATATAACTAGATAGATAGCAATATAAATACAACTAATAAAGAGTAATTTCTTTGTTATTAAGAGGTAAACAGGATAAAATAGCTACGATTCTTGGCAGTATGCACTGATTTATAGAAACTCATTGTTTCAGCTTGTTATTAAGTTCATAACTCTTGGTAGTATTTCACTGAATTTTCTACTATCTTTCTTCTGATGTGGTGGTGCAGGTTTTTTTAACTCTTTAAATACCTTTTCTAGAGGAGGGACTTTTCCTGTAAAAGAATATGATAACCCTTTACAGACCAGACATGGATCCTAGTAGATGTCTGTGCTGGTATATGTATGGCAAGCAAAACTCACCTCCAAGGCTTGCTCAGACAAGGAGACACATCTGTGGATTATTTGCATACAGAGAGAATCACTCAGAAGAGGTGGAGGCTGCTGTATGTGTTGCTGAATTCTATTTTCTCTTTGCAGATACAGTATGAATGTGGTTGCATTTTAACAACTTTCATATGAGCTTATGTTCATGATATATAATTGAAAAGTAACTGTGCAGAGAAGGACCTGGGGATGCTGGTGGACATCAAATTACACTCAAGCCAGCAGTGTGCCCTTGCAGCAAAGAAGGCAAATGTTATTCTGGGCTGCATCAGGAAAGTTGTTGCAAGCAGGTTGAGTGAGCTTCTCCTGTCCCTCTACTCAGCACAGGTGAGGCCACTTCCAGAGTACTGTGTCCAGTGTTGATCTTCCCAGTAAAGAGAAAAATGGACATTCTGGAGAGTTCAGTGAGAGGCCACAAAGATGACTGAGGGACTGTAGCAGCTCTCCTGTGGGGAAAGGCTGAGGGAGGAGGCACTTTTCAGCCTGGAGAGGAGCAAGTGCAGAGGGATCAACATACATAAATACCTGAAAGGATGGTGTAAAGAAGAGTGAGACAGACTCTTTGCAGTGACATACAGTGGCAGGACCAGAGGCAATGGCCATAAATTGAAATACAGGATGGTCTTTCTGAACATCGAGAACCACCAAGAACTGTCAGAGGTTGCCCAGAGAAGTTGAGAAGTTGGCAGTTTTGAAGACATTAAAAAATCATCTGCAAATTGTCTTGGGCAATCATACCTAGGTGACCCTGCCTGAGGAATCCTGTAATTTTGTGATTCTGTGATTTTGTGAACTCACAGTACACCTGAAACATTATTTTTTGTAACATACGATGTATGTTGCTCTGTGTTTATGCTGCACAGATAATTCTTATGGGTAATTGAGTGTAATACATTCAAAATATTTATTATAGGATTCTGTATGAATATGTAAAACACAGTACACAGGGATGCTTTTATTCAGACTGAAATGTGTTTTATCATGCTATTAAGATTTTTAAAAATTCTTGAAAATTTGACTGCTTGATTCCTATTTTTATTTTAATTACATCATAAGTTAGCCTTCTAAAAACTCTTTTGGACTTGTATATACTTGATACAAGTATACTTAACCCTTATACAAGATACTTATACAAGATACAAGATACCTAACCCTTTCTGTTTTGTTTTGAGCTACACACCAGCGGTACTGCTAAAGCTGACCATATATAATAGTCATTAGTAAGAATTGTGATTATCTTTTGATGGGACCATCACAACCAATGGGTATGGTCCAAATTTATTTATAAAATCAGGTATAGATTAGAAAGAGGGTTCTCTTTAAAATTCTCCTGTGTAAATTACAAAAATATATTACACTGTAATTCATCGTGTAAACAGTAATAAAGTATTGTTATTCTATATACTGCTGGATCAAGCAATCAATATTTTAGGATGAAAGATGACTGAATTTGTAATATTGTATTAAAAATTGAAAATTCCTGGCATTCAGGGTAATTCTGCCATATAAAGAATAATTCTTAACATGTGTGGTCATTTTTTTTCTCTAAATGCAGCGGTGTGTGACTCCCTCCAGTCCCAGGGCACACAGCGGCCAGGGGTGCGACACCTTCCCCCCTGGGGACTCCGATGTTCTCGGCAGTGTCTATTTCGGAAGCAGAGATGGAGTGGAGGCGAGACGGGTCTTGGGGTGAACTGAAGAGGTTTATTAAGGAGATGAGCAACTAAAAGACAACACCCCAAGAAGCCCCGAGCAGGGCTCGGGCAGTGGGTTTATACAGCAAGCTTAGGGGAGGGGTAAAGGGAGCGGTAAATTTAAAGCAACCAATTAGGGTCTGTATCTAGGGTGTTGCATCCGCGGGTAAAACTAACAGAAACCAATCCAGGATGTGTGGGATGGGTTTACACAAGGCGAGAAAGATAATAGACAGATAACTGAAAGTCACATAACATCACAGGTGCACGCATAACTTAAAGCAACTGAAGGAGACAAAGGAATACTAATGAGGGGGATAGGGGTACATAGAACTAAATTAAGGGCACATAAAGAAGGAAAATGGGGTACGCAAAACTGAGTTATTACAACAAATATGAAATAATAATAAACTAAAAATAATGCACCGCCACATCTAAATAGTAATTGTTTTCTTGCTCAACAATACATCTGTTACAACTTCCTTGCAGGAGAAAAAATGAAGAAATATCAAAAACGGAATTTCTCCCCTTCATGCATGCCTGCAGTATCTAATGGTATTGTAGCAGTAATTTTCTCAGAAGTGGTTCATTACCAGCAGTTAACAATCCCTTCTGGCAATTAGTTCATTATCTTGCCTTTGACTATGGTGAAAGGAAATGGCCATCAAGGGCATTGTTTGCTCAATTAGCCAAAAACAGTAGACACAGCAATAATTGTAGAAGGAAATCTTTCCAAAATGCAGTAATTTTACTCAATTTTTCACAGGAGCTGTTCAGTCTGATATATTAAATTAAAGAAATTCAGAGGAATTAACGTGCAAGGATATGTGTATGTGTGTGTGGTGTTGTTTGTTTTTCTAAACAAGTATTAGGACAAGAATATACTTCTGTAAAGGGCCAGTTCCTGGGCTCTGCCAAGGTCCGTGGTGTTTTCAGAGCTCTAACTAATGCAGCCATGAGCAGCTCTGGCCTGGATGGTCTCTGGTGTCGTGGGAGCTGGATGTAGCCCAGGGGATGATCCTGCTTGGCCAGCTGCCTTTCCCCAGAAGAGCTGCCACGGCTCCTCCACGTGGGCGGGAGATGGATGGATGGGGATGTATGCCTCCTACAGAGGGCACAGCAACACCTCCAGATGGCCCAGGCAGAAAAGACAAGATAAAGCTGGTTTCTCTCCCATGTAAAAAGATCGGCCTGTGTCTCTCAGGAGAATGTCTTTAGGCTTCAGCTACCCTGATTTGTTCAAGACTTGTAACAACAAAAAACCCCAAAACCCCAAGCAACTCACCACTATACAAAGAATTGCTGGCTAAAAGTTCCTCAGTGAAAGATGATATATTATGAAATAATTTTTGAATAAAAAGATGCATTTTATTTTAAAAACAGCAAGATAATTTATAATTTCTCATTTTCTTCAGAGGAAAAAATGATACTTCTTATATCTCATAATGCTAAACCAGTTATCTAATAGGAACCATGAGATGTACAAATATAATGGCAAGTGCTTGCCTTTTTTCCCATCTTAACTATTCTTGTTTTTTTTCTGTTGGCCCAAGCTGACTCCACTTTTCTCAGATGACCAAAAGGCCACAGCAAGGTGGGATACTTTTCTTCCCATTTTATTTCCCTGTAGAAAATAAGAGTTGATTTGATACACTTGTAAAAAAAAAAAGCTGAAAATTATCACCGCCTTTCTTTCCTTTTTTTCCTCCCTGTTAGTAGGAATGGGAAAAAAGCATCAAACTCATCTTCCCTGACCCCTCTCATCTCCAGCCATGAACTGTCACCATTTTCTGGCTAGGAACAAAAACCAGATTTTGGAAACCTTTATATATGATAACTGCCAATATTCCTCTTCACTTTAGAAATAATAAAAACACAAAAATGTTAAAAAATCAGAATTCTGACACCTTGTAAAAACAATTCTAATGTATCTGAGAAAAAAGTTAGATTTATTTTCTTTTTGACAAAGCAATGTTCGTAAAACACTTTCCCCTTAGTAATCTCTCTCTAAATTCAGTTATATTATTTATCTTCCTTACTATTCATATAAACAAATCAACCCAACTGCAGTTTCTAAAATTTTCAGGTTTCTCACTATTTTCTCTAATCTCTTAGTTCTGCACAAGCAGGATTTTTTTTACCTTTTGCAGTATGCAGATATGGAAATATCCTTGTTGAAGGAAATGTAAGGCATAATATAAATGAAGGTGGAGATATTGTATCTTCAATTAATTTTTTTAAAACCTTTTCACTAAAGAGTAAAAACTTCCATGTCTAACAATCAGATGTTTCTTCATTTCACAGAAACTCTTCAATTCTGATGAGTAATTAAGTCTTCAGGGTTTATAGAAAAATTATATCCTACACAGAATTGCATATTTTAATGTGTCTAAACCTGTAGCCAGTGCTTCTGGTGTATAGTGAATCATTTTTCTTGAATAATGTTTTTATTTATCATTATTAAATATGTGCAGCTGAGATCAGTTTGTGAAAACGCATCATGTGAACCCGAATAATGCTTCTGGCACCTACATAAGGACAGGCAAGTACTGCACACTACTAGATAACCATAAAGACAGTTCAGTATCCCTGTCCTCTCCTTTCTTTGGTTGTTTTGATTTGACATGGAAATATAGGCAACAACCCCAGTGTAGTGACTGATACATTACAAGCTATTTGTCTACTAGCAGCAAAACTCTGAACCTGTCAGTGTAATAATTCATATTATGTTGCTTCCAGCCTACCTAAATTTGGCGTTTTTTATGATCAATCTTCATGAGCTGTTAACCTATTAAACAGATTAATCCTGACTTGAAGAGCTACTGTAAATAACCCAGTAAAGAATAAACTGACAATAAAATTACTGTTATATTTCAAAATCAACTGAATCCTATGCCTGAAAGACCACTCCTGCTCTTTGGTTTAACATTAGGTTAAAAGCAGATGGATAATATGAATGTCCATACGTCTTAACATCCTGTGGGCTCACCATCCTGTGACTCTTTTTTTGACTTTTACCACATCTATCACTTCTTGAGACTTTGGAGAATCAAAGCAAGCTTAAATCACCAAAAAGCATCTAGATTCCATGCTGTGTCAGTTAGAAATCATGAGTAATGAATGACAGTTTAGAAAATACAGTTTTTTATTGCCAGCAACCAAACTTCTGGAGGCAAAATAAAATGGTAATGTGTTATCCAAAGGTGGGAACAATTGCCCAGATCATTAGCAATAAGAACAATGAAAATTTGTCTTGAAGAGTTGCATCACATTAGTGGATAAAACAGAAAACATTCTTTTATTTTGAATTTGCCATCTACGTGCCATTCCCTGTGTTGTCTTAAAGCCCTTAAAAATTGGTTCAAATGAACAGATGATGAAAACATATAAAATATGCCATTTTCTCTGGCATAATATGAATGAAGACTTCACTGGACAAAATCATATATTCCCTTCCAAAACTCCCAAATGACATGTAAAGTATTAAATTTGAAAATTTCTACTGAAAAGGAATGGAACAACTATCAAATTACAACAAAAATATTTTAAAGTAAATTATTTAGTTAAATTAATGAAGTTATAAGTTTAGCTTAGAGCAAAAGTGTATACAATTCGCATAAAAGAAGCCCTATTCAAAGAATCCAAGAAGCTCCTGATTGACTGGATTAAACTCTTGTATAATTGGTAACAAATAAAAAACCTCTCTGTCTACACTCTCCTCTGTAATGTTATGTTGTCAGAAAAGACATTTTATCTGTGCTCTCCCCATTCTCTAAACACAGAATCATGTTCCAGCTTAGCATAAAGATAGATGCAGTAACACTTCATGCCTAAAGTAATATGCCACTTATACAGCAGATGGAGCCCAGTAACTCAGCCTAGTCTGGGAAAATGACCACAAAAGAACTATTTTAGCATGAAAGACCAATACAGAACAACAACAGGAATTTTTTATTCTTACCAGTATATTATTAGCAAGCTCACTTCTTGTTGAAGAAAGCCCCCTGCAATAGAGCAGACCTGTCACTTGAAAACGTTCGGTTTTATCATCCCAACAACCCTTAGAAACGGAACACTGGTGATTAATGTTTTAGGAATAGCTTTGTCCATTTTAAGGCAAATAATTCATCTGCTCATTCACCTGCAGAATGCTATTGTTTTTGCCTGCCTTGTAGGTTTCCTGATACTTGTGACAGAGATTTTAAAAAGCATTTTGTTGGTGGCCTACCTTCCTTTCTGCTGCAGTCAAGGGTAAAAGCCCCCTTGATTTTCACTAGGAGCAAATAACTGTAAATTCTAGCTATAGTTTCTTTTTGCCATGTCCTTCTGATTTCTGACATCATCATAGATTTCTTTAATTTTTCTAAAAGTGCTACTTTTAAAATTCTAATTCAAAAATATTTTTAAAAAGGCTGCGTAACAGTAGTTATTGATATTTCCAAGTATAGAAGATATAACCTAAACCAGAACAAATTATTAATTATAATTATTTTTGAAGTAGCATTAACTAGGCCAAACCCTTCTTTCTGAGTTTTCATGAAACTGTGTTTGCAGGGCTGTTAGAATGAAGAGAGAAAATGTCTATGCCATTTTGTAGGATGCTTCAGAATGGCAACAACCAGGCTTCACAGAAAATGGCTGATTTCTGCTATAAACAAAAAGGCATTAGCATTGCATAATAGCTCCAGGGCTGGTTTCAGCTGCATTATGTCACATAAGGATGAATGTGAGAATTGCAAGGTGATCTGGGGTGAAAAGCACAGTATGTTTCCTAAACTAGAAACAGTCAAAACCTATTGATGCATCCTGATAACACTTACTTTCAAAACCATTCAGAAAATCAACATATCTCCTTAAAAACCTTCATAAATGTTTAACACCTTGGCACAAGAATACCTATGCCCTTAGTACAAAAGATTTTTGTCTGGATTACAGATTACTACTGATGTACATTTTTCTGTCTAAATCTGTGGCACCCTTGGTGCCTGCCCTTGTGTGCAGATGAAAGGCATCCTTTGACACTCAGTGCTGGCAATATTTGTCAGTTCTCTGGCTCTGGCTTCAGGCTCTCAGATAGTTCATGAGACAATCTGAGGGAGTAGCCAGAGGTTTGAAGTTAACAAAAAGTGACTGAGTTTATATGGAGGACTTTTATGTTAAATAAGGTTAGGCCATCTGGTTTAAACAAGCACACTATAAAGAATGCTGTCTTTAAAGTAAGTATTTTTACAAAAATACTTAGGTTAATGCTTCATTGTGTTTCTGTTTGTTCCTTAAGTCAAAGAGGAGTGTTTGGGAGAGGTCAGTCAGAGTTTCCATTTGGCATCTTTTTTTTAACTTATTTTTCTTGTCTTAAAAGAATTCTTTTGTAGCTGCAGGAGGAAACTAAATGTGTACACTGACACTGAAAGCTATACAATGCTTTTAAAATACCAGGAGAAAATATAGAATCACAAAATATTTGGCAAAGGATTTGAGCAATCACAACCATGGTCTGTGTTCCAAAGCTTAGAGACAGAAAGTCAAAATTTGTTAAATAATTTTAAAATCAAATTTTACTAGTGCATATCAGATTGGGAAAAAGGCAGCCTACACTGCAGCAATATTATATTGCTTTTAAGTGGCCTAGAAGAACAGTTTGCAAGAAAATGTCATATTATTTTACTGTCAAGCCACTAGCAAAGATCTGTCTTCTTAGAGGCAGAGACTATCATCTGTGTGACAGACTGGGAGATTATCTCAGAAAGAGAACTTTGAATGATAGCTGCTCAGTACTGAATGGAAGGCTAGAAAAAAAAAAAAAAAAAGAACAAGGGCTGTTGCCTCAAGATCAGCTTAGCTGGGCTCCAGGTCCAAGTACCAAAGCACCAATTCTGTGTGTTTTGTGCTTGGACTTCTTTTGATTGCTACCTAGAAAATATTTAATGTGAACTTTTTTTGTGTGTACTGTCAATATTTTATATGCGGCAGCACATGTCATCACCTCCCCAGTAACAGTCAGCTGTCAAGAAACATTTCAGGAGCAGCTAATTCTGAGCAAAACCATCAGATCTTCATGTTCCTGCAACAAAGAAAATCCAGCAGACAGGAGAAAATGCAGGTACAAACTCTGAGAGAAATGTAATAGACTGCTATACCATGTGGTCAGCCATGCAATGAATGGGAGACTCAAGAAAAGCCCTTTTCACTGTGCCATCTATAGTTTTATGAATGCACAGGATGCACGTTCATCTTGTGATAGTTTATCAGTGGGACCCCTTACTTTTACTACATATTTAATATAGCAAATGTGCCTATGTAGGATCCTTTGTATATTTTTAAATTCATCTCCTTTTTTCTTTTCTTTTTCTTTATGCTTGAAATTTTTCTACCATGGTGATTTGCAAAGTCACTACATGAATAAGTAGGAAATAGGAATTGTGATACTTTGTCTAAATTTTTTTGTAAAATAATCCATTTTTAGCTTTCCTCTACTAAAATGTTTCTGTAACTTTTCTGCACTAAGGTATATTCCAGCAGTTAAAGTTTTCTCTACTTTATTTTTTTTCTACTTCTTTTTTCCCCCTCCAAATACTTCACTGTAAACTGTATAGATATTATTTCTGATTTAATCAGAATTCTAAATGAATATCACCTACTTAACATTTTGCTAGGACACAATAGATGGGTAAATATGTTAGAATCTGACACCAAAAAGCATGGTCTACAAGCAGCTGTAAGTTAAAGAGAAGAAATAAAATGAAGGGAGAAAAAACGGGAACCTTCCATTTTAATGCAAAAAAAAAAATATTTTTTGATTCTTTATGTAGTCTGGTGTAAAATGTGTACTTCACTATGAGACATCAGTGACCTAAGAGAATGTTTAATGCTAAAGTATTAGAGAAATAAAACTGACTTTGGATAAAAGCGTCTTTGAGATGACTTTCCACTGAAATGTTAAACATTATATGCTGCAATTTATTCTCTTGTGTATGATTGCACTTTGTTAATTGTCAGTGTGTAGGTTAACTTACATTCACCCCCTAATTCCCTGTAGTGGCACTGGGAGATAATTTTTTTCACAGCATGGCACCACCTCATGCCAGCTCCCTGATGTCCAACACGGGAGGCAGAGAACCAGACAGACAGTCCAAGAGGAGCTGAGTTTAACCAAGTTAAGCCTGTCTTTTCTCAAGGTTTTCCTCTAGCACAAGGGCTGCAGCTCCCCTTGTTGAAATATGTGTGAAGAAGGGTAAACTATGAATTAACTGTAAAATTTGACACATTTTAGACTAGAGATCAGAAATGAAAGTTTAATTCTATGATAGATTCTAAGTGTACCTTAGATGCAGTATTTAGAAGCAGGTCTTGAGAGGAAGAATTTAGTGCTACTATGTATAACTAAAATTTTTCTTTTCCTGAATATTATGAGTTTGTTCTGCCATTTTCAGTAGTCTGATGAATGTCATGTGTGAATCTATTACTACTTATGGACGGCTTATGAACTACTGCTTTGAATGAAGGTTATCCATAACCTTATGCTACCTATTTACTACCTGTCTCCCCTCCAGATGGGTCCCAAAACTCATCAGTTTCCCAGCATAGTTGCGTTAAGGCTTACAGTGAAGATATTTTCAGGGAAGCATGATTGTGTTGGCATATGCAAGGCTCTCTGATTCTGCCAAAGTTTTTTTGACCAGAAATATGTTTTGTAAGTTTGCTCAACACAGGCATGACTGTTTAAAAATGTTTGTCATGCCTTGGATGTGGTACATACAATTCACTAGCCTAATATTTTATTTTTATGCATTAGCTATTTCACAGCAGCATCTGTGGCACTAAAAGGAATTAACATTCCATAACACTAGGTACTGTGATTTTTAGCAGATGTCCAAATATCTTACCTTCAAAATAGGTGATGGATTAGTGAAACACATTTAACACAAGCTATATTCAGAACAATACTCTGAAGAATTATGTACGTGGACCATGTCTAGCACAAAATTGTGCTAGAATTGAGAGAAGCATGAATGAAAATCCTTGCGAAAATCCTACATCTGTTGGGAAAAAAGCCCATTCACTGACAAATGAAATAGCAAAAAGGTCTTCAAATCGGTGCTATTTTACCTATCATTCTTTGCAAATGAGCTGTAACTGATGGTCAAATTTGATGGTAAAGTAAAAGGGGTGGGACATGCTAAAAACCACAGCATGTCATTAATGATGGAGAATCATGTACAAGGAGTAGTAGTCTAGTACACACATTTATTTATTGTTTTTGAAAAGTTACTTTTTCTACAGACATTTATTACGTGTGTCTCTCCAGTCTGCAGAAGGGATAGGCAAGGAAGGAGAGGTAGAGGGGGTTTGTTGTGGGGTTTGGTTGTTTGGAACCCAATGACAGTGCTGATAGGTTTGAGTGTTTATGAGTAGGACTCAGGGGGGAGGCCGACAAAAGAAATATCCTGGTAGGAATCTGTTACAACAAAATAAACTCACAGAGATTGTCAAAATAAAAATAAATTAACCCCAAATTTCCCCATGACTCTCCTAAAGAAATAAATGTATGGTATTTAAACCATACAGTTATGAGCAGTTAAGCATTTGAAACTTTGCAGCTCTGTATAAAATATATAGTATCTCAGAAATTGTATAGTAGGAATACCTGAGAGGCAGGGTTCAAAAGAGGTACAAAATATTAGTTAAAACCATAGATTGGTTCATGAGTTTCAGTGATACACACTATCAGAAAACACAAATAGAAAGACTTTTTTCAGAACAGCTGATATCCAGATTATCCTGGCAGAATAGGAATGAAACCAAGCAGATATTCAGCAGTAATATTCCTTACCACAGACGTCTCTCTGCATCATCTGTGAAATTGTTACCAGATACCCTATGGCAACAAGAACCTGAGGGAATGGGATGAAGCTGTGTCAGGAGAAGTTCAGGTTAGGAATTACAAAAGGTTTTTCGTCAAGAGGATGATTGGGCACTGGAACAGGCTCCACACAGAAGTGGTCACAGCACCACAGCAGCTGCAAACCACCCGCAGGCATGATGGTTTGATTCTTGGGATTGTCCTGTGCAGGGCCAGAAGCTGGACTTTGATTGAACCCTGTGGGTCCCTTCCAATTCAGGATATTCCATGATTCTTTTTAGGAGGATAAAAACATCCCAGAAGAGAAAGAAATATCAGCTGTGACTAGGTACAAAAAATTATGTCTGTCAATATCTTCTAGGCACTTTTAGAGTTTATTCAGAAAGGTCTCAGTATGAAGAATCCTGATAAAATGTATCCTATGCCTATGCCTGGGATAAAGCAATGAGCCAACCTTTGTTAAATAAATAATTAAAAAAAAAATCGAACCTGCCAATCTGAAAGTTGAATTGCTTCTTTAATGAAATACTGGGAAGTATTGAGACAATTCCCAGAGATGGGAGTAACCCAGAAAAACAGAGGAGCTTTAAAATTAAAATTACATTCTTATAAGAGACCTTTCTGGATGAGAAGGGGTGACCTTGCTCTCTGCATTAATTTCCTATTGATGAATAAGCATTGGAGTAAATGCGGAGGGTGAGTCCCAACTACTGGGACCACCTGTTGAGCCTCTGAGAGTTAAGGTGAATGCTTAAGAGCTGATGCTGGGAAGATGGAGATATATTTTGAGCTCACATAATGTCTTGGGTTGAAAAATGTAACCGAAAATGTGTATTCTATTTTCATCTGTTGAAATCAAACTTGGGTTGGGAGATATTGTTCTTTATCTCTTGTAACTCTAGGGGTGGAAGAGGGCAGATGCCTTCTGTTAATGGGACACCTGATAACACCAGATAAGGCAGTGCCTTCTTATCTCTTCCTCCACCCATCCTCCTCCCAGGGACATCACCTGTGAATGGGCCATTTAAGGCCTCTCACAGGACTGATAACATCACCTCATTCCATTGTGAGATGCTCCACCGAGAGGGAGGAGCCAAAGCCTTTCCACCAGCATAAAACCTGCAATCCCAAACACCAAGGGAGCCTGTTCCCACTGGATTCCCAGAGGATGACTGGACCCTTTCTTGAGGATCATCTCTACTCAAACAGAGCTACATCTGTCACTCTGGGAGGACTTATCTCAGACTGCTTCCAATACCCTGACCAACAGGGTGTCAGGTTTGCATTCTGACTCTGTCAGTGGTCCTTTGTACTATTTAATTTATTTTATTTCATTTTATTTTTTACCTTTTTTTGTTGTTTGTTTGTTCTCTCTCTATTAAATTATATTTCTGACTTGGAGTCTCACTGGTTTTGCTCTCAAACCAGTACACATTCTTTTGATTTGTCCAAATGCAGCAAAGGAATCAAGCCCGTGTCTCAATTTCAAGAGTTAGACAATAACTTGATACTTCATGGAAACACAGAAAAAAAACATGCCAGGAAGAAGACAGATAACCAGTCTCTGTATCTACCATGGGCCAAGTTAACCATGATTTATTTACCTTTCTAACTGCCAGACCCTTTTAAAAAGCAATCTTTTCAATACAGCAAGTGAAAATGCCGTAAGTCTCGCAAGTCACCTGGAAAAGCTAGTTTGTATCTGCTGTAGTTGCCTGGCAACCATCACAATCTTCCAGTTACTATAAATTGTCTGACTGGAGCTGACCTTACTTTTATGCTATGGCTACCCCTACAGCCTTCCCCAAAATAACAAAATTCTGTCAATCTGCCAGAAACAAATTTCTGTCATTACACTGAAATTTTGCAGCCCATTACTCCATAATAGGAACTACTGCCTTTAGGTGTCCCAGTGGGATGAGCCGCTGAAGCAACTGATTTATTTCAGTTAGAAGCAAGGTTTTTGTCTTTTAACACATGTTCATTTCTGTCTTAATTTTTTAAACTAATATTCATATCAATCCTGAGCATGTAGACCTGGGTACTTATTCTGCACTGCAGTCTTAGCCAAAATCACGATTAGATCAGATAGGAATGCAGCCTAATTTTAAGAATGCAGTATGTGGCCTTTGTGGCCTTAGAGCAACAAAAAACATGTCAATAGTTCCAGTATGTCAGTGTCCATATAGTGATCGATATCAGGGCAGAATCAATAATCAGGAAATTCCATGTCAATTAAATCAAATTAACTTTTAATTTGTTTAGTATTCATTACTTACACTGCAAAAGAGTCAAAAAGTGAAACTGCTTTACAAAAATATCATGGTTTAACCCCAGATGTCAACTAAGGACCACACAGACCCTTGCTCACGCCTCCTGTCCCCTGGTGGGATGGGGCGGAGAATCAGAAAAAGAAAAAATCTTTGGCTTGGTATAAGAACAAACTAATAATATAAATAAAGTAAATAATAACAGTAGTAATAATTGTAATGAACTGGAGAGGGAGAGAGAGGAAACAAGTGGTGCATTGTATAATTTCTCACCCCTTATTGACCAATGCCCATTCTGAGCTGCAATTTTTCCAATCAAGAGTCCCCCCCACCCCAGTTTATATACTGGGCATGACATCCTGTGTGTGGAATATCCCTTTGGCCAGTTCCAGTCAGATGTCCTGGTTATGACTCCTCATATCTTGTGCAGCTCCTCACTGGCAGAGCATGGGAAATGAAAAGTCCTGAAAGTCCTTGACCTAAGGGTAAGCATTACAGCTAAAACATCACTGCATTATCAACATTATTCTCATACTGAATCCAAAACAAGCACTCCATCATCTACCTGGGAGAAAACTAAATCTATTCCAGCTCAACCCAGAACACAAAAATAGATATTTACCATTTCTGTATTGCAACCAGTAGGGGTTAAAATAAAGAGGTTCAGGGTTCCTAAAGACAAAGTGGTAAGCCTAAATTCCAGTGCTACTTCATCCTCCTAATTTAATGACATCTGATAACCTTAGAGAAACCATCCAGAAATAAACCAATATTAACCAATGAATTACCAAGGTAATGCTTAATTTACCTAGCTACCCAACTTAAATGGATGCATTTGGATCAAGCCACCTTTTTCACCTGCAAATGGGGAAAGTTCTCAAGCAAGGTTCATACCAGCTGAATGATATATTTGTGCCTGTATTGACAAAAAAAAAAAAAAATTAAGAAAATAAAATCCAGATGAAAAGCTTAAAACAGATAACTAACTTCTAGACAACTGAGGCTCAATGAGATGAATTGTTCACTCATAAGTAGTCAATGCAGATGGATTTTAAGGTCACATTGCAATTTTGTGTAACAAAGATTGAATTATTCTGATCTCATTTGATCTATCTCTGTGATTTATTCCTTGAATCTACCCTTTATGTAGATATTTTTCATGTGTTGAAAATAATTTTTTTCAGCACTTAAAAAAAAGTTTTAAATCTAAAAAGATTAGAGTAAGTGACTTACTGTTTCTTTCCAGATAGATTTCATTTGCGTTCTGCAAGCTCAACATCTTAGCCTGGAATGAGGTACAATCATATTATAACAGTATGACTCATACTTAACCTACTTTAAAAAAAGTGTAAGGGTTTCCAAGTAAACTGATAATATAACAGTGTTAAGGATAAGAAAGTTATAAGGATCTCCAACAAAGAACACAGTGATTCAGGATACTTCTTGACAAAATTCCAATTTACTGTCTATATCACTCAAAAAGAAATTAAACTTAAAGGAGATATAAGGATAATTTTCTTCTACTTTACAGTTAATTTGGCTTTAGACAACTAATATTATATATTAAATGTAATATCATATAGTTTCACATTTCTTTTTCCATGGTGACATTCATAATACTGCCAGTGAAGTTGATAAAGAATTCAGATAACCAATTCAGTGATGTATAATGCCAACTTTCATTTGCTTACCTATCATTAAAAAATTAGTGAAATAGTACCTTGAAAGTGATTTGTATATGCTTCATTAAAAATGCTGCATGTGTCCTTTTTATATCAAATTGAATTAATTCTCATTGAAGTTTTCAGGGAATCAAGATTATTATAATAGTCTTACAGTCTGCACATATGAAATGCTGATTGATGTGATACCTTGGTAAGAAGACACCTAATATTTCAGCTGTATTTTTCCTAAATCTTATGCTGAGGCCAGACCTGGCAATGATGTCTAAGGTAGCACAAAACAAGGAGTTTCAAAAGCTTTGAGCATGAGCAGTTATACAAAAGAGACTGGCTGCCCTTCATACTTGTTTTCAACCCTCTGTTGTTTTATTCCTTAACACCGCGATAATTGTTTTTGGAGCAACTGCAGCCCACAGAAACCATTCAGTTAGCTACCCTTGGGCTGAATCAGCCTTAACCCAGCTTCACCACACTCATTTTAGAGGAAAAGTCCTGCAAATGTGGCATAGGGCACTGAGATGGCAAGGGAGATAAAATGGGAAGGAAAGGTACAGAAACAGATATGAACATCTGAGGCCACTCCCCTGTTTGAATATGCTGATTTATTGGGATTTTATGTTCATGACAAGATCATCTCAGGCACTTCAGCAGCAGAACTGTAAAACAGTTAATCTAGCATGTTTAGTGATGTCAGTTAATTTTCCTTCAAGCCAACTAATTTTTACATAGTTTACTCTAATCTGGTAGAAGCAATATGAACATCCAGTGAGTAAGCAGTCTTACTCGATGTTTAAGCTTAGCAGATTTAGAGAGATGGACAGTATTTTAACATATCAAACCATGTGCATATCTTTCTTAAATGGCAGCTGCTGTTTGTAATATCTGAGTGCTTTCGATGAAGATATCAGCAGGGCGAGCAACTAATGCATGTAGTGAAACTGTGCACTCAAAATGAATGGTGTCTGGAAGTAGGGCAGCAGCAGAATGTAAGCAGATATGCTAGAGGATATAATGTCAGTGGCTGGAAGCTATTTGGATAGCAAATGCTGCAAGTTTTATGAATGGCTGTCAGGAGCCAATCGTATAAAATAAGCCTTACATAAGCCAAAGAGAAGCTTAGGAATAGACTTGTAAAATAGTTTTTGCTCCCTCCTTTAGGATCACATGGCAGATCTAGGTCTAGATCTGAATCTATATGGAATTGACCTTGGCAGAAGAGTACAGAATACCTCTGAAAATAATTTTTAACCTTAGAAGAGCATATCTTTCAGAGATAAAAGTAAATATATTAATGAATACAATGATAAAGAAGGCATCTTGACATGTCTTCCCAGTAGTTGGTTGTTCACATCTCTAAAAAGGCAAATAAACCTACTGTGAAAATACCTGTTTTTACCTTCCAGTCTCTGGATCCTTTTATACCTTTCTAGACTAGCCTGAGAACACATTCTGTACCAGCTGTTTAGCCTCTTTGATCAAATCATCCTCTAACTTTTTTGGAATCAGTGTGAACAGATATTTTCTAGAACTTTTTTCTACTGGGATTTTTTTTCTACTCTTTTTATCATAGCTGTGGTAAAGGCCCTCTTTGGACATTAAGAAAGTAGATATGGCAGAGAACTGATGTCAGCAAAATGCCTTCAGGATGAGCACTTGTGGCTTTGGCTGCTTACTTATGCTCTGCAGAAAAAACCAGAAGACTAATTACTTGAATAGTGAATTCTAAAGAGCCCAAATCCCTATTTTTCCATCAAAACTCTCTATCTTAAACAGAACAGAAATCAGTTTAAGAGCAAATCTTTCAAGAACCACAGATGCCAAAATATTTTCCTAAAATATTAGTATTCCATCCAAGAATTATAAATCATTTTACTAGCAATCACACTCAATTTACAGTCATACACAAACTGAGTATTCACTTGCCTAAAGTCATAGTACTATTCAGGAACTGATCTGGAAATAGAGGCAAAGCTTTTCTTTAAATGGCTATCAGAGAGTGCAGTAAGGGTTTTCTTTACGGTGATTTACTACACCTATTTAAATCACAAGTGAAATTTTTAAAAGCTGAGCTCTCATTTAAATATTGAAATCATTATTTCAATGGGTATAGGTACACATATTATGGCATCTAAAAACTGAGATATCACAGACAAAAATGCACAGAGATTTAAAACTAATTGTTTAACCATTACTTAAAAGCAAGAGTTTTGGGGATGGGGAGGGAGGTTGCATCTGCCATGATTTTTTAAAGTAAGTTCTAAATATACAAGAATTTTGAACTGACTACAGAAATCTTATTTCTATTTTCTTTATGTCTAAGGATGTTTGGCCAGATGTGATTTCACCAGGCCCTTAGCATCAATAGAACCAAATAGGTCTAACAGTAGGGAATGAATAAATACGTACTTGCAAACATCCCCTGTCCTAATTTCATGCATATGAAACTGTGAGTTTGCTCAACAGCTGCTCATATGCACCAATAGTGCCCTCTGCAGTGTTATAATGTAGGTATATGCAGATGGCAGAGCTTTGAATGTTGAGGAACCAAAGTGGGAGAAGAATATGCAATACACTAATACAGTAACCAGAAATATTTATTTCATTCTCATCAACTTACAAATCAACAGTGTGGTGCAATATGATTGCAGTTTGAATTAAAGGGCAGGCAAGCTGCTGCAATGACATCAGCAGTCAAAATAAATGAGAGGGCTGATACTACATTATGATGGTAGCATGACATTGCTAAGAATGCACATGGCTAAAGTGATTCAGCATCCCGTGATGACCTTTGAGGGCCCATTCAAACTATAAATGTTCTTGGTTCTGTGACAGTGTTATTCTTACTCTCTGTTTTGAGCTCTGTCATCGTCTCAGCTATTGATTTAATTTACTCCACTGGCTTTAACCTGCTTAACCACAGTAATCCCAAACCTGCTTACTCCCACATTCCTTTCTCCCATTCTTAATAATGTTTGGCTGAATACATGGGATGGATATTTGTCCTACTGTTAGTTTCTCATAAAAATCCTAAAACTGATATTCACACCTTTATCAGCAGAAGAGAAGCAGTCAAGGCAAGACCCCATAAATTCCAGACTTATCCCCAAGATACCAATGATAAGAGGTAGGATATCTACCCTGGCACTCACACTGGCCAACTGCTAAACTACTCATTGCTGGTGTCAGATTTTGCTTCCTGGATCATCTTGTGCCATCTCATCTCCAGGAAATTTCATTAAGGCTGGGAATGGGGGATGCATAGAACTAAAACGTCAGTTCCATACAACTGGATTCAAGTTTGTAGGCTTTTATGTTTTAAAATTTTCTTCAAGCACCTATGGGAAATGTTTTGCATATTCTTATTTGCAGTAACTGAGGAGAAATCTATAACATAGACCTGTTTGGATATTAAAGTTACAAGAGAGGGGAATTTTTCAGGTTAGAGAAAGCTGTGTATAATATCAGAGATCATACAAGAGTGCTGTTCAAAAGAAAAGACTAGGAAGGTGTTCTGTATTGGAGGGTAAATAAGGGGAGTTCTGAATGAAATAACTTGCTTATCAAGATTGTTTGCATACTCTTACTCAGAGCTATTTAGAGGTCTTGGACATCAAAATAATGTTTAGTATTATTGCAATTTTAGGTAAACCATAATATCAAAATGCAGAAATGTTTTTTCACTTCTGTTTATGTACAGGGAAAATATATGGTAAACTTGGAAGTAGCAATTTTAAAGTGGTTTAAATTCCTGAGATCATTTAGAAATAAACCAACAAAGATGATATTGTTTTTGCTCTAGCTTATTGTATGATATAAATCAGGAGTAAAATGCACATAAATATTTGACAAATTATCCAGAATAATCGAAGAATAACTTTACATAAAAGAAAAGACAGGGCATATTTTCATTGTCAGCTGGTGGAAAACACCTAAGACTGTGTGGGGAACAGAGAGCTCAGAGTGAGAATGTAACATGTGTAAAGATGGCAGCCTGAGACATGCTCTCCTGACTCCCTAAATTTAGCAGTGAAGCTCAGTAAGATGCCATAAAGCCAGGACTTTGAAGGGGCCAAAGGTCACTCAAGCATTTTTAACACTTGAGATAAACAAAACTGCATAATGCCTCAGGAGAAAGCAGCATTTCTAGAATGGCATCAGGCTAATCAAAATAATGTATTTGTCCTGAAAAGAGCTGGCACATTATTGCCAGCAGGATGAAAATTTGTGAAACATGCTTCGATTCTCCTAAAAAAAATAGAATCATAGACATGACTGGCAGTGAATGCAGGAGATCAAGTTGGATGTTTTGTTTGTGTAAGAGGTTTTGTTTGTGCAATCTTTTCACACATGGCTGAATCTTGATGGCCCTATCCAGGCTTAAAATTTAACTCTCAGAGGTCACCTCCCACAGGACAGTATCCTGCAGCTACCAGTTGGTTTGCAATGAGAATAACTTGTAAGAAATCCAAGTATTTGGAACATTTCATAGACTGGGCATTTAAAGAGGACTTTCATTTTGGGATACATGGCTTTAAACTTTAATAACTACTTTAATCATTTTTATAACCTCTGGTCAAGTGAAAATCTGTTCAGCTCAATTCTTTTTCTCTGTTTAGAACTGATTTTTTAAATATGGACTTTGTAAGACCATGAATAGAAGGCCCTGAGAAAATGGAGAACTTTGTTTTCTAGCCAAGACAGCTGCCTTAGGCTTTGGCCATAGAATGCTTCTCTTGGATTTTGGCCTTCTACTAAGTTATCAATGTTTTTATTAAGCTGCAGTATACTCTAGGGCTGGTCAGAAAATCAGAAAGTTGGTGAGGTGGCAGTGGCAGCAGTGGTGACTGAGGTAAGTCAGGGCTGAGGGCTGCACAGAGCTGTACAGGGGTTCCTGAGCTCAGGAACACCCCAGCAATGGCCCCACGCCCTGTGAGAACCTGGAGACCCAACCCTGACAGCAAACCAGGCAAAATCAGTGCCATGGACTGGGGTCCTGGTCTGTGACAAGATGAACATGAGCCAGCAGTGCCCTGGCAGCCAGGAGGGCCAACCCTGTCCTGGGGTGCATCAGGCACAGCCGGGCAAGGGAGGGATTGTCCTGCTCTGCTCTGAGCTGGGGCAGCCTCACCTCCAGTGCTGGGGGCAGTTCTGAGTGACACAATATAAGAGAGTTATTAAGCTATTCGAAAGCATTGAAAGGAAATCAACAAAGATGGTGACGGTGTCAAGGTATGAGGAGCAGCTGAAGTCACTCACCATATTCTGTGATTCTGTGAAATTTCTCTCCATATATGCAAAAAAGCATCCAAAACAACAGGAAATCTCGAGACCACCCTAAAATCACTTTTAAAATGTTTGTTGCCTAATAATATTTTTTCTTTTCCAAAATTAAAATATGCCTTCTCCAGGGGCTCTCTCCTGCATGTTACTTACCAGGCTTTATTTACAGCTCCTGTTCTGTGCATGGAGTCTAAATAGTCACTGGCTCACAAATTGGTAGCCAAAACTTGACAGCTGCATTAGAGGCTACAGTAAGGAAAGGTCTGGCCAGGAGAAAAGCATATCCTTTGAAAGTTATGTGGTTATCTGAAGTTACACACCTCTGATCCAGCTGAGGGGATCTCAGTGGATACTTTTGCTGATTTTTGCTGAGTGTGAGTCAGCAGTGCTCTCTGGTGGTGACAGACTTGTCTGTGTGCCAGGCACAGAGAGGGGGCACAGCCAGCAGCAGGGAAGGGGCTGCTCACTGCGGCGTGCTGGGCATCCATGAGGCCATTCTGGTGTACTCAGTCCAAGGTCTGGTGTACCCATCAGAACAAAGGTACAGAGCAGGTGCAGAGAGACCTCTGGAGGGACACCAAGACGACAAGAGAGGATGCTCTTGGACAGGGAGCTGAAGGAGCTGGATTTCCTGAGCTTCCTGAAGGAAGAGGCTGAGGGGAGCAGCTGCAATCTTTCTAAGATTGTCTGAAGCAGAGTTGAAGAGATTCTGCAACTGAGAACAAATCTGGGGTTTGGGTTATTAGTAAAAGAACTGGCACTCCCTTTCTGTGTTGCTTCAAATTTTGGAATTATAAAAAAATGCAAACATTTAGCTTATGTTTAATAAAGGATTGTCTTCTTTATACTATTAAGATGTACTAAATAACACTGGTAATGAACCAACAGCAGCCAGGCATCACAGGCTGAAGGTCCTTTCTAATTGACTGACATTTGCCCATTAACTCACATTCTTCATCAGAAATTACATAATGGGACAGATAGTTAAGCTGAAAGATAGCTTTGGAAAGGATAATTTTGACATGTTTGGACGAATGTATTCATACTAATAGCAACTTCAAGGTTTGAGTAGTATGGCCAATGCCTCACAGCCATTGGTGACACAGCAGGAGTTGTGGAAGAGGAATAACTCTGATGACTTAAGCATATACTAAGTAATTTTATGTCTGCTCATGTAATTTTAATTCTCTGGTTCTCTAGTTTAGGTATGTAGGACCATTTCAGTTTTGCCTTCTGTTATTAACAGCATCTGAATTATTGTTACAATCCCTCACAGCTTTCACTTGACAGCTATTTATCTGCTTCAGCAAATATAACTACCTTGTCTATATTTTTAAGCTCCAACTTATTGCGGCCTATATTTAATGAAAATTCCCAGTCATATATTTATAAACCAGAGAATGGAAACTCTGAGCTCCTGGTGTGACTTACATGTCTACAGTCCTATGATTCACTGGCAAAGGTGCAGCTTCCCTATGTTTCATCTAGGTGAGAGCTATGAGTACATTCATCTCCTGAAAATATCCCCGCACTTCATTATTTCCTGTCTTGTCTCATTCCTAAGGCAAAATATCTAAATTTGCACCTAGATACATCTGCTAGGAAAATATCATCTGATGCTGTGGCCTATTTTTCTGCAGTAAAACTCTATTATTTCTGATGTAAATGAAACAGTAAGACCTTCCAGCTAAGGCCTACCTTGTTCTGCCTGTTTGCACATCACTAAGTAAAACAGAACTTTATTCCATGACTTCAATATGACTAACTGAATTAATATACAATTTATATGTAACTGCTTAAGTTGGTGATTGATGAAATATTGGGAAGAAATTAATTTGCCTGTAATCCTCAATCAAAATAATCCAACAAAAAGCCCTTCTTATGGCATGTAAGTATGTATTGGTATGGGGCTAGAAATAATAATACTAGATAATCACATTCTTCATAATTTTTCTATAGCACAGAGAATGTCTTCCATTAAATGTCAGCCTTGAATGAATCTGATGGAGAACAGCAAGTGAACAGCCTGATTTTGTGAAGTCTTTTAAGATAAAGTAAGTTTATACTATTTTATTATTTTCTTTGCCATATTTGTTATGAAGAAATAATCAGGTTCTGTTTGATTTTTTGTCTGCAATAAATCTTGGTCAAAATCTGAACCTGCATGACTTTTTAATGCTTCACATGCTCTGTGAATTATAATGCTACTTTTTATTGCTTTGGCCTTTTTAATATTCAGCAATTTATCTGAATGATCACTTTTGCTTTCCTTCATTTATAGCTTCACTGACTTCCCTGGTCATAATACTAAGTAAGCATATAAATATAGATTTTGCATAGAACAAAATAAACAGAACTTTCAAAATTAAAATTAGATCAGAAATAAAACCATACTGCTACTTCTCTAGCAGTCTCAGGCTGATACTTTGTCATGTGTCATGGCTGATACATTGTCACTGCCCTACAATGAAATGTCAACTTGAAAACTGAATTAAACAGCTATAAAATTATATTCACTGCAGAACTAACTCTGAATATACCTTGAGTATTGCCACAATGTGCAACCCCCACCCTCATTTTACAAAGTAGCAATGAGCTGTGGGCTATATTAAGTGCCATGCATAAGTGCAATCCCTTTCCTCAAATGCAATTGTGTTCTGATTCGCAGTGATGGATCTGAAAGGAACATCTGAAAGCAACATTTCACCGACTTAATACAACCCAGGAGCTTGCAGCATGAGGCTGCCCTATGTGAGCAAGTACCGTGTCAATCAAATGCCATAGATTTTCCATACTTTCTCACAATGTCCTATGAGGCCAAGAAAATGATGCACCAGGATTATTTTCTTAAAAGTACTCACTATACAACCCATAGAATATTTCAGCTTACTCCAGTCAAAGCTCAAGTGGATATGAACCCAGGACTCTTGCTGCCTTATGCTGTTGGATACTGGGCAAGATCACTTGGCTGACTTGATCGGGAAAATTTTGTTGTACAATGCCAATGACACAGTAAAAATATACATTAAAAACTTGTTACTTTCTCAAAATATCTGTAGACATTACTGAAATGAACACTGAGAAATTTACAGTGAGAAAACAGAATAATATTGTTCATATACTCTAAAGTGAGTTGACACTGTTGTGATGATCCCTCTGAAGTGTATTGTCCCACCCAATACACAGAAGAAAGAACAGAGCAATTTGAGGTAGCAGAGCGAAAGGACAGGATGGGCACCCTGGGAAATAATAAAAACACAGCCTTGCTATTCAGTGAAGCAGTATTATGTCTTGTTTGCTTATTTGTTCTTTTGGTTTTCCTCAGAATTTTGTTTTCTGTGGTGTTTAACAATAAATGTGGCACCATCTAGTGGCCTCATAAAAATTCACTTAAATTGTGACCTGTTTTATAACAGTAATAGTTTTAGGGACATCTAATGAGTTACTTAGGTATATGAATTCTGATAAGCAAAACCTTGAACTTTTAGTCAAAGCTGGCATGAAAATCTTATAATTGATGAAAGTTCAGAATATGTTAGAAGCTTCTAATATAATTTATCACATTCTGATACTTCAATATTGGATATCAGAATAAACACAAATGCAATAAGGATGCAACATTCATTGATGTGAAATTTCAAGTCCAAATAGATGGCAAAGCCAAGGAGAAGTCTACTAATTGGACTCTCATTTGATACTCAGTTCTTGGATTTCTGCTGTAGTGTACACTGGCTGATTCTAATATATAAAATACAATGTATTAGAGATCACATCTTATGTGTTATTGGTTTCTGAGTTATAGATTTTTCTTCTTCTCTTCAGATCTCTCATCTTTGAAAACTAGACTAATGCTTTAGGGTGGGAATGTAATGGATTTCTCCCTAAGATTCTTTTCAGATCTTCCCTAAACTGAGCTGATTTGTAGGTCTGTAGATTTGTCCTCAATCACTGAGTAATTTGCATATGTTTAAAACCATGCAGTTATATTGCTGCATTTCCTATGTCAGCCTGTCCTCAGTCTCACCTCTCTTCTCAGGTGGGAAGTGAAGATTAGGTAATTCTGTGTTTTACCACCCTCATATAATCATACATACATAGAACACCAGCTAAGTTACTGCTTCCCTACAAAACTCTGCTCTTGTTTAGGACTGATAGAATTGCCTTTCTGTATTACGCAGAACAAGATGCATGAAAACAAGAATGTATTTGTACATAGTAGTAGTAGGTGAAGTTACAGGAAAACTTTCAAGCTGTACAAGGAAGATCTGCAATAGATCTCATTGTCACTGCAAAATCTTCATTTTTAACTGTCTTCATGGATGAAAGTTACTTTCTGTCCAAGTTGCAGTGAGTCTGTGAGCCTACACAAATCTTCGGAAGCAAACTATTCCTCATTATCTTTTTTCTGGTTTATTTATGGGGTTTATGAGAAGGTGCTTAAAATAATGAGGTTATCTTTAATCCTAAACAATTATCAAGTCCCCCAAAGCCTTAACATCAATGGAATGTTATTTAAAATCTGCAGAGTCATAATATAACTCCAAGAAACTCTACTAGCATGGTGAAAGCAACCTGTATATAAAAAGAAGCTTATAAATTCCTGTCTTTGTAAGGCCAGTTCATGCTGACTGACAAAGTGACAGACTAAGATTAAAATAACCTTCATAACAAAAAGTTAGATTACTTAAAGCTGTGATGAGTTAAGGAATTTTGCATCAATATTTCTGTTGAGTGTGTTCATGGCCTGGTGCAGAAAATCCAAGTCTCACTCAACCTGTACTTTGGAGCAACTTACCTTCAGGTCAGAAATGGTTAATCTCTCAGAAAAACCAATCAGTTCATGTGATGTGCTACATTTACTCTGCTCCACTGCTTTTATCTAGCTTGGAGGTAGCTACTTCAGAGACATTTTTACTTTGTCCTGTGCTATGGAGCTGGTTTGTCCTAAATTTCCTTATCTGAGTCAAGTATAGTGTGTGGATTCAGCAGTCATGCTTGCAATAGCAACTATTTACAATCTTGATTTTCTGGGAAAAAAAAAAGAAAAAGAACTCTCGCTGCCTTTTCTCATATTTGCAGTCTGTACTAGTATGCAATTGCCTTCAAATGTAATTACTTTTCAGTTGTTTTTCTCTAGAATTCCTGTAGTATGAAACAGCACACCTTCCTTATTGACTTTTAAATCTTTCTAAATTTGACCTCTTTTAAAGATATTTTTTCCATCATTAAATAACTCTGACAAATGAAAGGAAAAATAATTTAAGTAAAACCTTTCTGAAAAATTAGCTAATTAATAGTGGGTGAAGCCCAGATATATGCATTATATCTCCCCTTATTTAAAGCATCTTGAAACTAAACCAGCTGCTGTTGTCTTTGTTGCTACATCAGATTCAACTTAGGAAAGGATATGGTAATGAGAGCTGACAAGTGGGAATTCCCTGGTTCAGAAACATCTAGAAATTCCCTGGATAGATAAAAAAAATCTAGTAATCTGCAAACACCACAAATTACCATGTAGCTGGGTTGAAAAATGAGACTCCTTTCTGCCAGCAACAAATATTCATGACTTTGCTAAAGAGCCAATTGAAAAGAAGGTTGAAACAAATCCAGAGGTGGAAAAATGTATAAAGTACAGACCTCATAAGTCTTTATGAATACTTAATTTCAGAAGGATATGAATATAAAACATCCCCATGTGAAACAACAGATGTGAAAATCAGACCCCAGAGTAATGACAGTTAAGCATTTGAACTTTCCAAATGGAATACTGGTGTAATTTTTGCATATATTGAGTCTTATTAAAGTTTTCCTTACTCCTCTGGAGAAAATTTCAAGGAATTCAATACTAGAAATTGTTTACTAAGTTACTTGAGATTGTACCTTCAAATCCTGATAGCAATTCATTATGGTTCCCTATATCAACTTTGTTCAAGCTTTTAGAAATCAGCTGTGAAAACCATGTAAAGTTAACAGCCAATTAATTTAAAAGGAACACATGATTTTCTCCATAGATTGTTGGGTGATTATTGTTAGAGGCTGGATGCATAAGGCTCATAAGGGTTTGGGATGCCAACCTGCTGCAGTGTTTGGTTTCTTTTTGTCATCTTGCTGCCTAGTGCAACTCACAATGATCTTATAAAGATTGGGAGAAAGAAAGGGAGAAAGAAAGAAAGAGAGAAAGAGAGGCTAGCAGAAAGTAGCTAGTGTAAATTCCCTTTGCACTTGCATGCAGTGCTGAAACCTGAGATACGTTGGAATAAAATCTGCCATGCTGATTTGAAGCCTTTTTTATAGTAGTAAAACTGTGAAGATACAAGGATCACAAACAATAACCAAATGAAAGAGCAGAATGACCAAACCCACTGCTGTTCAGGAGTTACAGTCCTAAATTCTGTGTGGTCATTGTGGGATAACCCCAGTTAGCAGCTCGGCCCAGTGAGCCACTTATTATTTCCAAGAATGGGGAAGAGAATCGGGATGGTAAAAGTGAGCAAAATGGTGCATTGAGATAAAGACATTTTAATAGGTAAAGCAAAAGCATGAAAAGTAAATAAGAATGGGTTCACCACTTCCCCTGGGCAGGCAGGGGTTCAGCCATCCCCAGGAAAGCAGAGCAGCATCACACACGATGGTTTACTTGGAGAAACACTGTTATCTAAGAATGTTTCCCCTTTCCTCTTCTTTCACCCAGGTTTTATTGTTGAGCATGATGTTGTACAATATGGAATATCCCTTTGGTCATTTGGGGTCACCTGTCCTGACTGTGTCCCCTCTCAGATTCGTGTACTCCCCCAGCCCACTTGATGGCGAGGAGGTGTGAGAAACAGAAATAAACTTGGTGCTGTGCAAGCACTGCTCAACAATGGCTAAAGCATTCCTGATCCAACGTTGTTTTCATCACAGATCAGAAAAGCAGTTCCGTAATATGAAGAAAAATAGTTCTATCTCAGCCCAAACCAGTACAGTCATACAGAAATTATGTAATAATGTAATGATTTTGCCACAGGCAGACTCAAGGTTTCACAGCAGTGTTTCAAAATTAATGAGGTTAAAATTGCAAACACCTGCTTGGACTTTGTGACCCAATGTAGCACGACTGCTTGAGAGAAGGGAGATAAAAGGAAGAGTGGTTCTTCTCTGGCTCCATGCTGGGATCTTTCCAGACCTCCTTTGTCTACCAGCAGGAGGATAAGGGAAAACAAAGACAGAGAGTGGGATGAATTTTCTCATTATTGAGGCTGAGAAGATTGTATAATCTCAACAGACCAGGTGGTGCCTGGGGGAGCTGCTCTGCTATCACTGTGATTTTCAAGTCTCTTCTGCTGCCTTAGGCAACTGCCTTCATGGTCCGGGCCTACAGCTGCCCTCTGCCTTGGCAAATATGCTCCATAAAATTAATATGCCAGGCTTAGAAATTTTACTGTGGAGCTGTCTCATTGTTAATTTATTTTTGTTGTCTCATTTTTAACTCAGTTTCTGAGTTACAAGTATCAAAAACTGTATTATTTTGAATGACTTTTAAACTAAAGAAGGGTTTTTTTTGTTTATAGACAATATACCAGTGACACAGAGGATGCTGCAAAAAGACAAGTGCTTATAGTTGCTGTTTCTCTGTTAAGGAACTCTAAGGCTCCCACTGCTGTCCTGACACTCTGGAATATTAAGTGACATCATTGCTGCAAGAATTATGTCTCTGTGTGATGCTTGGCTTGGGCATCTGATCGCTACAGAAATGAAACTGCCAACAGTTGTGATAGCAATCTTCACCACTGCACGTGGGTATGATTCAATCATCCATTTCCATATAGCAAATAAGTCTCCTTCAGAGCAAGTAATCTTTTAATAGCAACATTTTGTCTTTGAATTTGCTCTAGAGATACTAGCTCTAAGATATGATTTGTGTGGCAGCATGCACTGACTGGCAATTCCTTTTTGCTTTCCACCATGAAAGTCTCTAGTCCCTCTCTGACAAAGCTGCAAAGACAGTCTCTTCATGCATGAAACCCGTGCATCCATTATAAATGTTCCCATTGGCAAACACTGAAATGTGATGCTCTCTCAACAATATGGCCAAGTGAAGGAGGAAAATAGAGCCGTGCGTCAGTAAAAGCTCTGCTCTCTGTGTTTGTAAAATGTATAACAGCCAACGTTAGCAACACCAGAAAACCCCAAACTGGGTTTTATTCTATATTTGCTTCTTTTGGACTCAGTAAACAATTTTGTCAGAGAGACCCTGCCAACAACAAAGGGCCCCAAAACAAGTGACAGAGCTACACACTCAGAGAAGAGCTTCAGTCCACTGTGGAAGTGCACGCACCACTGATGTTACCTACTGCTATCACAGTAATGCAACTATGCCAGTAAGATGAGGATGATTTTGACATCAGCTGACACTAAGCAGTGCTTGGGAGGGCAAAGCATCAAAGAAAATACAGTTTCTGACCAATATGCTTGGAACATTTAACAGACAGTACATCCTTTATGTTGACCACAAAACTGTGCAATGCTTTTCATCAAACTATCAAGCCTTCCAACCATGTGTCTCTTCTTGAAGAGTCACCTTCCTTATTGTAAAATATCCTTTTTGACTTGGAGTACACAAACATTTATTACCTGTTTTACAACAACTCAGAACTACATCTGTGCTCTTACATAGGCCATGGATGAAAATAAAACCTCATCCTCTTAATCTACACAGCTGGAATGAGAAGCATATGCTACACAATACGCAAATATGTGACTGGCTTTTCACAGAAAAAACACACATCTAGTTTTGGGAAGAGTCCATGCTAACTCCTCTGTTCCACTAAAAGCAGTGACAGAACTGAGATATTCAATATTTCAAAGCAAAGGGCGAATTTAAAGCTTAGTTTTCCTCATTCTTGAAGGAAATATATTTATTAGATGTCCCAGAGTCACCCCCTGTGTCTCCTTGGCCCTGCCTGGTTCAGGCAGTCAGGCACTGTGGGGCACACCTGCAGCAGCAGATGCAAGCTGTGAAGAAAAACATCTTCCCAGGGTGGCCAGTCCTTCAAAAAACTTATTGTCATCATCAGTTTTTGTCATAAGAAGGCAAATTATACAAATTGCACTTACAAACTCTCATTTAGACATTTAGATTATACTCATATTGCAAAGCTTTGTCTGTACAAATCATTTTAATTTACAAATAAGAAATATTCTGTTTCTTTAACGTGTTTATTTGACATTTACTCACACTGCATGAAAGTGAATACAAAGGTCTCTTTCATGTGTCACCAGACTTCATTGTGTATATTGGGATATTTTACTCCATAACAGTAAAAAGAAATACTGTAGAAGTAGGTTGTAGACCTCTTATCCCCAGGGTTTCTTCATTCATATTTGCACTCTGAGCTTGACTGCTGCTTCTTTTTGTATATCTGGACCCAGGCAACAGGTCATTAAGTTAGTCTCATGATATGTAAATATCCACTGTAATTTGACAGCTAGGGCAGATTTCAATAAACCCCAGTTTATTGAAACCTAACATAACTGAAGTGTGTACCTACCACAAGATAACTAATAGCCAGTACAAGTAGCTTATAAAGAAGACAGTAAATAAGCTCTGTAATTGGAAGTGTTATGTGTTTTGCTGGAGGAAAATGTGATTTTACCAATTACTTCAGAGTTATTGGAAGGATTTCACTCCGTGGGCCAGATAATATCTTTCCAGAGCAAGTGCAGTAGTAGATAAGTGACAGTAGAAGATGACGTCAAATTGTACTGAGACAAGTTTCAGGACTGAGCCAAATTCTGCTGTGTGCAATGGCTCTGATTCTTATGAATAGTCAGTACAACTACACACATAAGAAAAGGTTAGGTATTGATGCAACTTTTTTCAGAGCTAGGAAAAATATGATGCATAAAGTAAGGCATTATTTGCATAAAACAAATTACTAAAAATAGCTACAATAGGGGCAGCTTTGCTGTCATTATTTTATTGTAGCATAACTGAGCTGCTCTTTTGATTCAAATAAATAGGCAAATTTAAACTGGTTCTCTGTTTTAAATTAAGATACTAGAGGCTCTTTTAATATTTGGTTTTGTTCCATATTTCAGCCCCATTGTTTTTCAGTTGTATTGGAAATATATCAACTTACATGTCAGAATTTAACATGAACTTCAGAGATTTATTTTCTTACTCCTAGGCTTACAATCATTGTTTTATTTCTCATTGGTTCTCCCCTAATCACCGCTGAAATGGAGTAAAATTGAATAGAACTTCTTGTGACAATCTGCTAAACTCACAGAAGAACAATACACTGGAGATGCTGGAGTTTATTTCTGATACCAAAAATTATGTCTGAAGTGGCTTCTGAAAATGACACTAACTGATTTAAAACTATTGTTCAGAATTATGTTAGTGGACATAACTTACCACCAAACCCTCTTGCTGAATGCTATTGATGATGTTAGTTATATTGCACTGGAAGGAACAAGGAGCTGGGGACGTGGCGTGAACTGCCAGAGGTCATTTTGCTAAGATGCTGGTAAAATTTGCCTTGTAAAATTTTAGACACCTAATAAAGAACTTTAAATTAGAAAGCAATTGTCTCTAGGATCCTTTTAGACAGTAGTAAGCAATATTTCTGTTCTGAATTATCTTCCAGAGGATTCAGAGACTTTTTGCTACTCTGCACAGGCAGAGTTCAGTCCCTTTGTGGTTGAAACCAGGGAGATGGAGTTCAAGACTTCCAACCTTTATGTTCCAGACACTGTCCCACACCTCAGCCTGAGCTCGACAATTCACCCACTGGTTTCACATAATTTCTGGTTCCTGTTCAGGTTCAGTAACCTCACAGGCAACCTGACTTAATCCCCAGTTTTACACCTTTCTTTATACATGTTTTGCCACTTGGCAGACACATGAAATGTATGCAGACCTTTTCAGAAAAAAAAAAAAAATAAAGAAAAAAAAATAGTATGAAATATCAAATGTTTAGGATAGTGTTTCCCTGCATGTTTTGAACAATTACTCTTTAAATGACAAATATTTTCTTTCCTCTCCAAATCATCATCTCCTTCTTCTTCCTACTACTACTACTATTCTACTACTACTACTTCCTATAACTACTATTATTATTACTACTACTATTATTATTACTATTATTATTACTATTATTATTACCATTATTATTATTATTTAAGGAATCTAAACCATTGTGTTTCTGAAAGCTTCTAGCACTTTAATGGAGGTGTGGCACTTGACTGATGGTAGAAGAGCTGTACTAACACTTCTTCCTTCCTCATAAAGGTATAGGGGGAAATGTTGCCACAAGTAAGGGAAATATGATTTATTTTAAAATTACCAAATAGTTTTCTAATTTTAATCCAAAGAGAGTAATACATTTTTCAAAAACACTACAGCCTCAATAGCTTTTCCAGATGTTACTGTTACAGAGAGGCTATATCAGCTAAAAGATCTTGATATCTAATGTGGCTGCTTAAGTGCTTACTGCCAAAGTTGACAGGCTAAATTAAGATGCAGTAATTTGCATGCCCTCTTGTTTCTGCCACAGGGCTTCCCTCAGTGCAACAAATCCTTGCCAAACATAACTAACTGCAGCTACAGCTCTCATCTAACCTCTTATGAGGTGAAAATATTGTTCATCTACGTTACTTGGCATTCCTGAGAATCCCCTGTTCAATAAATGTGAAAGAAGACATTCCTATACCCAGAACTTAAAGGACAACGATTGTATTGGGAAGTTACAGCAGGTTGGTTGGTTGTTTTTTTTTTTTGTTGTTGTTGTTTTTGTGTTTTTGTTTGTTTGTTTGTTTGTTTGTTTGTTTTTCCTTTTTCTCTTGTCTGGGGAGGCTTGATTTAACATCAACCTTCAAGCAGAAAACTGACTTTCCTGCCAGGAAAACTCTGAAAGTATCTCTCTTGGTTGAAGACTTTCTATTTTGTGCAAAACAAATATCAGAAACACAGAAACAGAATCACTCTGCTGAAGGTCCAAGGTTACAAAAGCCTCCTTTTAGTGCTTTCTCCATAGACAAGCAAAAGGGATTGTAAATGGGAAATTTTCCATACTGTCATAGAATATAAACTAGAGTTTTAAAAATTTTAAATAGAATAAAGCTGAAGATGAGAAAGCAATTTAAAAAATAGCCAGGCCTGATTCCAGACAACTCACTGGCTTCCCAGGTCACAGAAAACTCAGTGCAATTCTTTCTGGTCTTGAGGGAGTTCCTGCCCCCTCAACTCTGTCCAGTCTGCTCCCCACTTCCCCTCATGGCAGTAGAATCTCTTGGTCTTCATTTATCCAGGCTGGACAAGCCCAGTCCGTGTTGCCTCTCTATCATGACCTAAGAAGTTGCATTCATTCTGGATAAAAATAAAAAATGTCAAAGGAGATCAAGAGAGAGTCCGAGAACTTTTGTTTATTAAATGTGTCTCTTGCTCCTAGATTATCTCTATAAGAAAGCCTCTGATGCACAAGAGGGCAGTATGTCACAGGGAAATCTAGCATTGGAGTTACAGAGTGCACTGCTGCTGTTTCTGGCATAAAAATTATTTGGGGCTGATATATCAGCTCAGTTATTTTAAATCTAGTCATTGAGCCAATTTAATGAGACCAAGGAACTAAGCAAATTAACAATGTTTTCCTACAATTTTTCCAGACTTTACATCTTTATTGACTATATAGGTTTTTAAAATACCATTTCATGCTAATTTATATAGGGAACTGTGCCAGGAGTGACAGCACCATAGTGCTGCTGAAGCTGCAGCCAGAGTGTGATAATGGCAACGATTGCTTCGGCAGCAAGTGCTGCCTGTGATGATTCAAGGTCACCTCTCAGCCACAGCAGATGAACTTCCAAAAAATGGTATTCCAGCACCCTGAGGAATCTGGAATTGAGTTTTTCCTCCTGCGTAATTTCAGGAGATTTAAAGTCGATTTGTGATGAATATTCAGATATTTTAACTTACCTGGACATGAAAGAAATTTTCATTGTGCCTGGGATTCAATATGACAAATTAATTTAGGTCTTACTGCATTTTTAAGCCTCTTGAGACGCCAAGCTATGTAATTATCACTGTCTAGTCTATTCAGTGTTCTGTTTTACATTTTGAGAACACCTCTGTAGTACAGTAGTGACATTATTAATATGTCTGGTTTTATGGTATATAAAAGCTGAGACTGTCCACAAATATGTTTGAACACTGACATAATTAATTATCTCAAAGATCATTGTAAACTTGTTAGCTATGGAGTAAACCATCCAAATACATCAACATCCTCAACATAGCAGAAAGTCTTTTACTGGGGCCAGTGACTGGGATATTACAAGTCAACATACAGGTGCACTGAAATCACAGTGAATGAAAGCCTATGAAGTATCTTCTCAAAACCTATGGCTCACACCAATATTGTTATTCAAAAGGGATAAGTGCAAAATGAACAAATTACCAGTGCTCTACATTAGAAAACCTTTAAAGGAACCAATATTATGGAATTGTAGAACATTGACTTGCTGGGGGGAAAAAGACAAAAAATTAGCTTATGAAATGTCACAGATTTGCTTTTAAAGTATCTTTCCCAGGATTCACTGAATGTGGAATCCTGACAAATATAATAATGCTCTTACTGTTGTGCAAGCTATTCATTATTTTGTACTCTTCAGTTCAAATGTTCCCTTAGAAAAATAATATTGTGCTCAAACTCTCAGCAGAGAGAAGGGCAGTGAGAAGAGGGAAGGAAAAGCAAATTTTAAATTTCTTCTGCTGTGTAATAGGTGTTTGGGTCTCTAATCTTTTTTTCAAAAACAGACTAGGCAATGCAGCCACAAGACATCCTCAGCAAACTTGGTGCACTAGTGGAACACTAATTCAAAAATGTGTTTGGAAATTTATTTGAAGGTACATTCTTCAGCAAGAACAGTCACTGAAATTGCAATCTTCCCTTCCATACAATCCTTTCCAGAGGATAAATTCTCCATACTGATGAAGTAATTTGGCAGATGCAGTCACTCAAGTGAATATTGTTCATTTGATATCAAGTAGCTTGCAAAATAGAAAGAATAAACCATCCAGCAAATAGATATGCTTAAAATGAGAACTATCTTGCATTCTTAGGTACCATGAACCTGAAAAACTATTCTCTTAAATTTCCTGCTTTAAATTCCCTGAGGCTGGGAAATTTCTAAACTGGGCTGAAAAACCATTCAAGCTGTATGAAAGGAATCAGTCCCTGAATGCTTGGAAATATAAATCATCCTGTTCATTTGAAAACATTTTCAAACTTGATACTGTGAATTATTTTTTATGAATATTCCTTTGCCCAATAGGTAATTAGAAGCCTTACTCTAATCACATTATCATTATCTACCATACAGTACAAAACTGTCTTCATATCACATTTCCAGTATAAAAACCTCTTGGTAGTCTCCACTTGGGATAGTCTGAGTAATTTGATTTTTTTCAGTGCTTCATTTCTTTGTCTTCAAAGAAACCACTCTGAATTCAGTCATAGATTTATTTCTGGTGTGTGAGACTGTAAATGTTTCTGACAAATCTGAAAACATGACCACTGCTAAGTTTTCAAGATCCATCCTCCATCTGAGCAAAAATCCAATCAAGACCCACATCTAAGTTTTTCTATCATTTCAGTGATTTGCATTAAACCTGGATACAAATTTAGCAGTATTTATGTTAGCTCCATCTATTCCAATTTGTAATAGAGACAGAACTATGATATCCTATCCTGTGCTTATTGTGCAAAAATATTCAATACAAAATGTCATCTTTTGTGTATTTGTAGTAAAACCTTGATACAGCTGTAAATATAACTGTTAATGTCAGTCAGCTAGGTGGCATGGAATAAAATATGAACACATATTTCTAAAGTTTCTTATTCTTGGCAGTGGAATTTTCTTCTTTTTGCATTCATATGTTATAAATACCTATTATTAGATAACTAAAACATCTTACTTTTAATATTTTAAAAAATTGAAGCATTGAAACCTCTATTATTTTTATTGGGTGTTATTGGAAAATACATGTTTTAAAAGCAGTTTCTTTTATTGTAGGACAAAAAATCTTTTGACATATTCCCTATTTCTTTCCCCAAACAGAGAAGTTCCTGGTGAACATGCCTAAAGTTAGGGATGGGGCAGATTAGGATAGGATAGGAAGGTTCTGGAAAGTTCACTTGCCCTCAGCCAACATCTATTTGCAAAGAAAAACAATGGTGTTGGCTGTTTGCACTGTAAGGTTGCCAGGGTCTGTATATGCAGAATTGACAAACAGAAAATGCCTCAACCACAGGCAGTTCTCAAACATAGACTTTAACAAAAAAGCTCCCCCAGTCTGTGGAACCTCCTCAACAATCATTTCCTTGATAACCAGCAGTCCATAAAAAGGCAAGATCTGTGGATTTCTCAGCAATGTTGCCATAGAGCAATGGAAATCTCTCTGCTCTGGACACCATTCTTCTGCAAAAGGCTATGAGAAAGACTTTGTGGGGGGTTTTTTGCAGTTTCTTCTCGTACAATCTCATTGGTGCAAAATTTGTCCTCTTAGAAGATGGACCTTCCCTATGCAATTGGAGTTGGTAGGGATGTCTCTTTTGACATTATTTTTTGCTTTTTTGTTAAAAAAAAAAATTTCTATTTTAAAGGAGCTTTTTGTAATTTTCTCCTGTTTCTGCATCAATGATATTTTGAAATCCTGCCCCATTGCTCATTTTCTTTCTACTTGGTATTTTTGGCTATACTTATTAAATGCAAGGTTACAGAGAACTGAGCAACTCCCACAGTTTCTCCCACAACCTTTTGCATTTATTCAGTTCACAGCTCTGTAAGTGAAACTGAAAAACAAGTTTAGTGTAAGACTAATGACAGTCAATTGTGACAATGAAAAAGAAAAATCAGATGTTTTATTGAAGCTCATTATGTTATAACCACTATATAAAAGATTTGTGCAGTTTATAAGCATTAGTACTCCTTTCCACAAGTATCTGTTACTGTGTTATACAAAGATGAATGAGTTACCAAGAAAGACTTTGCAATGTGTCAATTTGCAAAGAATTCCATCCAGCTCTTAGTGTATATTCTGTTATCCACATTGCTCTGCACAGGGGAGAGGAATAATTGCCTTTCTGGCTTTGCCTCCTAACCACGTGAGTAGCACAGGATATGCTTTGGTTAAAAAGCGTTTTGGTGATGTCTGTGGAATGTCCATGTAAACCTGAGTCCTACAGTCAGAAAGGTCCAGTAAATTATTTGGTGACTACTGCTGTCCACACACCCTTCTCCTGAGACAAGGAAAACTCTCCAGTGTGGAAACCTGATGGGATTTATTGGGTGAGATGCCCAGAGACTGGAATGGGACTGAACAAAAAACACACACCTTTACTCATGATCATATATTCATAATCAGGTACAATTCCTGGGCTAATGTATGAGCATGGACAAATACTTTGTCATTGGAACACATTACAGAGCATTATTTTAATAATTAAAAAAAACAACCAAAAAAACCCAACAACAAATCAGGTGAATGAAAGATGATGAAATGGATGGAAATTGCATATGTCTATGATTTCATCTGGAAATGCATTGAATGAAGAAAAAAATTTGGCTAAGGAAGAAGACCATAATTCACGTATGTTTGGTTTATCTTTTTATCATATATATTTTAATTTTATTGTATTATTTTTATGTTTTAAAATATTCAGTAACGTGCTTTCAGAAAAAAAAATTAAATCTTCTGAATGTTCTGTTGCAGAAAACAAAAGGAAAACCTGGGCAGAGGAGGGCTCATGAATTTCAAAAATAGCTCATGAATTTGCAAATGCGCCTGCTTAGTGCAGATAGCAGGAACAGCTCCTCAGACATCATGCTCTATAATGCACTTCGACATGGTTACTTGAGAGGTAGTAAATGAACTGCAGTCCTCGTCCCCTATGTTTAATCAAAAGCGAACAGTCAAAATTGTGCCAGGCTTAATTCACAGAAAAAAAAAAAGCTTGGAGGAAATTAATGTGGGGGTATCAAGTCTCTGAAAGGATGCCATGAACCTTTCTGGGACAGCAGCCTTTGCACAGCAGATCATCCAGAGGCTGGAAACCAATTTAAGAAAATATAAAGCATCTATCGTTTGCACCAGCTGGGCTGCGGTGTGGTGACACAAGAAAATTTTCAATCTGAACAGCTATTAGCAGGATGTCAAAACAGACTTTATTTCAAGAGTCTTCAGGGCTTACGACTATATTTTATAATAAAAAGTACAGTTAGAAGTTGACTCGTTCTCCATACAGAAAAAGATTAATATCCTTATTCAGGTAGCCTTTTGCTTTACTCATTATATTTGAAGTAAGTATTAAAATACAGAGCTGAACTATAGCTCCAAAAAACAGAATAGAGAAATCTCAGATGTGTCTCCACCAGCTTCAGTGAGAGGCAATATCCACCTATATTTTTATAATATTGGATTTTTAAGGTCACCTCTTTTTTTTTCCCTGAGCTTTATTTTTTTAAAAAAACCATATTTCTTTGTTTTTAAAATAGGTTATCCAGACTGCAAACTAAGAAATTCAATGTTTTCAGAGTAGCATAACCAAAATTTATGGAAGTAAATTAAAAAGAACTAGAAAATTTCTGATTATTCTTTATTTAACTGGCTGCTTTCAGAATTTCTAAAAGCAAAATGAAAATGATAAATAACATTTTTAATGTTTATTGTCACAGATCCAGTCTTAGTTATTCTCCTAAGAGATAACAAAATAATAGTACAGAATAATATAGATGTTAGTCTGTATACAAGAATGCTTTGTTAGTTCCTGCAAACTGATTCTAATAACTTTTAATAAAGTCTATTATTTTGGAAAAAGAATTGTCATTAAATATTGAAATAATGTTACTGGTTTCAAAACATTTGATACATCTCTAGAAATTCCAGTTGCTAGAGACCTGTGAAATGCTTTTTTCCTTCCCTGAGAAACATTCAGGGTTGAAGGAAAGCTTGTATACTAGATATATATGTATAAAAGAAAGTCATACTATATATGACTTTCTTGTATACTGGCAGCTCAACACTCCTCTGAAAAAAGTCATCATAGAATGGTTTGGGTTGGAAGGGTCCCTAAAGGTCATCCAGTTCCAATCCCTCTGTCCTGGGCAGCAACAACTCGCACTGGACAGGTTACTCAAAGTGCCGTCCAGCCTGGTCTTGAACACTTCCAGAGACGGGGAGTCAGCAATCTCCCTGGGCAATGTGTGCCAGTGCTTCACTACCTTTATAAAAAAGAATTTCTTCCTAATCCCCAATCTAAACCTCCCCTGCTTCATCTTAAGGCCAACTCCCCCTGTCCTGTCCCTACACGCCCTTGTGAAAAGTCCCTCTCCAGTCTCATGTAGCCCCCTCTAGGTGCTGGAAGGCAGAACCTTCCCCGGAACCTTCTCGTCTCCAGGTTGCACAGCCCCAGCTCTCTCAGCCTGTCTTCATAGGAAGAGGTGCTACAGCCTTGTGACCAACTTGATGGCCCTTCTCTGGGCTTGTTCCAACAGGTCAATGTCTTTCTTGTGCTGGAGGCTCCAGAGCTGGATGCAGCACTCCAGGCAGGGTTTCACAAGAGTGCAGTAGAGGGGCAGAATCCCCTCCCTCACTCTGCTGACCACGCTGCTTTGGATGCAGCCCAGGATGCTGCTGGCTTTCTGGGCTGTGAGCACACATTGCCAGATCTTCTTGAGATTTTCATCCAAAACCAGCCCCAAAGAAAAAAGAATCAACTAAATGACTATTTTGCTACTAAACTTTCCAGAAACCACATAATAGTGCAAGAGGCATTTCCTTGCGGATCTGTGGTATTTTATGCTTTTAATAATGCATATTTTCTATTTGGCATTTACTTGCATATAAGGAAGCAACAAATCAGCAATTTTTGGTTTTGTTTTTAATGTAATGTTTAGATGTCAGTCCCTACTTTATGTGTGATCCATCATCCAAACACTATTCTGAACGGTGAATGATGAGCTTGGCTACAATTTCTCTGTGGTGTTTATCCCTGAATATAGTCCAAGTTCTTCTCAAATAGTATTGATTTTCAGAGTACTTACTAGCATGTGAAACATTATTTCTCACTTTACTGGTAGACTAAAAAAACCCTGACATTATTACTTTTAGGTTCATGAACTGAAAAATTTATGGGACCTCAGTTTTTGAGCAGCATAACATTTTCTAATGCCCACTGTGGTTGAAGCACAGCTGTATCAGTGTATACTTGGAAAAGTGCACCTTGAGGCATTAGAAAGAAATGAATTGGATGAAATAGGGGCAGAATAGCACTCACATCAGATGAAATAATAGGGACAGAAACCCATTCCCCAAGGAAATCATTACCTGCCTGAGCCCTGAAGTCATCTTTTCTCATTCTTCAGCCACTACATCTAAAAGGGCAAAAAGATGTATGAAAATTCCACAGAGTTACATCTGAAATACCATCATGTCTGGAACTAAGCCAGAGATCTGTGGAGGAAAGCTGGTGACGTGACTGCACATACTGAATCATAAACCTAATAAAGTTAGTTACTGGTTGATAGTACATAAACAGACTGGCTCTAACTGTCAAAAGCCTGGTCTTGTAAATTTAGTGTCCATGTACACATATAGATATGCACAAGTAGATATTATCTGCATAATTATATCAAACTTGCATACTCACAAAAGCATCTTAAAAAGACAGACTTAAAGGTATTAATAAATACTATTTACTGGTATAAGCATCTTTCATCTCTTTCAACACCAGTGATAAATAATATCACATCCAATTAAAATTGCAATGAGAATTTGATCAGAGAGAATGTGACTATGCATTATGATCAAGCCTGTTGAAGATGAGAGTCTTGCTTTTACAAAATGCATAATGAGATCCCAAAAAAACAAATGTGGTCAAAATCTAGCTTGAATCTCCTGCCTAAATGCTACCTTTGCCATTAATATCCAAGACTACAGTGAAATTGTTTAAGTAATTGAATGAGAAAAGCCTGAAGGAAACTGAGAGAGCAAGCAAGAAAACCTGTTGTATTTTTTATGCCTAACATTTGACCTATATCTTAAAGGGATGTATTCTTTCATTTCTGCCAGAATTCGCTTCCTGGTCTATACCATATCAGTTGCAATTTTATATAAGAAAGTGTAGAGTTCTCTTCTGCTTCTGCATAGTCAGCTAGGAGGACAAAGTTGTTAATCAGGATCTCTTAAGCCAAATTCTCCCCTCTTGTACATAAGTGCAAACACATCACTCATTGAAGATAACATAGAAGTGGTTTTAATCATGAACAAAGGTAATTAAAATGTATGGGCTTAGTCCTATAAATCCAAAGGTGATTTATGCCTTCGTATCTGAATTACCACCTTCTCCAAAAAGCAGGATCTGCTTTATGAAAACAGCAGGTTACCAATGACAAGTAAAAATCCAGAATCCCTGAACTCAGTAAGTATTATGTGACAAAATCGCACACCATCAGCCACAGAGCTGTATCAGATAGAAATGTAACCCTCTAAGCATATTTCTGAAAATAGCTTTATAGTGTTATCCTCTTAAATTCGAGCACCATTGGTAGAATGGACTTTTTTTTACTCTTTATTCTTTGATACATTCTAACAGAAAGAGGAAAAATAGATTTCAGCAAAAGTACCCACTGCTCCAATCACTTGCAAAACAGTAGGAGTCATTTTAATGGAGGTGATTTAAAGTAGACCTTTACCAAGAATGACCTTCTATTTAAAACTGAAAAATATAATGAAGTAATTCTTATGTTAAAATATAGGTAAGAAAAATGCATAAAATAAGAGCACAGAGTTTGAATATTTAAACTTAAAAATAATTATTTATCAGGCAATTAATCTTGTTCAACTCAGAAAGTGAAAAGAAACCAATCACAGCCACTAATCCACTCATTTCTGAACACTTTTGTTTTTGAAGAATAAAGCTAACAGCAACTGAAGTTAATCTTTTGGCATTCACTAACTACCTTGACTTCTATTCACAGGAGTTAAAGATATGGTGCATTGGATAACAGGTCAGAACCACACGTTTCATTGCAGGGTTAATCTGTTTTGAACAGATATAACTAGAGGTATATATTTGACCATCAACTAGTTCTAAAACTTCATATTAAACAATGTAGGAAATAAATGCACAATATGTAGATCGATGTCTGTAGGACCTAGTGAAAATAATCAACAAACAATAACTCGTAAAAATTACATTTGTGATTTAAGCCATCTGAAGCATATTAAAAATGAAGAAATAATGATAGCATTGTTTGGAATTTTATCTATTTTCTTTAATTTTGAATTAACAAAATTTAAATTTTTGTCTATTTACTTAAAAAAGTGATTAGGGCTCATCACACAATATCAGAGGTTCAGAAGGACGTTAGTTTCTTTGGCTAAGGAGAAAATACATAAAAAGCAACAGCAATGAAAGTTTTCCCTACCTTCCATGTACCTTAGCTCCTGAAGGCCTGTCAATGTTACCAGGATCTTCACCTTATCTATTAGTTGAGATAATATCCCATATTTAAAGGATAAAACATGACTGGGAGTGGGACATCCTGAGATGTTCCTTACCATCACTGGATTCTGAAAAATTAACATCAGAAAAGCTTGCACATCAAAATCCCTAGCTCACTACTTTTGACCCACTAGGCAAGATCAGACACTGACACACACAAATTGCATGTGAAACATCTAATTCCAACATGAGTTCTAAAACACTGTAATGTTTTCAGCTCCATATAGGGTAAGGCAGAGGTATTTAATATAAATGTATAAGCTTCATTCTTATATCTTTCTTCTGCTCTTGATGTTTGGAGATACAATCCAAAATATTAAATGTTCTATATGTAGTGAACAAAAAAGCAGACTAGCAATTCCTTTGAGAATTTTTACATTTTTTTACATTCAGAAAAAAAACTTTACAGAAGTTTTTACATTCATGCACACTATTATATGTGAACAAGATAAGAAAGTAGAGAAAAATATCATACTAAATGCTGCTAGGCATGATGTCACATCCATGTTTTGTACTATTACAACTTAGCTGTCCAGTCTTACTCACAAAGACCTTAGTAAGTCAGTTTTGATTAAAGGCAACTCTGGACTTCAGACCCTGCTTACAATGTTCAGTGACATAGTCCAAGACTATTCAGAAGTGTGAAAAGGCAATCCATTTTTTTTCACTCATCCTTGATCTTCATACTTTTCATTCCTCCTAATTTCCAAGAAGCCTTAGAGAGAGAGATGTATTTCAGAGTAACTTCAATAGATTTTTCTACTGTGCCATGTACTGAACTGACACTTTATAGCAGTCCTCAAGGAAAGGTCACTTACAATCTAATTTAGTTCATGATGTAATGAGCACATTTGGGGAGCCTGTACAAGGATAATGGTGATGTGAAATCCAGTTTGATTGAGTCTATTTAAGTGAACAGTTAATAGAAAAGAGATCAGAAGTCATGGAACCATTAATGACATGGATGAAAAGGATATTGAAGTTATCTGCCCCAAGAGAAAATAAATCATAGCTCCATCATTTCTGTTTTTCAGAAATGTAATGTAGTAATGCCCATTCAAGTGTATTTGCACCATTGAGAACTATTTTCTATCATCTAACTTAAATCTGTTTTCCTAAATTGCTATACCATTGCTTCTAAAGCTATCTATTGTGAAACACTTTATTGCTTTTGTTCTTTGTGTTGTCTTTTCAAATATTTGAAAGTCATAATCTATTCTTTGATTTTCTTTGCTACAATAAATGACTTGAATACATTCAGACTTTCCCTATTGCTTTCATTTTACAGGTAATTTTTCTTGCCCTGCAGTTCCAGGCTCCTCTTTGCTCATGTCAGACTCTTTGCTTTCTCTTTGTGGAAGAGAGAATGAGTGCACAAGCAATATCGAAAATTTTAAATTTTACATAACAAAAGTAGCACAAAGGTTTTGTGACTTTGTGAACAAGTTGTTTGGAATTTTTTTACCTGGAAAAAGAAAGAATTGGAAAAAACCCCCAAACCATAGGAACTTTACAGTCTCTTTTGTAGTGAAAGAGAAATGATGAAGAGGAGCATGCTGGGGATTGAAGGACACCAGAACTGTATTAAGCAAAAGAGATGGTAATAAGGATAATAGCAGCATACTCCAGCTCTGGTAGATTGAATGTTGCATACACTTGGGGGAAAGGAACTGTCCCAGAAAAAACTAAATTATTGCTCAGATAAGATATCAGAAAAAATAACAAGCAAAACATGTTAGAAAATTGCCAACAGAACTACTTTGAGAGGAAATTACATCTATTTGAACAAATTTGTTACTTTCTGCAGAAAAAAAGATTGTTCTCATGTGAGTAAAACCCCAGATGGTTTTTATTTCATATTTCTTGTCATGGTAAGGCTTTAGCTATGGTGTTTTTAGCCATTTATTCCTCTGCTGGTCAAATACATCAGATAGCTTTTTAAAACACAAATATCACCTCTGCTTTGTTAAAAAACAAAGTTTAATGGCAAGCTCCTTAAAAAATATTTGATGTAGACCACAGGTCTGTTTGGATGAGTGTTAGAAAGATGTTATTTTGAAGAACTGATGTGCTCACCAGATCTCGAGCAAGATTCCCTGTAAAGTGCCCCAGGTCCTTCCACATGACTACAATAAAACTGCAAAAGCTGAACAGCTTCACCAGCCTTTTGTTTTTTGGGCTAACCAGGCAACCTGAGTGCCTGTGAAAGTTTTTTGGATAAAGACAACAGTAATTGCAGCAATACTCCTGCCTCTTCTTGTACATTTACCAAGCTGCTGTGCTTCCAATTTGCTGGAATAATCTGTCCCAACCATACAACACCAGCCAGTAATTGGCATCTAATTATAGACAAAATCACAGAAGTTTCTTGCTGCTCAGCCTTGCATTCTCTTCCCCATCCCACCCAGTGTGTTAGGGCAGGGGAAGTGAGCAGCATGATATTTAGCTGCCAGCTGGGGTTAAATCATAACAGCATTGTATTTCTATATTATTTCTAGGAACTGAATTATTAAAAAGAATCCAAATTTCGAAGTTTAGTTCAAATTAACCTAAATTAAGGTTAATTTTTTGGGAGGGAAGGGCATGTTTTGGGGGTTGTTTTGGTTTTTTGTTGTTATTGGTTGTTTCTTTTTGTTTGTTTTTAATTTTGTACAGGCATAATTAACATCCTTTTGTGTACCTTTGTTCAGTATGTTTCTATAGAAACATTCACAAAACCCATAAATATATATTTCTGAAGTCAGAGAAAATATCAAAGACTTGAGCAATTAAAGAACACACTTCACACAGCAGCTTGGATTGGATTCTTGGTTGAAGGTCAGAGCTATCATCTCCTTAAACTTCATTCTGCATGTCCTGATCAATGTGTCAGAACTCCTGCATGTGCCCTTCAGTGCTGAACAAAAGTTGAATTTAACAGAGAGCAGGTAATCAATAGCAGTTATGTACTGTAGCAAGGTGAGAAGGCACATTATTTGTGAAGGATGTTTAAGGAAAAAAGAATGAATTATCTCCAACACAGCTACTTCAGTTTAAAGAGCAATTAATAAAACATTGTAGTTTAGAAACACATCTGAAAAATGAAATTAAATTCTGATGGGAAAATGCCTTTTTTTTCTTCTACTTTATTTTTTTATTGGTAATGCATTAACTGTATACTAATACCTCCTATATTATCTATAAAGACTAAGACAATTTACCCTAAAGCATTTAAGGATTTTAGAGCTTTTTTCAATTAAAATTAATAAGCAAACAAAAATGACTTAATAGATGAGTGCATTAATAACACAGCTGACTGCTAAAGACTTATTGTCACATAGACAAACACCTACTGTTTCAGAAATAATTTTCTAAGACAATCTTTAAACTTTTGAGTTTCCTGATTCAAGTGACCTCATCATTTATCTTCCTGAGATACAAATGAAAAACTGGGATACAGGTTAAAAAACTCTGCAGGAAAAATAGAAGATTTTTATGTACAAAATAAATCACATTGTAGTCCTATTACAAATTAGACAAATTAGAGATATTATGTATTGGATTATGGTTTTGCTGTTGCACATGCATATGCAATGGAAATTCTACAAACTCATTCTGTGCATTTGTGAAATGTTTTCTTTTCCATAAAAAGCCATGAAGAAGTGGGGTGTGAATGAGACTTGTACAAGTTTGCAGTCAATTCCAAACTCCAGGGACAGTGTGTGAGAGATAAACATTTACATAAGAAACTGACGTAACTTTGATAGAAAAAGTGAACAGACAACCAGGGAGATGGGGATAAAAATCTATCCAAACAAAAAAACCCCACTAAACATGCAAAGAGAGGCTCCCTCATGCCAGTGTTGTTGCAGCATTTTTCTGTTTGCAAATCAATAAAGATGTAATTCATTGGAAATTGAAACTAACTGCTGTGCCTGCAGAGACTAAGGATCATGACAAGTTGATCCAGTGCACGCATTGCCATGTCTAACTCTGTTGTGACCCAAAGCTATGTTGACCAAGACAATTAATTTTTAATTCCTCTGATTTTAAGTTGACGTTGGAATTCTAACTTGAACAACCATTGCAGTTAAGAAAGTAGATTTCTTCATGTCTCTTCCTCAGATGCTCCAGAAAGCCTGGCAAGCCCCTTTTTACCTCTAATAACAATTACAAATTGGAAACCCCTCACGTTTCAAATCTTAATCCTAGGCCAGAAAGACCTATTTTTTTTTTTTTTTAATTCTTTTGTGTATTCCTTGCCTGTTTTTCACAAACCATTTTATGGTGATCTCAGAAGTAATCAATTTCTAGGGTTCTACTTCCTGTAACTCACACTTTTGAGAAATAAACAATATTAACTTTTAAACCTTTTCAAAGAAGTTTGAAATAACACAATTTATCATGTTGGACAGAGGAGTCTCAGTCTCTCTGTTTTGTCAACACTGAAGAAAAATATGCTGTGCCACTTATCCCATTTGCTCTTTTCCTCGGGCATCTCAAAAGGGCTTCCAAATACGTGGCTCGTTGCCATCCTATGTGGCCAGGTTTTGTTCTTTCAAGGGGAAACAAAAGGACAGCAAAAGAGGAGAAGGACCTTTGGTTACCTAACTCAAGGATTATATCCAAGCTAAAGTTCTGCTCCAGAAACAGGAATCTCAAATCCAGAGGTGTCCAAGGGCATCCTTGACCACAAGTCAATTTTAACTATCAGGCTAAGAACACCTACTGCAATAATAAATTTAACTATGGAATCTGTACTGTATTTGTAGTTTGCAACATTTAAGGGGCTAAATTAATGAATTGAAAGTTATTTTCTATATCATGGAATGAACTTGTAACACTGCATAAAAGACCATCACAAAATTCCATGTAGTTCGGCAAAACAGTCCTTCAAGGCAGATGTAGAATTAAATGCACCACATTTATGTCTTAATTACTAATACATACAGAGAAGATTGAGAAAATATCCTCAGTACACAGAGAAAAGCAGCAGTAAAACCAATGAATTAAGCACACACTGCAATAAATAAAAAAACATTCCAAGAATTTCTATCTAAATGAGTGCCACTGCATAAAAAGACACAGTGTATTTGCATGTCTTCTTTGTTTTAGACATATCATATGGAATCTTTGAAAGTTTTCCTGGTCAGCATGCTGTTTTCTGTACATTCTATTCAGAAGTGTCTTAATGTATTGTGCTACAACTGATAAAAATCTCAGAGCTGAAGCTGTTGCACAGAAATTGCCTACAGAGTTTATGACAAAGAACCCTTAGCTATCATCACCTCCTAGAAAGCCTGTGCCTTGTGCCCTCTAGGGATTCCAGCCAAGCTTTCTCTTCAATTTAAAAAAGTAAAAGACCTTATTACTACCATTCCCAAAGCATTTCAATCATTGTTTTACATTGATTTAGCAAGAAAAATCCTGAAGCTATTTTATTTGGAGAGATTTCTAGGTTCCCCTGACACAAGTAGCTGCATTTGCAGTCTGACTTGGGGAATCACTGACTGTCTGGCAAAATGCTACTCTGTTGATTTACAATCCTTGGAATGTCAAAGGTATGACAGCTTTTAATACAAGTCCTAGTAAGGGAGGAATTAATATATACCAATATAAAGAATTCAATTAGAACTTGATAACATTATATTGGTTTGACAAGTCATTGCAGTTCACAGCATCAGCTGTCAGTCACTAAGTGCACAATGATGTATTTCATATAGAAACTATGCTGTATAATAACAAAATTGAGATACAGACTTTGTGTTATTTTAGTAGTAATATTAAAAAAAAATCTCAGAACTGAAAAATTCCAGCTGTGAAGACAGCAGATACTAGAAGATTTCATGTAACTTCACTACAGGACAAGGAATCTTAGCAGAGCTGGTGAAATAGTAAACTGTCAACACTGCAAAAATCTTTCATGTGGAAGGGATTACCAAGTAACAGCGTTTTGTATTTTCTGACCATTTGGAAGGAAAATTAGGACATCTCTTTGCTTTTCATTTGGGTTAAACTGAGCTCTATTACATTAGCATTTGATCAGGAATGGAAAAGTTGCTTACAGCTTTGGGCATTACACTTCCAAATGGTTGAGTTAAAGCCATTATGAGCATATCTTTAAGTTACCTATGCTGGTAATGAGAGACAGCTAAACTGGTGTTAAAAGCAAAGTCTCCCTACTTTTCTGTTCATAACTTTTCTTAAATTCTATAAGATCATGCATTCTACATGAGTGCCTTAATCATTCCTTTCATGACAGCCACAAATGACATTTCACATCCTGAAGTGCTGAGATCTGCTGCTCATTTAGGTTCAAGGTGGCCCAGTCTATACTAATTTCTTTAGCACAACTGCTGTTTCTATGCTTCCAGTGTTCATTTCATGACTCTCCTATGGGTCACATCCATGGGCAGTGGTAAGTCTTGTTTTTATGAGTGCTCTCATCCTATTTATACCATGTTGTTCTTTTGTAATATACCCTTCAACAGAGAATCACAATGCTTGATTTCTAAATGCCAAACGAAGGGACAGAAAATGCTGTGAAGCACGTTTGCATTTCATTCTGCTGAGATGAGAAAACTGCACAAGTTAGGCTACCTGAAATACTTTTTGCAGTATGAATTCCTATAACAAATACCATTGTAGAATACAAGTGTTTCTGTTTATTAGGATGTATCTTCTTTTCCTTGAATTACTTTTCCCATGCTTTTGGGAGAGAGGGTTTATGTGTTTCAAAAGGGCAGTTTAATGGAAGCTGACACTGACTAAGCACTGTGTGTCTCTGACAGAGATCCTTTTGTCCTTAGACTAAATCAGAGAATGTCAGAGAACTGTTTGAGCACAAGGCAACAGACATTTCCCTCTCACAGTTGCTGAAGCCTGTGACAAGAGGCATACATACACAGCATTTCCTGAAATACCTTAAACTGGATTCTTTCATTGATACAAGGCATTCAGCCTGAAAGCTGACTGTTGCTCTTGCAGTGCAAAATCCAAGTAGAGCAGCAATGAGATTTTATTGCTGCTTTTTCTCAGCTTTCCTTTGGTGCGTCTCTTTCTCCAAATATGTTTTGCAACAACAGAATGATCTTTGCAACAGCATATACTGCATGCCATAAAAGATACTTTGCTAGAGCAGGAAGAAAAAATGTCTGTCAGTGTGTTGGTTTTGGCTGGGGTAGGGTTGATTTCCTTGACAATGGTTAGTGTACAGCTAACAGTGTTTTGGATTTGTGCTAAACACAGGGTTGATAATTTAGGGGTGTTTTTTTTATTGCTGAGCAGGGCTTAAACAGAGCCAAGGCCTTTCCTGCTTCTCGTACTGTCAGGCTGGTGAGGGGGCTGGGGTGCATGGGAGGCTGGGAGGAGACACAGCTGGGACAGGTGACCCAACTGACCACAGGGATACTCCAGACCATGAGGTCTGGTCACACCCAGCATATAAAGCCAGGGGAAGGAGGAGGAGGCAGGGACATTTGGAGTAATGGTGTATTAATTCCTTGTCTTGCTTTGCTTGTGTCCATGGTTTTTGCTTCAATTAAACTGTCTCTATCTCAACCCACGGCTTTCTAACTTTTATTTTTCAGATTCTCTCCCAGTCTCACTGGAGGAGGATTGAGTGGCTGCATAGTGCTTGGTTGCTAAGAGGGGTTAAAGCCAGACAGAGAGAAGCATACTTTTGTATGTGATGTTTTAACAAATCAAGAAACTAGAAGTATTTCCATTATAATCCTGAAATTTTCTATTAGGACTGGAGAAACTGGGGTTTATATTCTCAGATCTGAATTCTGCTATGGTCCATTAATTTACTGTAAATTACTTCCAGGGCTTATTTTATACCTATATGAAAGAAATCTGATATTTCTCTTTGAATTCTTGCAGGGTGAAACCCCCTACCTGTAAGATAAATACCTCATATTATTTATTACAGCTTCATATAGACTTTGGAGAAGAAGCCTTTAGCAAGAATAAGGAAGAAATACTTCAGTTCGTGACCTAGCACTCTGAATTTCTGACTGAAAAATTTTATCCTAAATCTTTTCAGACATGCTGAAACACCTTCACTACAAATTTGCTCTTGTGATGTGAAGTATTCTCATTTCATGTGCAGTACATGTCTACATCTTCATCTGCAAATGGCAACAATCTGCAGTTAAAAAATAATGCAAGAGGAGCTATTCAAACCCCAAAAAGCAAACACTAAAGATCCTACTTCATGTTGGCCTTAAAAATCCTGATAGTTCAGCTGTGGAGCCACCCGTTACAGTGAGTTACTTTCAAGTGAGCAAATGACAAAAACACAACACTGAATGTTGAAGACTGTACAAAAGTGGGAACTAGGAAGCAGAGTTGGGGTATTAAATGAAGCCATAAATAACCTTGCACATGTACTCTGCTAGAAAGGGGAACAGATCCTATGAAGCCTACCCAGTCAATGAATATAACCACATAACCTGTTTCTTCCCAGCTCCCTTTCCTCTTCCAGTGCCATTGCAGAGATTGCCATCTAAAATAGACTTGGAAAAAAAAGGGATTTTAATCTAACACCTTCTAAGTTGGGGTGATTAGCAAATAGCTAACCATTAATGATGCTTTTGACAAGAATGGATGCCAAAAGTTATGACACCTTGCCTGGTAGATAAATGGTACCTTTCTCAGCCATCTGTCTTACAAATGATCCTATATATACAGCTATTATTTCACTCAGACACTGGCAGCTCTGCAATTGTTCATGGTCTCAGTGAAGAATAATACCTGTCATGCTTTTTCATTGCTCTGACTTTTAACAGACCTGTTTTCAGCTTGTCTCAAATGCTGCACAACTGCACACAGCAAAGCCCCTGAAAAGAACAGGTAAGATAAAGACCAAGGGCACTCACATTTCTCTCTATGTAGGCTTCAAACACCTCAGAACTGTCCTGAAGAAATTTTGTTAGAAAATGCTGCTAAAATTGCAAATGGTCCTCTACCCACGTGTGAGAAAACACTAAACAGTCTGCTGCTTTTGGCTGGTATAATTTTCTTCATAGTAGCAAGTAAGGGGCTGTGTTTCAAATCTGTCCTGAAAACAGTGCTGACAACTGAGGGATGTCTGAGTTATTGCTGAGCAGGCCTCACACACTGCCATGGCCTTTTCTGCTTCTTGTACCACCATCAAAGGGGTTGAGGTTAAACAATGAGCAGGGAGGGGACACAAGCAGGACACCTGATCCCAGCTGACCAGAGGGATAATCCTACACTGAACAGCTTTGTGCTCAGCATAGAAAGCTGGGGGAAGAAGGAAGTGGGGCGAAGACACACCCTGGGAGTGATGGCAGTCTCTTCCCAAGGAACGGGTATGTTTCTCCTCTCCCCTGGGACTGTCCTCTGATTTGCTCACCTGGTGATGCAGGAGTCTCCAATCTGTGCCTCATCTTGCACGCCCTCTCCTAAGGTTCAGGCACTTTTGACTGGCAGCATGAACAGTGCTTACACTTCCTTACTCCTAAAAAGTAATAGGATGACTTGTCTCTTACAATGTGAAATGAATGCAGCAATCTACTGATAAATCTGCCTTCTCTTTATTCTCCTTATTTGGTTTTCTCACAAAACAAATGTTTCCAAATGCTATTTTTAATAAAACCAGTAAAAGTTTAGGAAAGGATTCTCATTAAAATCTTAATACTTCTGACAAGTAAAGGCATTTTCTGCAGAAGTCCTAGTTCCATGATCATGCCAAAGCAAAGAAAGCTTTCCTATGTCTATTCTTTCTGAAACAGGAAAAAACCCCAAGCGGTTTGGCTGCAACCCAGCATGATGATTATTGTTAGTTGCACATATTGAAGATTTCCTTTCCAATATTGTTGCAATATGAAATACTACCAATGTTTTCTAGTTTATTTTTATTACATCTTCTTTCTTTTCTCTCCAGGAAAAAATACTTAACACAGATGAAAGCTGTGTTAAGCAGTTTAGCAGAAACTGTATTTCAACACAATACAGGCTTCAAGTCCTCTTTGTAAGTTATCGCCATTTTAGCCACCAGGAACCTCTGAAACTGTTGAAAATATCAGTTAGTATTTTGTTAGACATCTATTTTCTACACTTCTAAAGCCACCTGACTTGCCTAGTTAACAAGGTTACTTTTCTACTCTGGATACTTGGCCTGCACACTGAAGATCTAACATAATACTATGCCTCCATGTAACAGACCTTGACACTCAGTTTAATTTTGTTCAGTCATTGTAAAAATAAATAGTGAAATACTTTTTGGGCTTGTAATCCCATGTCAACCCCTGCCAAAGCTAGCCACCATCATTAAAAAATGCTGGCACAATTCAGACTGCAGGAGGTGACAGCAGACAAAAAGACAGTAACAGCTTAAATAGAAGAAGTATAAATGGAACAGACATTAAATACCATTCAGTGCTTCAAGATGATGTACAAAACAGGCTGTAATGATGTGCTAGGAAGTAGAAGTTGGTGCTTTGGACTTATTAGGAAAGTTACTGTTTATATAAATTCATGTCATTACCCCAGTGGTAGCTAACCACTTCCATGGGCGATGAACTTCGAAATAAGAGAAAGCCATTTTTAATCTGAGACATTGCAATCCATTGTGAGTACTGGACAGTACCTCTGCTCACTACCTGAAGTAGTGTGTTTCTGTATCTTCATAGATGCCATGACTTGTAGCTGAAGAACAATTTTCTCTGTCAAATATTATCCCTTCAGGAACATACTAACATATCTTTTACTTAGCAAACCTAACATGCTGAAACAGCAAACATCCATCCTTAAGCTTCTTCCATGAGTCACAGATGACAAAAAACCCCCTATCCCCTTTTCCTTAATTTATACATAGCAACAAATAAGGCTGATGATTTATGAAAGTCATAACATCACTAAAAAAACAGACATGGTGAAATTGATCTAAAGAATTTCAAAAATGAACTAAACATTTTGTCTTTCTATCTTATAGAATAAACATAGAATAACAATAGAAAAGAACTGACAAATAGTTATGTTCAATCTACATCAAAATGCTGTCCAGATCAAATTAGCTTCCGATCCACCAGAGACCTATTTCTTTCAAGAGGTTCATAGAGGTTGGGCGTGGGGGATGTATGGTATTCAACATCTATGGATAACATATTATAGCAATTCTAGCAAAATTTATCCAGTAACTACAGTAACTGAACAGCTGACAGTATTTGCCAACAAGACATTTCTGAGATTAGGATTGCAGGGGTCATGTTTAAGCCTGAAAAGAGATGGCAGCAAAGTCAGTTCGTATGGGATATGGTTCTTGTGCAAGCAGACTTCATCTGAATCCAACGATTGCTTCTCTGTGTGTAGAAGAATTCTATCTGTATAGCTTTATTCTTAGAGTAACTAAAATTGCTTGTGTGTTGATAAAAAAAATCAATAAAATTAGCCAGAAGAAGATATTAACAACTTGAGAATAAGCGCTTCATAGGAATGAAGAGTAAATTATCAGAATTCTTTTTAACCAACACAGCCTTTAGGTAGGGTATTAACTGTTCAACCTATGGTAATTATTTTCTGGCATCTGCTCAGGCAGGACATGTTTTAACCTAGTTTCCACTACTTCTCTTTTAATGACAGTACTCTAGAGAAAAATTTTATCACTATATCAGAAAATAATTTTTATTAAGTTTTTTCGAATTTTTTTTTCATTTTATTTTGCTAGAATTCAATATAATTTTGCTAGAGTGAAGTACAAAAAAACCACCTAATTCAAAATTAATGGATATTTTGAATAGAGAACTCAAATAATCCAAAGACAGTTTTCATCACAGTAAAGTATTTAATGACAAAAATCAGGTTTTCCAGTAGTGAGTCAGGAGAGCAGGTCCCACTTTTTTTTTTCTCCCCAGAATGGCACAGAATAAATTTCTACATCTTTGAGAACTTCCAAGGAATTGGTTGCAATAGACATCAGCAAGTATTACAATTCTGGCAAATCATAGCAAAACCTACCTACCTTTAAGATCAGTTTTAAGAGCACACATTTTTGTTAATATTTCACATAATACACAACTTTTGCTAGACACAAAAGTAGCCTTTTAAGACAGAGTTTGCAGCACAGCAGTCAAGTCTAACAATACATTATTTTTATTCTGTTCAGAACTTTAAAAAGATAAAGAAACTATTAATATTGTTACAATTTACAAATACATTCTTTCATATGAAACATTAACCTGAATCATAGTATATGTTATGTACATGACTATCTAATAATACTAGCTGTATACACTACAAGCTAAGTTCCATAAGGAAACTGCAATGCTCTAAGATTTACCTTTGGATAAACATTTATACACCTTGACTTTTTTTCCTAAAAACTACCAAACCTTGTAGTTTAATGAACAGCAAGAATAAAGTAAACAGACAAACCGCTTTTCCTTCATTCAGAAGACTTCAGTTACTTAAAGTTCCCATAATAAATGGCTTTTGATGGTTGGATTAAGGTCCTGAGCTATGATAAAAAACAATAGACTTAACTGGAAGATATAAAACAACCCAAAATGCTGAAAAACTCAGGTGGGACTAAAGCAATGTTTTAGTACAAGTCAACTCACAAAAGGTCTGGAACTTAGCAGTGTGATTGTGATCTTGACCTGTCCAGCTGTTATTTATGTAAACACTTGAAAATAGATGCCTTTTTATCTAATTTTAGAGAACTGATTATTTTCAGGTTTATTTAACCTGGATCTTTGTAATTTCTTCTAATTATTTGCAAGCTTAGAGGACTAGCTAGATGGCAGCAGTTCAGAATCTACTTTCTTTTGAGAAAGAGACTTGTGAGGTTAGTAGCAGAATATAGTTTTAAAAGAGTGGAAAATATGACAAGAAGATAGCTATGTGGTCAGAAATGTACTCTCTGACTGATATATAATTCATCTAAAAAGAAAAAAACCAAAACAACAACATAGCCTAACATTTTGTATCTAGCAGAAGTATAATTTCTGTTTAAAGAACAGACACTGTTTTCCTGGTTAATTGCAGAAATACCCAGTCATTACAACCCATTCAGACATTTCCAGGGTAAGCATTACTTACACATAACTCAACAGAGTGTTCAGAACTTGTGTTATTAATGACCCTGTTCTTATTTATAACAGAAGTGGCCAAATTCCATTTCAGTAGGTGCTAGATTTGGTAACTGTTGCAGCTGCTGCTAAATAGAGCTAAATGATCCTATATCCTACACAATGACCCAGTCTCTTAACTCCCTGTGTGAAAGTAAATATAAAGCTTCATACAAAAAACTGTTTAAATTACAGGGAAAAAAACCTCCCAAAACGAAACAGATGCAAAGTTTGAATGCAATCAGCTAACTAGACAGTGCCTTAGTTCAAATGAGAATACTTTCCTAAAGGCAAGCACCTATTTTATGAAATGGGCATTTCCATGAGATTTTCAGTTATTTCAGCTTGCGGTAAGCAAAATATTCTCAATTACTACAGTAGCTTTTATCTCTCTTACAAGCACTGCTCTGAGGATTTTAGACTGTTGTGTCATTAATAATGCAAAAATCATATTCTACAATGAATACAGTACATTCACATAATGCCAGCTTTTCTCTGGTAAGATGAGAGCAAAAATGAAGAGCAGGCATTTTCAAAAAATGAAGGCTGTACCTTCTGCAAGGATATCTTTTCTAGCTCACTGGTTTCAAAAAAGAAAAAAGCAACATATTTTTCTCTTTTTTTTCCTTTTCATTTTTGAAGCATATTAGACCATCTTAAAAATGTTAAGAAAATAGCTGTGAAGGAAATCTACTTATTTTTGTAAGAGAAATACAGTGCCTATATTGCATATAGTGAATACAGATGTAGTCATCCTTCCAGTGAGAACATATTGAAAGCTGAGACTTAAACTAGAAGTTGATTCTAGTGTACCAAGACATGCTTTTTCGAAAGCCTCTATATTAAAAATCAGACAACTTGCTAACACAAAAGTCATTAAAATCAGACAAATTTCTGAAGTACAGTTTCTCTTACTGTAGAATTTATGAAAAACAGGTATCTTGAAAATAGTGCACGCTCATCTTCCCAGGCCTTTGCATTCTCATTTTCATAGGCCTTTAGCCACACAATCAGAGGTAAAAAGAAATGTTATTTTATACCAAGATTGCTAAATTGTAGATTGTGTTTGAGGCACAGTTATGTGCGTATGATGTAAAAATTACTTTTTCCTCAATTTTAAAACCTCAAGCATACATTCTCGAGGTTTCAGCATACTATTCAAATAATCAGTCTGAAAGTGAAAATAGGAACATGTAAAATGCTAATAGGAATGAAATTCACTTCTGAATGCTGGTGCACATGCAACGCTTCCTACATTAGTTAGAAGAAACAAGTTTTTGTTTCCCAGGACAAAGCAGTTTGTCCTTCACTATAGCTACAATCCCAGATGTTTAATTCTAACATTCATTCACATTCTGCTGATGCTACATTAAATGAAGAAAATTATACCCCTTCTTTGGATTTTATTTCCACACACACGTCCACAATCAGTTCAATCTTTTTTTTTGTACAGCCACGGAAGATTATTACTATTTTAATCCAGATCAGCTTGTCATTTGGTCCTTTTTCAATGTTTGCTTTCACTCCTGTAACAACTGAAATACAGGTAGAAAGTACCGCAGGACTGTGTAGCAATATTAAAAAAGAGGAACAAAAGTAAGTCAGAAAAGTAGAAATGCAACACTTTTTCCTGCACAGAAACTGAAATAATGCATCTCCACTGAACAGGAAGGAAAAAGCACACAGAAGACTGAATCTCCTGTAAAATCTGCTGATTGTAGTAGCCTTTTCAGCTTCTCTTGAGAAGATTTCAACTTTGGGCAGTATCTCAGCATTTGTGCTTCATGGCAAGCTGAAAAACAAAGAAAAATATTAATTAAAAAGATATCATCGAGAACGACAGTTGTATCAACCTAATGTGGTTAGTCTGGATAAGAAGAGTTTGTGAGACAAATTCTCCAAAAGATGCCTGAAATCCATTAACTTCTTTGCATACAGATATACAGTCACTCACTTTCCTGGGAGACACAGGCAAAGCCTCTATTTGCCATGCCAAGGAGGCAGGATTTATCTGCTTTCCCAGCTCTGTTTCCCAATGTTCCAATATTTTGCTATCTGTGATAAAGGCTACAGCAAGACATCAGAAACAAAGACATGCTTAGAAGAATAGTAATTTTGACCCAGTGATTTTGATTGTTAACTACAATCAGAAATTCTACATAAGTAGAAAACACCTATTTAGTAGCTCTGCCACTACATAATGATGAAAAATAAAGGACTGATTGCCTTTCCACCTTTGTGATTACCAGTTATTTCCATTTCAAATAATTAAAAAATGGACTTAACTGGGAATGAGAGAGAGAAGAAAGAGATGAAGCAAGTTAAAACCTGTATAAAATGTGTAGGCAAACTGACTTTGCAAATCAAGCAGAGAGCTTAGGGTTAGGTTCCATACAAGAAAAAAAAAATTATAACTAGATAATAGAATGAGCTGAGATGAGTGATCCCTCTGGGAAATTACCTAGAAAACAGAACTGGTAGAGGCACTTAAAATTCACTCATTTGCTACTGGTGATGACCAATAAATGACTCAAACTAAACTGACATAAACCTCTGATACTCAAGGATATGGTTACGAACACCTTTTTAAAGAAATTAATATTTGTTGTGATATACTAGAAAGGCATTTCAGCATGAAAGAACTTAAACCAACACCTTTCTTTCCTGAAACTGATTTTTTTTAAGTGTCTTTGGCAGACAACTCTGAGAAGTTTTTATTATACAGAATTTATAACTTTGAGATCCTGTGCAGTCACCAACAAATGGAAGGGACTTTTTAGAGGCAAAGAAGATGAAGAGGGTGCACAAGAAGGATTTGATACATTCCCTAAGCTAAGTTCAAGCCTTTATATAACTAAGTATAGATACATGCTGTCATTCAACAAACTCTGACAGTCAAATGTCTGACTTTAACCCACTAAGTCTTATCCTGCTGGAATCTTACCTTATGTGCAGTTTCTGCGAACTGCTGAGCACTGTTTTTCAGCTCTTCTGTCTTTTCTTCTGCACGACCTAGCCTTTCACCACGTTCATTCAAGGCCTGACTTGCCTTCTGTACTGCACTTGTCACACTGTCCGCTGCTGAATGGAGTATGCTGTTTCCTGAAACACCAAAAGAAGCCATTAGAGCATTCAAGTGTATATAGATGCATTGTATTAAATACAATTAATTTTATTTATAATGTTCTAGAGCTGGTGTGCTATCTGGACTGGCCACACTTCACTACAACCTCTCCTGAGGTGGTTGTAGAGAGTGATGAGATCCCCCCTGAGCTCCTTCAAGACTAAACAAACCCAGCTCCCTTGGCTGTTCCTCAAAAGACAAGTTCTCTAGACCTCTCCTGAGCCTTGTTGCCCTTCACTGGACACACTCCAGGATTTCAATGCCCTTTGTGAAGTGAGGGGCCCAAAACTGAAGGCAGAACTCGAGGTGTGGCCTCACCAGTGCTGAGCACAGAGGGATGGTCACTGCCCTGGCCCTGCTGCCCACACTGCTGCTGGTCCAGGCCACGATGCCACTGGCCTTCTTGGCCACCCGGGCACACTGCTGGCTCACACTGAGCCCGCTGCTGACCTGCACCCCCAGCCCCTCTCTGCTGGACAGCCACTCCTGCCCCAGCCTGTAGCACTGCCCGGGATTGCTGTGACCCACGTGCAGGACCTGGCACCTTCCCTCAGGGAACTCATGCCGTGGTCCTTGCCCGCTGACTGGGTCTGTGCAGAGCCCTCTGTAGAGCCTGCCTTCCCTCGAGAGATCAACACTGCCACCCATCCTAGTATCATCTGCAGATCTACTGAGGGTGCCCTCAATCCCTGCATCCAGATTGTCAACAAAAATGTCCAACAGGACTGGCCCCAAAACTGAGCCCTGGAGAACACTGCTAGCGACGGGTCGCCAACTGGATTTAGTTCTATTCACAACTCTCTGGCCTGGACATCCAGACAGATTTTATCTATCCAAGAGTCCATCCCTCCAAGCTGCAAGCAGCCAGTTGATCTAGGGGATGCTGTGGGAGATGGTGTCACTTTACTGAAGTTTAGATAAACATCCAACAGCATTCCCCTCACCTACATTGAGTCATAGAAGGACATCCGGGGATTCAAGTCCTCTCATAAATCCATGTTGGTTGGGCTTGATCCCCTGGTTGTCCTGGCTGTCTTCATTTTTTTCCACAGCATTAAACCCAAATACACAATGCTCTTAAATGAATTATTCTGGTAAAGGTATGAAACAAATTCAACACAGCTGAAGTGAGCACTACAGCAAATCTGCTGTTAAAGTCTGTTGCTCTTACTGACGTACAGATTCACATGAAAACAGACACAAACACACTTTTATCATTACTCTGAGAAGTGCACCTACTTGAAAAATATTCTCGGGTTAAGAAAATCAAACCCAAACATTAATTTAAAGGGCTATTTTCTACTAGTTTGTTGTAGTTTAGCCCCAGCAAGCCAGCAAGCACCACACAGCCCCTTGCTCACTTTCCCACCAGCAGGACTGGGAAGAGAAGGTAAAAATTAGAAAACTGATGGGGAGAGATAGAGACAGTTAGATAGGGAAAGCAAAAGCTATGCATGAAAATAAAGCAAAACAAGGAATTGATTCTCTGCTTCCCATGGGCAGGTAGGGGTTCAGCTGTCTCCAGGAGAGCAGGCACCCTCACACAGTTCCTCATGAAAACAATGTCATTACCCCAAACTTCCTCCCCTCCTCCTTCTTCCTCTCACTTTATGTATTGACCATGATGTCATATGATCTGGAATATCCCTTTGGCCAGTGGTCCAAGCTGTGTCTCCTCCTCCCATCCTCCCATACAGGCCCAACTTCCTTGCCAGCATGGCCAGTACAAAAAGCAGGAAAGGCCTTGGTTCTGTGCAAGCCCAGCTCAGCAGTAACAAAACCATCTCCATATTATCAAACCCATGTTCAGCACAAATCTATCACATTGCTCCGTACCAGCCACTGTGAAAAAAATTAACACAGCAAAAACTAGCACACAGTTTCATTAGAAAACAGAAGAACAAACAACCCTTTCAGACCCAGTTTTCAAATAATAATCCTTTCCTTAGAAAGGGCAAACAAACAATGAATAGTGAAAGTAGAGGCTGCCCTGAGTAGCCTGTGGAGCACAATACAAGCTGCATATGCAGGAATTCCTGAGATAAAGAAAACTGCTTTACAATTTTATTAAACTAAAACTCAACTAGTATTAAACTATGAAGGTGAGGGAGAGACTTAAGAACCTACACACAGTGACTCACAGATGATGAGCCAATATGACAAACAGCAATAAAAGAACACCCTGGCCTCCTATATACCAGTATTGTTACATTTTTACATGTATTATTGTTACATATAGGTTTGGGTGTTTTTTTGCTATTGTTGCATTTAGGAAAGGAATATAACAGCTGGCATTCTTGTTGAAGAGATTAATATCTAACAATACTGTGAGCTGGAACTTTGCAGAGACAGAAATTAATCTTTTCAAGGAGTCTCCCTTCAGACACTGATTGTAAAACCAAACAACTTTATGTACTGCACACTTTCTTACTTTAAAATTTTTCAGTCAATTGCTATTTTGTTCATAATTCTTTTAAGGAGATTATTATTTTGGCTTCTGTTGGGGCAGCTTTTCCAATAAACACATGCACTGAGCAACACTGCATTGGAAATAGTTTTCCTTTTTTGGTGGTGTGATCTAATGGCTTTGGCCTCTTGTACAGTGTTAGTTTTCTAGGTAAGAGATTTAAAAGCCCAACACAGAAATAATTCTGGTTTTTACAGGACCATAAAGCCTCTGCTGAATTCAAAGAAAGCAGGTTACACAGATAACCTTACAAAACTAAGCATCTTCTGAAGTCTTAAAATGTGTTGTGGAGCAGAATGTAACATATTGCTGACCTTCTGTCATGTCAATAGGAAAGTACAGAACAAAAATATTTTTCATTTTCTATACTCCTAGAAATATTCTTTGTTTTCAAAAATCCTAAAACTATTTGTAGATTTGTGGCCAAAGATTGGTATCTATTTCTCCATATTATTTTCAGCAAAGAAGAATGAACTTGAAAGTTTGGCACAATGATAGTAACTGTTTTTCCCTCTAGCTAACAAAATATTGTGTTCTCTCCAGTTAAGATCTGCTGCATTTTTTCATGGGCAATGACTTGCAGAGAAGCTGCTATTCTGAGACTGTTCTGAAGAACTACTTTTGGAGTACCTTTACCAATGGAATGTCAGTAAAACAATAAAAAAAATCTGCTCTCATCTATGAACAACTCAGAAACCCACACGTCAGCAGTCTACGGGATTTCATCAGTGTATTTCTAGAGCATGTGTAGGTGTTTGCTGCTGTGACTGACTATGCCTCATCCCTGTATTAGTATCACTGCAGGAATAGCAACACTTGCACTGGACATATTGGAAAATAATTCCTACGAATAAATCATCTGCAACCTGCAAAACTTTTAAGCTGTTCTTCTGAAGGTAACTACTCTGATACAAAATATCCCAAGAAATGTTTTCCATGTTAACAGAATCCTTTATGATTTCAGTAATGCTTCTCCTACTGTCCTTCACAGGATCCTTCTGGACAAAATATCCAGCTCACAGCTGGGTAAACACATCATGTGATGGGTGAGAAACCGGCTCATGGCTCAGGTGCAAACAGTAATACTGAATGGGGTGACAGCAGACTGGTGACCTGTCACTAGTGGGGCTCTGCAGGGCCCAATTTTCAACATCTTCAAAAAGGACTTGGATGCAGGACTCAAATGTATACGGAGTAAGTTTTCAGACAATACTAGATTGGGAGGAGTTGTTGGCTCCCTTAAAGGCAGAGAGGCCTTGCAGAGAGACCTTGACAAATTAAAGGGGCCATGCAATCACCACCTACATGAAGTTCAACAATGGAAAGTGCTGGATTCTGCACCTGGGATGGGGCAACCCTGGATTTATGTACAGACTTAGGAACAAGATGATGGAGAATGCTGCCATGGAAAGATCTGGGTCAATGTCAAGTTGAATCTGAGCCAGCAGTGCTCTGGCAGCCAGGAGGGCCAAGTGTATCCTGGGGTTCATCAGGCGCAGGAGCGCTGGCTGGGCAAGGGAGGGGATTGTCCTGCTCTGCTCACCTTGAGTCCTGTGTGTAGTTTTGGGCACCACAAGACTCAAAGGATATAAAGCTATTGGAGAATGTCCAAAGAAGGACTAGAAAGATGGTGAAGGATCTAGAGGAGAAGCCATATGAGGCATGGCTTGTTCAGCCTGAAGGAGACTGAGGGCAGACCTCACAGCAGTCTACAACTTCCTCATGAGGGGAAGAGAAATGGCAGTCACTGATTTCCTCAGTTTATTTTGGATATTAGAAAAATAATTTTTTACCCAGAGGGTGTTTGGGCACTGAAGAGGCTCCCCAGGGCAGTGGTCACAGCACCAGCCTGACAGAGCTCAAGAAGCATTTAGACAATGCTCTCAGGTACACGGTGTGACTCCTGGGGTGTCCTGTGCAGAACCAGGAGCTGAACTTTGATGATCCTTGTCAGTCCCTTCCAACTCAGAATATTCTACAATTCAAGCTGTATCAGAGGCTCTTACACCCCATGCAGTCAGCTTTAGGACTTTTATCATGCACAATGAAAAGTACTTCCTTTAGCTGCCATACCCCAAACCTGAATGATACAGGAATACTGTCATTATCAAGTATGTGAAGAAACTAATTGGTCTCTAGAGACACCATTATTTAGATTGCATCATTTGTTTTATCACACATTCATAAAAGGTTCATTGCATTCTCTATTAGCCCTATCAAATATATTTCAGCTAAATGCAGAGATTTATCTTTACATTAGTGGTAACACTCTACAGACTGATTTGCAAACACGAGCATTCAATTTTAATTGTGCATGCATTAATAAAACATTTAGCAACTACCTACTGCTGAGAAGGAAATAAATGTATTTAGCTTTGATTATTTGTTATTAGTATTCTTGCTGTTACTCTTCATTTTCTCATCTTGTTGTTTTCAGTAATTTTTTCTTATCTCAATCCATAATCTTTGCCTTTTGTGTTTTATGCTGGAGGGGGAGGGGAAGTGAACACTGTTGCAGTTTTGGTTGGAGCACTAGAGAGGGGAATACCATTCCTAAACCACAATGCTGCAATAAAAGACAAAATACAAGACTAAATACATTTTGCATTGATCTGATTTGAATGTTATGTTTACAAAAATCTTCTGAAGATGTTAACAAAAAATTAATGGACAATTATGAAAATTATGAAAATGCAAGACTTAGCAGACATTTTCAACAAAGTTTTAGAGCAAAATAAATATATAGATACTTATCTATATTTTCAAAATCTACAACTATTTGTGGCTTTGGGGTTTTCTTGAGTCAAACAGTATCTTGGCATGTATATTGACTAAATTATTTCCACAAACTTCTCTAAAAAGAGAACTACCCCTACTTTTAGCTCAAACATTATCATCTCCAACATATCAAATACATCTGGATGATTCCTGCTGTTTTAACTCCCACATTTCAATGTGTCTTGGGTTATGTAACCAAAAAAAGAGTATATTCTATTTCATCTGTAGAAAGCAGTTGGGAGAATTTCTTTTTCTTTATCTCTTGTAACTCCAGGGGGGAGGGGGGCGGATGCCTTCTGATACTAGACCATCTGTTAAAACCAGGTGGGGCAGTGTTTCTTATCTCTTCCACCACTGTCCACCCTCAGAGGATATCTTCTGTTAATGGGCCATCAAGGCTCACCAATGACATGACACATTACATCATCCCATTGTGAGATGCTCCACCCAGTGGGGAGAAACCAACCATTCCCTACCCAGATAAAAATGGGGACACAGGGACCCCAGACATCCTCTTTTCCATGGGATTCTCAGAGACTTGACTCATCTCATTGCATCTACAGGATTATCTCTACATCAAACAGAACCACATCTGTCATCATCTCTCCTCCAAGAGCACCACATCTGTCACTCCAGGAGGACTTATTTGGACTGCTTCCAACACCCTGGCCGACAGGGTGTCAGGTCTGACACCCTGACTCTGTCAGGGTTTTCTAGGACTTTTGTTTGTTTGCTTGCCAGTTTTTTTCTATTACTGCATTTTCATTTTTAATATTCCTAGTAAAGAATTGTTATTCTTATTCCCATATTTTTGCCTGAAAGCTCTTAATTGCAAAATTATAATAATTTGGAGGGAAGGGTTTTTACATTCTCCATTCCAAGGGAAACTCCAGTTTTCCCTGACAGATACCTGTCTTTCCAAACCAAGACACAATGGGAAACACAGAAACAAAGAAATGAAAGAAAATCAACATAGCCTGAAACACAGTAGAAAATTAGCTGACAAAAAGCCAAAAGCAGCACATGAACAGAATGACTTCTGCAGATCATAGGAAATAAAATTTATTTAAGTCGTCAAGATGAGGTGTTAAAAAAACAAAAAAAAAAAAACCAAAATCACGAAAACATGACAAAAATAAACTACCTTAATAACCTTAAGAGTTCGACAGTTCAGTATTTTTATTGCATAGCAAACATAATGTATTCACATTTCTCAGTGTGGCTTGCAAAATCTTAGATCTAGAAACAGTGTATTGCAAAAACACAACCCTTGTTATGGTTCTTCAACGCACTACGAAAAACTCTTCTATGGGCAGTTAAGTAGGACAAGCTTTCTTTCACAGTTGTAAGAAAAAGGAAGTTTTATCTCTGATGCTAGTGCCTTTTTAAAAAATAGTGATATTAAATAACATAGGGGCTATTAGAGTAAAACAAAAAATATTTTTTTCATTGATGAGGTATCTTGATAATGAAAATACCTCCTGCGCTACTGAGATTTTCTTTTATTCAGTACTCCACAGCAATGATATCATGTAAATTATTCATACTTTTGAACGGCTTAACTAATTTCAAGCAGCAGAATCAGAAAAATTGCTTTAGCATATCTTTGTGTCATTCTATTATAGGAATACATCTCTGATCATTACTCTGGTCAAAATGTTGTTAATCTTGGGGTAGGGGCAAGGGCTGTGGATTATGCTGTTACCTTTACTGCATTTTCAGCAAATTTATTCTTTTTAAGCAAATATCTTTTTATAGATAAACCCTGACAAATTAAAATCAGTATTAAATTACATTTAATCATGATGGTTAATATTAAATGGGAGGATTGGGCTACATGATCTCCAGAGGTCTCTTTCAACCCTAACCATTCTGTGACTAGTACTCCTATTAATGACAAACCATTAGAGTCAAGATTTTGAAGTTCATATAAATTTGTACCTTTGGGAAAAACTTCATCTCTGAAGACTCAAAAGGGAAAAAAATGTACGTAATGATGTTGAAAACCCTGCAGGAAACAAGCCTGATTTGTTCTCTATAAATGGTAATTTTCTTGGAGAGTATAAAATCAATAATGTACAAAAATCTTACTGTGCAGTGACATTTAACCATTACAACAATTTTGAGTTAAAAAGTCTTACTCTGGAAAAGTTCTGGAATTCAGCAGGATCTCAAGCAATACCACTATTACAGCCAACCTGACAAGAAGTAGAATGTGTAATTAAAACAAAGAACAGCAGCTACACAACATGGCAAGCTTTTGTTTGAGAATGAGCTGACAAATTTAAATATTAATCTTAAAGCTGCTTCCCTGGGGTCACAAGTGAGAGCTGTGAGAGTTGTGAACACTGAAAAAACTTGCAAGCTTTGCTGATTTTGATCAGCTGACAGGTAAAATAAGTGGAAATAGGATAACTTCCATGTCCATTTTTATTAACATTGATGTCATCTTATAAAGAAGATGTATGACTTTTTTTTGTTAAATCCTTCCAGCCATTTCTGCCAGTAGCAAAATGCTTTGCTTACTACATTTCTTCATGACAAACTGAAATATTCAAACCAATTTGATTCAAAATCAGAATATTTTTCTGTAGGGAATATTCAGAATGATGAAACGGATTTCATATATGATAAGAAAATCCCCCAATCAGTGACTACTATGAAGAGTTATATTTAATATTTAAAAGAAAAAAAGCAATCCACTTTTAATGAAAGCCTATGGTACAAATGATGCAAAAAGGATCAGTCACCACCCAACACTCACCACTGCCCTAATGCTCAGCTAGTCCCTGAGCAATGTCTACATTGAGAAAAAGCAGTTTCTCCTCCAGTTTTATTGCTGAGCATGCTGTTACTTGGCATGGAGCATCTCCTTGGTCAGTTTTGGTCAGCTTGCCTGTTTGTGTCCCCTCTCAGGCCATTTACTAGGGGGCAGGCAGAAGGAGGAGACCATGAAGGTCTTGACACTGTGTCAGCACACCTCTCCTAAAACACCAGTGTGTTGCCAATACAGTTTTGGTCATAGATCTAAAATACAACACTGTACTGGCTGTTACAAAGAAAAATAAGCTCCATCCCAGCCAAAACCAACACAAAGCCTAATATACCTTACCCTGTCAAGGCAGTCCAAAGTGTTAACACATCCCCTGATGCAACTTTGTTGTTTTGTTTCAAATTGAATTCACCAAAATGTTGACATTTCTTTTAGGGTGGGTGGGAGATTTAGACAGCAATATGCCCTGAAGGTGAACCACAGGACTTTTCTAAACAAAGGTATTTCTTGCAGACATTGTGTCAATACTATTGACTGAGCTTCTGCTTAAGTAGTGCTAATTATTATTGAGAAACATAATGCATTAACGTGCTACAATGGAGGCGTGGAACACAGTGTATTTGTCAATAGATTCCTATTTCTTCATCAGGTAAGTAACTTTGAAAATTCTGTGTTTGGTATTTAAAAGTATATTCAAAATCACCGACTTCTATTATCGTATAAACTGACAATGAAGTTATGGCTCACGAATAAGAATGAAGGCTGAGTAAGAACTACTCAAGGTCAGGATTAAATCAGTCAAGAGCAATGGTTAGAAAATACCAAATGAAAAATGCAGCATCTGACCTGAGAGTGACTGGCTGTGCCAGCCCTGTCCTCAGGGTAATCCAGGAGCTATGCATTTAAGGACAATATTTAGCTGCATCCCAATCACCTAAGATTGGTATGACTGACATATTTTATGCGAGAATAGTTTTTTCTGCTAATTATGCCCATTACTCTCATCTGTTTCAATCAACCACTGTCAATAAAAAACAGCTTGAGTGTTGCTCTTGTAGACAGCATTTTACAAAACCCCATCCCTTCTTCCACTCTCCAAGCTGTACTGAACCAGTGAAAACAATGCTTTAGAATGAAGCAAGTGACCACAGAAAGCTCGAGAGGAAATCACAAGTTTTGCTAATCTGAAAGTTTCTTCTATTCTGTCAAGGTTCAGGTTACTCCCACATATTAGCTATGTTCACCAATCAAAATCATATATTTTGTTGGAAGAAAGAATTAAAGAATTATGCTACAAAAATACAAGTTAAGACCTGCTCATTACTGCAACATGGCACTGAAGACATGAAGGCAAATCTCCTTCCACTGCTAAGACTGTCATGAAATTGCTCACAATAAGGAACAACTTAGTCTGGAATGATGCCCAAGAAATACCACAATAATTATAAAGGATTAAGTGAACTCTAAGCATCTAACTCAGGAAGCTACAGTATTTCAAAGTCAACAGATTTAGACTGATGACGTTTCAACCAATGGTGGCATGTCACACATCCATTAGCTGCCTCTCCTTGCTGAGCACATTTGTTTTGTTGGAGTCATCATTACCAGAGAGTTACATTTCCTAGACTAACATTAACCCAAGGCTTTCCATCACATCTGTAACACAACAGCTGGTTATAAAGGTCCACAGGACAAACATGTTCTTCTCCTCCTTCATCCCTGTCACCTCCTTCTCAACTGTTACACATCCTTTCATGTAAATTGGTGCTGTGCTGACAGCCTTGGTTAAGAGCTCTCTTGAATAAAAAAGGGAAGAGCTACTAAAAAGACCCGAACAGAAAAAATCATTTCTGACCTCTCTTAAACAGCCACGTGAAAGCCTTATTAAACAGCCTGAGATAATATGTAGAAGATTATAGAAACAGTACTTCTGTGATTGTAATCCTGTAAGATAATACACTCTTACAACTTAATGAATTCCTGTATCACGTGGAATGGCATGTTCTCTAGATAATTTCAATATTTAAATTATCATCCAGGAAGGAAGACTAAGTGATCTGAAGGACCGAACATTCATAAAAAGTAGAACCTTCACTGGATTTCCAGCTTTGAATCTGAACTTAAATCTGTACATCAACTTCTCAATTTATCTTTCAAAGATAATTTACTTCCCAACTTACATTTGATCCATAAAATCTAGAAGTCTCACAGCCTCCACAGGAGGTTTGCCATGGACTTTCATCTTCTTTGAAAGTAAACAAAACACTTATGTAATTCTTTGCGCCTGAAACTGGAAAGTTTATGGCCTTCAAAAAGCATTAGTGACCAAGTCTGGTAACTATTTTCATGTAAGTGGTACATATTCTGCACTTAATGTAGCCTTTACCAATCATGCAACATTAAGAGTCATTGTACTCCCAATGAACACAATCAATGGTTCCACCTCTGTAAAAATCTTATTCTGCCCTGAAAAGTAATACAGGTTTCAGAGTAAGAAGTGGTCTCAAATTTAAACTGGTTACAGTACTTTCCCCTGTTCTCATGTGGGCTAGGCAATTTCTTCTGACATACCTGGATCTTTTAATATCCATTAATACCAAAACCGGCCAGGAACAGATGTAAATATAAAAAGGTGGGCAAATATTGCATATTATCTTGATGCAAAGAGACTTCTGCATTAAAAGGTCACCTAATCTGGTATTTTGTCTGAAGCATGTAACACAGAAAAAGGAAAAAAAAAAGAACCAGTATTGCTCTTTAAGCCTCAATAAAACTATTCAGATTTGACCCCATACTTTTCAGTCTTCCTGATTTGCCATACATGAAATAAAACCTGTAATATCTGTCATAGTATTTGCAGCTACACACTGCTTAGTTTTGTGTATCTGAAATCTTGTATTTTTAGGGCCAAAAGAGGGCAAATTTAGCTCAACTCTTACATGAAGAAAAAGCATATTTTATTCCTGCTAGTAGTTAAATAATACCTATAACCCTGGGAGTTAAATAGATGTTTGCATGCTATTTTTAACAATAACAAAGAACACCTTGTGCATTGTAACATTATACTTTTAAAAAGGTCCTACCAATTACAGAGAATGTAGGAGGCAAAATGATCATCCTGACTGTTCAGCATCTTCATTAGCAAGCAACAAAACAAGATAAGCCTTACTGACAACAGAGATAAATTTGTTCCTCTGCTCTCATTAGCCATGTTAGCTCCTCAGATTTGCAAGGTACATTTTAAGATGGAAAAAAAAATTAAAATCAGTCTAGTGAGTAACATACCAATTCTCGTTTTAGCCTTGAGTTTAACCTATTTTCCACTAAAAAAAGCTAAAAAAGAAAGGTACATGCTTTTTCTGGATTGAATGACTGATGAATGTGTATATATTTCAGATTCCTGCAAGAGGCTGTGAAATCTATCTGAGGACCTAAGTAAATGCTTTGATTTCCAGACTGTTACAACTAGACTAAGGATAGTATTCTATTCAGTAGTTGAATGATGCTTGACATGTTTGCACGAGCTTTCTTAATCACAACTTTGTGAAAATCTTCTAAATGAGAAACTGATAGAATAAAATTTCTTCACTTTTGCATCACTATCAAGTATGAACCTTGTAGAGCAATCACAGTATCCAATACTCAACAGTCAACTAATTGTGAGCTGAAGTTCACAGTGAATGAAGAGAAGTCTGCTATGGTCCTGGAAAGGGGACAAGGGAGTCTGAAAGACCTTAATTTGTCTAAAGTGAAAGCATATGCTACTAAAAACCTGTCCAGGCCAGCAATGATTATCCAAACTGGAAGCCTTAAGTCAACACTGAAGAGAAATTTATACTCTGTACCTTCCTGCCCAAATCTATAATCAGTTTTAAAGTATCATATTAGCACCAGCCTTTGAAGAGAAGGAAACAGAAAGAATAGTGTTTAAATAGGTGTGCAAACTGAGGCTATGTACTGATTGGCAAAAACAGCACCTGGCCAAGGTAGTAATTTTATACCTTTGCCAAATGTAAATAAAAGCAAATATGGAAAAACCCATTTGATGTTAGTGGTCTAGTAGTGGAGAGGGAACAGAAAATGTTATACAGATCTATCAACTATGTATTACTTTAATGAGCAAAAATATGTAATGCAAGAAAGTCTGCAGTAAGTGAAGGTGATGTACATCCAATCTGTTTTGCATTTTATGAGTGAGTTTAAATACTGTGAAGAGAGACAGAAAATCAATAAATTACTTACTTAGAAAATTACTACTGTGCCACAGTGGGCATTCTGAAACAATCCTTTTGTAAGTAATTCTGAAAAATACAACATTTAGACCTAAGACATCACCAAGACTACACACTGTGTTCTATTTCTTAGTATTTTATATTGAACAATAATTCTAATACATGAATATCAAAATATTCAGTCATTGCAACTAAATTCTGTGAGCTATTTTTTAAATGGCTTAAGTAGCCTGGAAGACATTTTCTCTTTATGTGCTACCTAGACAGATGGTCTACAGTCCTGAATATCTAAAACTAAGCTAGGACAGACTGACTGTTAAAATAGAGGAATGGAAATCAGAATTAAACAGAATTAAAATGGGCTATTTTATGCATCAGCATTGCCAGTAGACTTTAAAAAATTATGTACACAGAATTGAAATGGAGAAAAGATGAAAATACAAAGTATTTCACTGTTCAGCAATAAAATAATTAATAGTGTTTCTTTGTTGTAGATTTAGTTTTGCTGGACACAAAATTGATTATGTATTAACAAATGGAACAATAAAATTAAATCTTTATTTCTTTATTCCTTTAACTAGGCTCCTGAATCTGAAAGTTCTACTCCAGGTGACCTGGAAAGGATTATGTTTTATTAGTGTGGAACAAATGGATCTTCTCCCAGTATCCCAGGTGCGGAGTAACACTTTTTATCCTCTTTCCCTACTATTCCAAGAAAGTCTGGAGATGAAGAATGTAGCTTAACTGATGTCATTTGCCTTGTCTTCACACAGACTTAGTGTGGACTTTTTCAAACATTTAAATATGATTTTTCTAATTTAGTTTTTCCAAACTTAGTTTTTGGAAGTCCTGGACCTGGAAAGCTATATTCAGAGCTAGTCTGAATTGTGAGAACATGGCAGGAGGAAAACAAGGCTGATTTGTTCCACTGTGGCTGTGTATTCTGAGTTGCATGTTTTCAAAGGCTTACAATAATGCAATAAACCACCCAAAAATACAAACAAATGAAAACCTGCAAAAACCTGCAGCCTTTATACTCTACAGTATACAAATATTACAAATTAAAACACAGCTATCAAATAAACAGTGTATCTGAACAATCAGGAAAAGAAAATATTAGTAAATAAGACTATCCAAACAAGGTCTTCTACTTTCTTATGTCAATATGGGAACTGTGAAAGACAAAGAAAATGCTAAAGTGCTTTAGAAGAGAAATGATCTATGCTATCAAAGTAGAAAGAGAGCCATTATACATACTGAACTGATCCTATCTGTGTCAGCAGAAGAAGTTCAGAAGACTGGAAATGGTCCACACTAATGAACTCCTGCTAGTCACTATGGATTACAATGTACCAAGTTTAGAACGATTTTTTGGAACGGAGACAATGCTGGACAACATAATTCACACTCCCCATTGACTTTGTTCTGATATATTGTAATGCTGTTGCCTTATGACTTTCATAGGGACTGATAATGAAAAACATGGTATACAGGATTTTCATACAGAAGATCAAGAAGTGATTCTTTAGACAGATCCTTTCTGACAGATAGTGGCAAGAATTAAAATTCAAAAAGGCAACAAATGGATAACTCTGCAGCAACTATACAGAAATTCATTAAGCACCATATAGCTCTGCTTATTTCAAATAAGCTAGTGACTATGTGATTTACAAACAAGACAAAGGCAAATATTCAGAGCAGTGTCAGTTAGAAAAAGCTGTTATTTTCTTGTCTCAACTAACCTGAGAATTTATGCAAAATTTATTCTCAAGGGTCTAAGAAGCTCAGAAATATTGAGAAATGTATCTGGGTTCATTCAACAAAGTATGTTCCATAGAGGTATTTTGAATAGTTATTACTACTGATGCACCACTTGCATTTACTTTCCAGACTGGGAAAAAAAAAGCTGTATTAAATTACATAACAGTGAACTAATGTGGAAACGTAAGAAATACTGAGTTGCAGGAACAGAAAAGGAAGATTTTAGTTTTTGAAACAGCAGGGCATTCAGGTGGTGGATTTTCCCTTTAACCGATGTGTCTATCAACCAAGGCTGCTTTTTTTCCTTCTTCAAAAGAAATAGAAAAGCAATTCTATTTTTCATTTCTAAATAGTTCTGAAGCCATTATGAACAGTTCACAGCAGAGGTCAGCTAGGTAAAAGGCAGTTTTATATAGGATGAAGAAGTTCTGTCTGTTCTTGCTTGGTTACACACAAAGGTGACCAGAAGATAGCTTTCACCGATCACGTAATGCTCAGCAGCACAAAACAGAACATCCATCCATCTCATTTTAAGCAAAAATGGATTAATTCCAAAATGCTGTAAAATACACATTCAAACCCAAGACTATGTTTTATCCATACACAAACGTATCTACGTAAGTATAAATATACTGAGTATGTGCAAATCAGACTTGTACCTTCAAAATCTATCAAAAACACTATACTAATGAAGCTGGGTGAAGTGAAACAGTGAAAGATATCTTAGCAAGGGTAAAACTGGCAGTGAATAGCTCTGCCACTATGATCATAAATTATATTCAAGATGAATTCCATCTCTGGGTAAGAAGTGCCTCAAGAAGTCCTTGAGGTGGGCTGACAGGACTGACAAACTGAGTGTGCCATAACTCAGGTGTGCTAAGACCAATCGATGAGTAAAGAAAAGCATCAACCTTCAGCTTACTTATCATCATTTTCTATGGGACAGCACAGCAAATACCAGCTACCTGCAGAGAGCATTTGATACATGTTGCAAACTTTCTACTAATATCATCATTAGTTTATGAGTCCAGGCAGTTGTATTTCATCTTAACTGTATAGCTGGAGGATGTGATCTCTAGTGCTCATTCCCTGTAATGCAACATGGGAGCCAGGCTAGTTTTCCTTGTCATAGGTAGGAGTTTCTTAAATAAGGGCTTTTTTATTTTCTTTATACTTTATTTTTTTGTGATCATGATCTGGTCTTAGTGCTAATAAATGTTCAAATTCAAATTCAAATTCAAATTAAAAAAAAAAAAAAAAAAAAAGCGCGCTGTTATTTATAGTTTTCCACACCAACTACATTCACACACTTCATGATTCTTCTAGGGCTCAACATCACCCTAGAATTTGATGTCTCCACCTTCCTAAATCAATACAGTATAAAAAATTGAAGTTTAGTCAAAATAACAGACATTAGGAATTAATTTTCCTTTTTACAGATTCCATTTGTCTGTCACCCAGGACTGCTTTTTTTCCTTCTATACAAGAAACAGAAAAGCAATTATGTTTTACATTTCTAGCAGTTCTAGAGAATATACAGAACAAGGATTAAGAGCTGAATGGACAGGTCACAAATGCCTTACAGAAAATCTTATCTTCTCCCATTAATGTTTTTAATTACTGGCCTTGACACCAGGACAAGTTGTTACTGTATAATGTGTATTAGTTATAAATTAAGGAAATACCTAACTAGGATCAGTTTCGAATTAACACAACCTTTACCTGCTTTCCAAACTGAAAAAATGTATTTAAACTTGTAAAACTTTAAATTCTAATCTAATACATTTATAAAATTAATGCTAACTTAAGTAAGCAATATTTTCAATAATAATTAAGATTTATACTAAATGACAATCTTACCAACCAGACAGTTGGAGAATCAGTAACTATAACAAAGCACAGAATTCCAGTCTGGCTGTGTAAACATCAAAACCTATCAACTGCATACAAACAAAAAAAAAATCTCATTTCTATGGCAAACAGCAATATTCAGCATCTTGAAGATAACACCTCACTTAGACCTTCACTATTCAGAAAGTCAAGCAAATATGTTGCTTAACATTTTCTATGTTACATTGTCTCAGACTTATAAGGATCAGAAAAAGGAACCAACCTTTATGATGATAAATGTCCCTTCTCAATTTATTTATCCCTACAGATTTTGCAAGAACATAATGCACCTTTTTTTTTTCTTTACAGCAGTCCCCTTTTAGAAGTTAATTTAGAGCTCTGATTATATGCTAAATTTCTATGGAAAAAGATCTCAACTATTCTTATTCATTCTAATCTCAATAGATGGCTTTTATGTTTAAGATCACGAAAATACATATAGTTAAGTAAAACTGCAAAGCAGAATCAATCCTGACGTGAATAGGCAGGGCATAAAAGCAAGCACCTGAAATAGTCTTTGGCAGCAGAAAATTAGTTTCTAATATTTTAATCTCTAGAATGACAATAACTGAGTATTTGGTATATGTTGGCAAGAAATATCTAAATAAACTGCAAAGAAATTGTTTATGTATGGGAACTTGGCTAAATTTGGTTAGTCATTTCATCAGCAAAACACCACCAAAATAACAGATATTTCAGATAATTCTTCTTTGGTTTTTTAAAAAATTGATCAATTAATTAATTAATTTATTGGAGGTCACATTCATTTCCATCAGAATTAATTTATAAGTGAATGTCTATCAGGTAAGAACTGAACAAGCAGCTACCAGGTATTTGATAGGAGGGAGGGCAACACTTGTCTTGTTTTGCCATCCTAATTCACAGAATCATAAAATGGCCTGGGTTGGAAGGGACCTTAAAGATGATCTATTCCCAAACCCCCCGCATGGACATCCACTAGATCAGGATACTGAGGGAAATTCCTAACACAAGTTTTCATTCATCTCCTTGAGTCAGTCATTAATCTTGGTCAGTATGGTAAACACCACCAATGTTTAGCAGGTCACAAATGTGGTAAGCCAAGATGAGTAATATTGTATGGAAAAAGTACTCATTACCATTCTTGCACTGGCATTTTATTCTTGGAGGAAAAATAGTGATTCATTAATAACCCCAGCAGGGTGTCCTACAGAAAAGGTTACAAAGGTAAAGATGTCATAATTTTGGGTTTCCAAGAATATTTTGATTTATTCAGCAGAACAATTGTTAAATACCAATGCATATATGTAGACAAAGCTTAAAACCAAACGCATTTCTAATATGCATCTAAAGGTGGCAGCAAATGTTTGTTCTTTATTACAGGCCCCGACTTAGACCTTGAAGAGCTTCAAATGCTGTATCTCAAGATTCTATCCAGAATTGAGAGTCAAATGCATCCCCAATGTCAGTTTAATGTTAAGTCAAGAATCAATGAACACAATCTCTAAGTGATGAAATTTCTGCACACCAGCCATCTCCAACTTTGCTTTTTATACTTACTGATGTAAAAGCAATACAACCTGACTAACATGGCCACCATATAACAACATAACACAAAGATACCCCAAATTAGACACATTCCAGTATCAGAACCTGTATGTTATAAAGGTACATAAGGGGAAAATATTTCCTACCTCAGGCAAAAAAAAGGCCTCTAGCCCCAAAGCCTGCCTTTCCTCTCCACCATAACATCCACAATGCACATAAGTTGTGGAGAGGGCTCAAGAAGACAAACTTGAAATATTTCATATAAAACACTACAAGGAGAAGTCTTGCTACAATCTGCCTAAACTTGAATTTGTTCTTTCTTCTCAGAATGAGCACCCACACCTTTAGTCAGTTCTCATTATTGCTGCACATACAGATGTCATTAACCAAGTTATAGAAAACAGTTTAGCCTATTTAACTCTGCAGACTATACTTACATGACATGCAAATGAGAATAAGGCAAAAAAATGATTCTGCAGAAGGAGAGTCAGTGGCAGGGTTCTGGTCTATAGGGGGAAGTTGTGTGTGTATGAGAGAGAAAGGAGGTAAAAGGAGGAAGACCACAAAGATGGTCTGGAGTTCCACAGGAACACCCTTATCTACTTAAAGCTAAGCTCCTAAGCACTTCCTGCAGAAACAGGAGCAGCATGAATTTCACTTTCTTCACTCTTTATTCTTTAGGCAGGAATAAGGTTCAATAAGATAAGTGGGCTTGTAAACAAACCCTTCAAGTTCTTTCATCTTCAGTTCCACTTAGGAAAAAGGGTTCTTTGGTGGCAACTTTTTTTAATTTTTGAAAATATGCATCACCTACAAGATATGCATTACACATATGATGGGCATATCCATATAATGGCTTAAAAAACCATATGGGTACATGCATACATATATATTCTAATAATTTATTTTTTAAAATTTTGCAGAGTATTAGAAGTTAAACTGGCTAACCATCCAAAAGAAAAAAAATATTCATTTTCACATCTCAGAAAGTTCACAAGAATATCACTTAAAATATTATGCTACTTTGATTGATGGGATGAAGTGACAAGCCTCATTTTGAAATATGACTGCACTAGGATTTAAGCATGATTTGAATATACTGCTTTGACTAGTTAGCAAAATACACCAACATAACAGTAGCAACCAAAAAAATCCAAGTTGTGAATTCTCAACTAGATATAATAAAATTCAAGCTATATTCTCAGGTGTAAGTTCTTTAGTTTGCTTTGCCACGTTTGGACCTTACTTTCTGTAGTCAGGATGACTGTGAGCTTGACAACCCACTGCAACATATTTTCCAGATAATACCTCTTAGTGTTTCAGGTTTTGGACTAAATGGTTTTGATACAAACAGCTGGCTCAGTGAGGCTCACACACAGCACGTTACTGAAATCTAGGGTCAATTATTACTTGGTTTAGAGTTCTTCCAGTTTCTGTTAAATTTAAACCTACCCACAGGGAGTGTATCATCCAGTGTGAGGAAAAAGTTGATAGTGTGAAGAGCAGCAGAAACACAGCAGTATCCATGAGGAGATTTATTAGTAGCTATACAAGGTCCATATACAGCACTGTGTGTGCACACAATCACGCACAGACCGCACCTGTGCCCAGTCAGAATGACACGCACGGAATATGGAAATGGTCACCATCTGCTATCAGAGGACTACTGAATACTCCCGCTTTATCTAGGGAGTTGTCAAAGGGAGAGTGTGGGTGTGCCTCGTGGGACATGGTAGGGTCTAGTGTGTGTTGAAAAAGTAGAAGTTAAGCATCTATTTATGAACCTCAGTGGCAATTTTTTTTCCACTGTGATGACGCTTGTTTAGGATAAAGTTAATAATTGGGCCAGTTGAATCAGGAACTCAGTTTTGGACAGGTCAAGTTTAGGAGAATAATACAAGTTCAAAAGTAAAGTATGTTGTGGTTTATGAGTAACAACAGGAAGGATGGAAGTGAGAAACATTAGCAAACAGATAACCAAGATAATACTTCACATATGCAATAGAAAAATTGCAGAGTAAATCTTCACCCATTAATGCAGCTCCCTCCTCACCACCACACCAAAAAAACCCCAAAGGAAATCCTACTAATGTGGAAAAGGAAAGAATAAGAGAAGACACAAGAAATTTTGAACATTTTTTCTTAGTTTGAGAAGGCACTAAAAGAAAACTACTGATTGACAAAGTAATTTGTATCTGTTATTAGTTTCAGTAGCTAAAATGAAAAGAATGAAAACGTAACAGAAGACTGTGAAGTGGTGCTTGATGGAGAAATGCTGGAGCCTAGAAGTGCTTACTGCTAAGTTAGCATATTCAGACCCATGATTTCAAGATGTCATCAGCCTGCAAGCTTATCTGAACACACAATAAATCACATGCAAATCATTTCATGTCCGATTGCAAAGTATTAAGCTTTGATTCACTTACCTCCCATAATTTTAGATTGGCAGTTGATAAATTCTGGCTTCTTGTCTGTAAGGTATCGCTGACAAGTGTGATGTAGAACCTGAAAGAATGTGCATTTTTCTGAAGCTGTGTTTGCTACCCATTGGTCAAATGCATTTTCAAATAGTAAATCAAATTCTGGAGAATCCTAGAAGAAGAAGAAAAAAAAGACTTGTTCTTATTCTAGTTTTAAAAATTATTTGGAGAAAGATATTTTTCAAAATGTATGTGTTGCAAAAAGCAGAAAGGTCATGCAACTAATAACTATCCTGGTATTACTGCATATTTTTGAATGAAAAAGACAAAGCAGGCAGGAAGGTTTTTTTCTTACTGTTATTTTTAATGAGGAATAATCAGCAATGACAAAAATATCTGAAAACAAAAATAATTTAGATCAAAACATTATAAGTCCAATTCTCATAAGAAACCCTTGCTATCTTCAGATATATAGTTATTTATGCCTTCTATATTATGCATTTTCATGAAATATTGCAAAGGACTCAGGATAACATGAGCAAAAGGCCACTCCCAGAACAAATCACAGTGCAGCTCTATACCAGATTTAGCTGCCAAAATAAAAGCATTTTATGCAAGAAGTCATGACATATATTTAATATTTGTGAAACACTGATTTGCAGTCTCATCTAGTAAATGTTCTTTTCCAGCTGATGAGACTGGGAATTCACAGGGAGATGAGTTTGAAAGAAACATTTCTAAGCTTAAGAGCTTGGTATGACTTTCAATCTGTTATGTACATAGCTGCATAGCAGATGCTGCCAAAGGGCCTAAAACTCTTATCCCTTATCTATTTGTCATTTCGCTTGTTTTCATAGTTCCTTTACCCACAGAAAATATAATTTCACTCCTAGCATTTCATAGGCCAGTGGCCAAGGGCTTCTCTTTTGTACCAAGTCTTTAGGTAGTAACCAGACATGGTACTAGGCACTTAGGTACTAACCAAGGCTTGGATAGTGACAGAATTTGGTGCACCATAGTTAAGACACTTAGGTGGCTGATCAGAGCACAACTTTGAAGAAACCAAGGATGTTAGTCACAAAAAAATTTTGCTATAAAAAGAATACTAAATCACTTTGTGAGCACATAGTATGAGCGACATTTTTAACTTCTAAATATGTTGTTTTAGTACTGGAGATTTGTATGCATAAGCCCAACATATTAGTACAACTTTGTCTTGAGATAGCTCAAGGTGGGCTGTATAGTTCAAATTAAAGGAATAACTCCACAGCTATTTAATATAGGGTTGATTTGTTTTATTTTAGTTTTGGTAATTTTTTGTTTGAATCAGTGTTCACTTGCCATTTGCAGTTAAAGGACACTACCATATTTTCTAGCATAAGATAAAGATTGCAAAAATATCTGAGGAGAGGACTGTCCTAGAAAAAATGCAGGATTCACAAGATTTCACAAACTTGAATCTCAGCAATCTCTTCTGTATTTACTTCTACCTATTGCTCTATCTCACAGCACAGCTGCATGCCAAAGTAGATGTCAAGAGGCTTAAAGCTGAAGCAAACAAGGCTCTTTGCTCTTTACAAAGAAAAGAGAATGTACTAAGAAAAGTATGGAAAGATGAGAAGAAAAGATCCATATGGCTGAGTTTTATCATATTCCTATGTTTCCCATTACAATTTACTTCACATATTCCATTTAGTTATTTCTTTCTTGAGAATTTGCACTTAACCTTTTATTTCCAGATGCCTTTTGAATACAAAGAATGCCTGGCTCACAAACCAGTTACATAACAGCTCAATTTTCATTTTCTAGAAAACTGTTCCAACTCACCCGGTTGGGGTCTATGCCATTGACCTGGCGAAGCTGCTCCAGCATCCACTGCGTTCTCCTGACAAATGACGTGGAGCCTTCAAACTGCTTCACCTTCGTAATAGATGCTTGAGGTGGTTTCTTGTTCGTCACTGAACGTACAGAAAAACACATAACTGAAATGGGCTTTGTGATTCAGGAACATGCTATTTACTTCACTTATCAGTACCTGTTTGCTGGTGTATTTTCTACAGTGCCCCACAAGGCAAATACATGTCACTGATTCTGACAGTAGAAGGCATTCTCTTTCCAGGATGATGTACTGAAAAGTGTATTCCTTACTGTCAGAATGGTAGTATGATGCCAAACAAGCTGTCTACTACTCAAAATTGGATATATTTTAACCATTATCAACCTAAGGTACCAACATCCAGTAAAAAAACCCAGAACTACAACAAAGGTCTTTCCATTTAATTCTTACAGTCACAGAATGGCCTGGGTTGGAGGGGACCTTAAAGATCATCCAGTTCCTATTGCCACTGTCAAGGACACCTGGCACGAGACCAGGTTGCTCAGAGCTCCAAGATGTTCCTAAACACCTCCAGAGACAGGGCATCAGCCATCTCTCTGGGTAACCTGTTCCAGTGCCTCTCCACTCTCCCAGTAAAGATTTTTTTCTTAATATCTACCCTAAATCTACTCTCTTTCAGTGTGAAGTCATTTTCCTTCATCCTATCCCTACATGCTCTCGTAAAAAATCCCTCTCCAGATTTCTTGTAGGCTCTCAGGTACTGGAAGGCTGCAATTAGGGCATTCCAAAGCATTCTCTTCTTCAGGCTGAACAGACCCAGTTCTCTCAGACCTTCCTCACAAGGAGAGGTACATCATCAGTTACCTTACTGTTCTCTTTTCCCCATACTAATTTGCTTAAGTTTCTCATAGTCAGCAGTGAGTATTAATAATTTCTTTCTCATCTTCTCAATTTAGGAAACAGAGAAGGAAAAAAATCCAACAATATGTCCATGTAGGTATATACACCTTATTAAAAAAATCTTTTACTTTAGACTGAATTTCATATTGCTGATTGAAAAAAGCAAAATGTTTTTCCAGTCTTTTCACAACACGGCACACGTAGGTCATGCTTGTGTAACACCATCAACATTTGTGGCATTTGATTACCAGTCAAGAGACATAGGTATTATGCACTTACTACACTTTAAATCCATCTATCCATCCATTAGACAATAGTCTGTGAAAAACACAGGTATAAGATTCAAGGAACTAAATTTGCTCGGCACTTCCCCTGCCAAATATTAGGTACCACAAACAACAACCATGAATAAGAATGATATTACTTATTATAAACAAAATGTATGTTAAAAATCACAAAGAAGAAGACTGCTCTGATTTTGGAAAATAACAAAAAGGGCAATATAATGCTCAAATTAGTGTATCAAGTCCGAATCAGGTTTTCAAAGAGTACTTACTTAATAAGGCAAACTCTTCAACAGGAGGAAAACTTCCTGCATTTGTTTTCTCTAAACAAATATTCTTTTAATCAGTATAACTCGATGGAATTTCTATAAGCAGCTTCAGACACTTTCTGTAGTTAAATCTGTATTTTATTTGCATGTTACTTATCTGTTGCTGTATGTTAAGTCACTCCCAAACACATTTCCACTTTCTGTGAAGAAATAATTTGTATAATCATTGTATTACATAATCTACTAAAGCTGGTGTGTCATCTATTTTTTTTCTACTTAAACTCTTTCCTAAAATAATTTTACCCATATGGTCTGCCAAATAAGGGTATTATTGAAAAAGTCACTTTTCTCTGCTTTTAGATGCTGGCAGTTAAAGAAAGCTTCTAATATAATCAAGACTTAAACAGCAAGATTGCTTATTTTTGTGCACCCCATCAGCCCAAATATCCAGGAAAAGCAAGAGGTTTCCTACTCTAAAAATGCATGCTGCATGCATTTGTGCATTCAAATTAGTGCATGGTGAAGTACATGATTTAGAATCTTACATCAAATGGTACAGAACACGAAGATCAATTGTAGTATCAGAAAGGTTGCAGCAAAATTAGACCAGAATGACTACTGATATGCAAAGACTGCTGTTACTAAGTGAGATTAGTATTAAAGATTCATTGCTTGCTCCATGGCCCATGCATCCAAGCAGAAAACCTATCTATCCCTACAGGGTATATACAGGTTCTGTTTCTACTTCAAATCTACACAGTACTGAGTGGGAAACAAACACAAAAGCTGTAAAAGTTTACGTGCCTATCTTCTTTAAATTTACTTTTTGTATGTATTCATGTGTTTTCTATCAACTCCAGTGATCACTTTGAAACATTTTACAGCATTATACTAGACCAAGTTTCCCACATCTTCTACAAAGCAGTACTAATAGAAGGCTATTTAACAGTGGCTCAACTTTTTATGGCCTGTGGATTGTTCTCTTTCCATGCAAAATGGGCAATGATCTACTGCTAAATGAGCTATGTATTAAAAAACAAAAATTGTGCATATCATATGTAAGTCACACATATAATTAACACTAACAGCTCTGCAAAACAAAGAGTTTGACACAAGGAAGCACTAGATGGATTGTGTGATCAAACACTTCCTTTTCCCCCTCAGAGTCTCATGGATAACCAGTCATGAAATGTATAACCTTAAAGTTTAAATACAGCAAACTTCTTATTGTTCTGAAGGCTTCTACATGACATACAGTCAAGTGCTCTTGAGGGCTTTACATTACAGGAGGCATTACATCTTTCAAGGTGAGAACATCAGATTTTACAGATGATACTTAAACACTAAATGTTTAATCTCAGCATCTCCAGAAACTAGTTCATTTGACATATCCAAAATCTGTTTCTCCAAACTTCTCTATATAGCACTTTTAATAATCTATGAACAGCAGCTTTATCTTCCTTTGGAGCCATTAGTGCTCTGTACTGCAGTGAAAGATTCACATTACATTTCCAAACTTCATCACCTCCCAAAAATGCCTATTAGTGATGAACTATAAAAGCATCTTGATTAGATGATTGTTTCTGTATCACCCACCACATAACTCCGGGAGAGGCAAGGGGGCTACTCTTCTATGGAGGCACTTGGATCTTGGGTATGTCATCACCTTAGGCAGAAATTCAGTCTTAAGCTAAATGATGCAATCCTCTTGGGAAAACAGCAGTTCCTCCTCTACATCTCACACTCATGATTACTTTGCAGAGCCAAACAGATCCAGTTCCATTTCAGCTTTTGTGTCTTAGTATTTTAGGAAGCAGCTAGCATTTCTATAGCATTCAAAAAACAGCTACTCACGAACCCACTGAACACAGTTTAAAGCCATCACTGAGTCCATGACAGCTTGACAGTAATATGGCAGTCACTGTAACTCTGAGAAACCCTTTGGCAGCCGGGAAAACCATCCTCACTAGCTGCTCATTATGGTGCTTAAAAAATTAAAGCACTTCAGCAGCCACTGAGTGGGAGTTATCTTGCAAGCATGTAAAAAGTATTTTCTAAAAAAATGAAAAAATGTGGAAGCAACTACTTACACCTAGACGCATTCCCTCTCTGACAAATCATTTAGGTATTTTTCTAAGATCTTACATAATCATTATCTATCTTAATAAAAAACAATATTTAAGTTATGCTTCAATTTTAAGTGGGTTTGTTTGTTTGTTTGCTTTGCCTTTTTAAAAATTGTAACACTATTCCTTCAAACTAAGAAACTGTCGCAGTGTGGACAAATACATTTATTTGGAACCCATCAATAAATGATAGGTTCATATTGCATTTCTGTGTGTCAAAGATGGAAATAAGATTTCTACTTTTTCAGAAATATACAGTTATCAGTGAAGTAAGAAAATGTGTGAGAAATCAGCTACAGCAATTTATGATGGAAGACATTGTGAGATTTGGTGACTTTTTTGTATCCTTGTCCAGCTACTACTCAATCCTGCAATGTTGGACATTTTTATTCGGAGGACAAAGCACAAGTAACTTGTAGAAATGTCCCAGAAGTTTGAGAAAGAAATATTACATTCCTTCAAATGACAAAGTACAAAGGCTCTAAGAAAACACATTAAGAAATCTATGAGGACTGGCCCTCATTTGCTATTCTCACCTATGTAACTCCAAAGCAAAAGGCAAGAAAAGATGATCTATCTCTATTCCTCCAACATAAGAAGCTCCTCTGTCACTAAGAAAACCTTACAATTGTTTTGCCTCAATTTCAAAATCTTACTCTCCGTTTTCTTCCCAAAGCAAGGAAATGAAGACTAGGCAGGGGAAAGGACATTAATAACATATCCCCCTAACCCTAATGATAGCAAAAGTTTGTTTTACTCTGTTGTGCAAGGCTATGAGATAGTTCAAGCTACTACTGTTCAGGTCATATAGCCCACAAAGTATGGTCCTGGCAAGGAGCTTCCAGATTTTCTTACAATAACTTTCCAACAATGAGAAAACTGAAGCTGAGAATTAAGATGGAGCAAATGGGTGCATTCTGACATTTAGGTAGTGAGGAATAAGATCCAGATACATGAAACTGTCTCAGTATACCATGTGAATTTTAGGAAAACTATTTCTAGTCTGCTTTACTTGTGAGCTTTGCTACCTGTCAATTCCAGCTTTGAGTGTGAGCACCAAAAGTTGTAGTGTTTCATGTTTCCTCAGAACAGTTTCAACTAATACTGATTTAATGAGAAGTCTGAATTAATTCTAGAACTTTGAGGCTTCCCACTGTGATTGTCCAACTCTTACGTCCTGCACACCTGCCACTCTTCTTAGACCTCAGCTATCAATAATACAAAGGGATGCTCTGAGAAGACTGTGGTAAAAACCTCAGATTTATGTTGCTACTTCCAGGATTACTTTTTTTTTTAGGTACAGAGAAAAGAAAGGATGTTTGTAGCAAAAGACAGCTAGCTTCAGTGAAAATAAACAAAGCCAGCTAAAACTGGGGCAGGTTTAAATTCCTATTGCTGGTCAAGTCTTGCCAGGTGTCAAATGTTCGTAAGTTGAGGCCTGACTTCTCAGAATGCCATCTCCTGTTTTTGCCCATATTTCCTCTTCCCTTCATTTGACAGTGCTGCTTTCTCACCATCTGGGATGTAAGGAGCTGAAAGCAGGGCCAAGCAGCAAAATCCCACCTTCTCCACTTGCCAAATAGGACATGAGGATGTAAGTGGCCCTAAATACATAGCAGTGTAACCAAACATTAATTCCTTCTGTTTCTTTAGGCACAGCACAATGTTTTGACATCAAATTGGAAAAAAGAGAAGCTTTCAGATACCAAAGAGGCAAACTACTCCTAAGTCTAAACACATACTGGTTTTCCCACAGCCCTTCCCAATAGTTCAGATAACAATATGCATCATCTGTCTGCTTAAATCAGCTCTACTGCATCACTGCCCATAGCAAGTTGCCAGCCTCACGCTTCAGGATAAAAATGTATGAAATGCCTCTCTTAATTAATGTATACTCATACATTGTTCTAAATGTAGTTTTATGTAATAAATTTTCTTTCTACATGCAAGTTACCTTTATTTGTTGAATAGTAAAAGAAAAAAATCAAATATTAAAAAAATTAGTTAACCTGGAAATTCAGGTTAAGACATGTGCTGTATCTTCCCAAGATAAAGGGCTAGACAAAAGAGTGTTCTGGTGACTTTAAATTTTTTATATATATATATATATATTGCTTTGAGTTGCAATGAAAAAATACATTTTTTTTGTTCATGCGTATGACACCATCAAGTGTTACAAGGCTGAAGTGAGAGCCTGTTTGCTTTCCAACATGACTGTATTAACAAAAAACTGCTGCTTAGGGGCAGTATGCCTTGCCTTTCATTTCCCCTAGTGATATTCACTTTTCACAGAACAATGTAAATATTTGTCCTTAAAACCAGGTTTTATGACTATTCAAACAGTTGAAGCTCCCATCCATATCCATTACAGAAGACTCCTTTTTCATTTCTATCAAAATTTTAAAGCTATAAATGCAGTAATTTTTCAGTTTTAAATTAATAACTTGCTTAAATTATTCTTCAAATACTACAGCAATATAGTTTAAGTACTGATATCAAGGTAACTTCTTTTCGTAGTGGCAGTTATATATACAAATGTAGGCAACAATGGCAAGAATGGCAGACTTCATTTTGTCACCAGAGAGAAAGCTTCTGCTTAACTGCAAATATCTGGAAAGGAACCTTATTAAACACATTTTCACTTCCAAAATGATGACTGAACTTCCAGGTTTTGTTTGAATTGCCTTTTACTACTTTATATTGCAAAGCAGCCAAGTTTTAAACTTTTCCCACCTCCTTTTTCCTGCGCACAGTCAGCTGCATTTAAGGACTCAAGATACCTCTAGTCAAAACCAGCAGATTCACTGTGTGTATGTTTTTAGTTAAAACCTAGTTGAGATGACAGGACGGAGCTCAGATAGATCTACCAAAGCAGGGTTACTGCAGGGAAAGTTAATAGATATTCCAGCCATGTCCCACAGAAGAGTGATGAATTTCTCGCCACCCAGACATCAAAATCTTCATCAGGGACCTCTCAATTAGAACAGAGCTCCTGCTGATCCTGACCTGGAGCATTTTATATTAGTAGTTCACCTTGTCCTGGTATGACAGAACTTCATCTCCTTATTGGAGATATTTGACGATTGAGAATTTCACTTCACTCTATATGTCTGGATCATTTATACCTTCAATCTCTTTTGCTCTCTTTTGCTTAGAAGTAAGGCAGCATCCTACACAGACTTTGCTGAAGAGGATACTTTAAAACACTTAGTAAGCATTTATGCACACTGCAGAAAATCTCACTTCAATTTAGCTTAGAAACCAAGGCTCAGGATACAGACCATAGTGAATATGTGTGTGGGTTGTCTTTTTATCACATTCTGGTCACTTCAGCACCTGAAACTGTGAGGAACCAATTAAAATCAATACCACAAAAGTACTTGTGAACTTAAGAGGAATTTGGCGTAATTCCCGTACAAGTTAACAGATGTGCATCTGCAGCAGTGAGTACACTAGGAATTACCTCACCAGCCTGAAAACAATGTTTGAACTTCACAGCAAGTGTCCTGAGAGGCAGGAAGAGGCTCTGGAAAATTAAAGCCTGAATTTGTTACTCAGTAACTCATACAAAGAGCATGGTATTTAACAAATGGTGCTCCATTTCTAAGCTTGCTTAGACAACTTGAGAGGCTTCAGGTTCTGAAACAAACTAGCCACTGACTTCCAAGATCCTAAATTCTAAGGGAATTCTGTTGTAACACTGTAGAGGGTTTACTGGAGCTTTTAAAGTTACTTAGAAAACTGTAGGGTTTTTTTTTGATTTTGCACTGAATCAATGACCCAAAATACAGCAGATGAGACCGCTTACTAAAAAAATACTTCAAATAAGCAGATGCAAGAAAGGACTATAATAGCCATTCAAGACAAAATCCCCAGTTTTTGCCATACACTAGACTAAGTCAGAACAGCAGTGGGCAAATTATTCCATACACTTACAACTCAGACTGATGGAGAGAATTCTAGAGAACCCTTCACAAACACATGGCGTATGAAAACATCTAAATTTCAATACAAGAAACTAAAAACATTTGTCAGACTTCATCCACTTAAGGCTATGAAGAAATTGAAACACACACATACACACATTCCCAAACCAATAAACACCCCAGAAACATGGCAGTGGGGAGGTACTAAGGGTACAGCTGAAATGCAATATGAAGCCAAAAGAGAAAACAAATTTCACTTTGGAAACATTTTAAAGTTTCATTTTGGCTTCCCAGTCAATAGTGAAATGTTATTTAACAAGTGTGTGTAAACTGAACTAATTTTGTCCATCATTTGCAAATGGAACAATAGAAGCTACTACTACAGATGTACATTCCAATTTCGCTCTACCAAGTACCAATTATCAAAAAAACCCAATCCAAAACAAAAAACTGCCACGAAGCCAGAAATAAACCCATGTCTGTTAAAAGCACTACGGCTTGTCTTTTTGTTTTGAAGTACATGAACAATAGGATTTCATCTGCCCTTGTAAATAAGTAGGAATTATTTGAAAGTGTGTGTTTTGCCTGACTGGATTGGACCAATCTCCTACCAGAAAACAGCCAGTAAAGTATAAATGACTTGACAGTACACAAAGGATAAGGTAAAGGAAACTTACACCGAGGGAAGAATACTTCTTTTAAAGCAGTATCCATAGTGTTCCTAGACAGAGTACACTAATAACAGCCCTTGAAAGGGGAAAAACCAATTAATTTCTTTTGCAGATTTTGTGTATTAGTAATACATTTATATTTATAGCCAAATTAAAAACAGGTGGAAGGAAAAAAGAAGTGTTGTTCCTCAGATCCGGATTTCTCCTACATTTGAAAGGTTAAGACTAAAGATATTCTGAAGCAGATCAATGCGACGATTTTAAAGACTATGAAAGGAGAGAAAAATGCCCAAGGAACAGGTATGAAACATATAGAAAGTTGGGATCAGAAAAATCTATAGCCTCAAATATTTGAAGCAGTTTCACTTTCTAGGACACTCAGCAGTTTGAAGTTGAGGCCCCAGACATGCCCCCCTAGCCTCCAGCCATGCTGTGCACGTTGGTACAAGATCTATAATGGATGGAGCTGCTGCTGTCTTAGTGGGCAGCTCCACAGAGAACATCAGTAGTACTGCAGTCAAATTTAAAAAAAGCTCTTCCATCTATTAGGAGAAGAAAAAGACAGTGTTAAAATAGTGCAAACAAGCCCTAAACCATATCATCATCTGAAGGACAGATAATTCTCCCAACTAGGAGAAATATAGTACAATCACTTTAAAGAGGGGAGGGGTAAAATTAAAAGGAAAAGGCCCTAAAAACAGTAAGTCTGGATATGAAGAAATGCTGAAAAACTGCCAACAATCTGAACATAGAGAGAACTGATACTACAAGCAGCACTGTAACACCTTGAAGGTTTGTTCCTACTCTTGTCACTAAGTATTTATTGCAAAATGCAACGAGAGGGATGTATTTTACAGTGGATGAACTGCTCATTACGTCTCCCTGTACTCAACCTTCCTAAATGATTGTCAGCTTTCCTGTAGTACAAACTGAGATGCAGAACACCACAGGATAAGGCAAATTTGGTACCTGGCAAGACTGTTAAAATGTGAAAAAACTCACAAAAAATACCGGCAGGTTTTCTAAAACTATTTATTTGAATTTATGAACTCTAAACACAAGCAGATCTAAAGACATGCACAACCTGAAAAATGAAATCCGATGTTGCAGCTTTTTTGTCTCATGACATTTTATCATCTTGTGACTGACTTTTTTCAGACCTTTGCAGTGCATTGGAGGTAAGAGAGTGGAAAACATATACCATGCTACTTATTTTACCAGAAACTCTGGAAACACACTTGGTATGGAAAATGCATTTTATTTCTTCCAGTCAGATACTAGAAGGTTCAAACAAGACCAGATGAAAATAATTATTCTGGTTTGTTTAAAATAGAAGACCCTAAAAAAGGCTACTTCTTGTACCTACCATAACCTGTTGAGAAGGGTCAGCATACTTGCTGCCTGAATCATGAGAAAATGGGTAATTTGTGTTCACCTTCATACATCTGTTGCCACACTTAACCTAAAGCAGAACACATCAGGTGCTCCCATTTTACAGCAGGATACAGAAACACACCAAATAAAACCATATCCATTCAATAGCTCCGGAATTAACATGTACCATCCACCACTGAAAAGCAAAGTAATGTTCAAATACCAACTTCAGTAAGTAAGACTTGGCTGTGGAATTTCCTCACAAGGAAAATTACTCTGGAAAGTTATAATCAAATGCAATTTCTCTCACAGTATAATATTGTTCCATCTTGCCATGCTACATTGCTAAATTTTGGAGAAGATATCCAACTAATTTATGATTGAGCAGAAATACTTCTGGCAATATTTATCAGGAGCAAGCATAAAACCAAGTTAGGTTTGGTTTTTGTTTTTTTTTGATAGAACCTTTCATCTCTCACTAGATGTCTCACACTTAACAGCATCCTAGTTCTTACGTATGGTACTTATTCAAAGCAAAGTCAATTCAGAACCAACAGAGCTATCCAAACTCAATCTTCAGGAAAAAAATGTCCATTGGTGTATGTGATAGTCTTAGAAAGCACCCAGCTTGTTGACAGAGATTTAATCTGAATCTAATATTCTGCTCTTTCTGCAGAAACATTTTTGCTGCTTGTACCAATTACATCATGAAACGTTAAAGAAGCCTGTACACAGCACTCAGATTACCAAAACATTCCTGATTTCATGACAGACTGGAATTACTTTGCCAAAATAAGCCAGAGTTCTTTCATAGCTGCCTGCTCATTTATACAACTCAGAATCACAGAACTGAATCTGACCTCTCAAGGTCACCTAGTCAAACCCCTGCTCACAGTGGGGCAAACATTATCATTCAGTGAGGTTGCTTAATTACAAAAGACAGTAAACCAAATGAAGAACTTCACTTTCCTATGGTGATTTTTTTTCTCTCCTCTCCAGACTTGACAGCCAGCCTTCCACCCCAAGCAGTGGATTATTCCAGCCCAGGTGCAGGATTTCACACTTGTCTTGGCCAAACACCAGGAAGATCTTTCCTGTTGCCCCATTCCCAGATCTAGAGCCACCCTATTAAAAGTCCCACCTCCCTCCCCTCCAATTTGGTATCACCTGCAAACCTGAGGGACACAGCACATTCTGTTATCCTAGTGATGGAAAAGGACACGAACTAGGACTGGCCCTAGGATCATCTTCCACGCCCACCATGCCAGCAGCAGCCATCCCATTCAGACACTGAATCATTGAGTAGACACAGAACCACACCTCTGAGCCCCGTGGTCCTCTCAGCTCTTCCCCTCACCTCACAGTCCACATCTTCTACACAAATAACCCCATGTGTCTGCAAGGATAGTGAAAGCTGTACTACACTGCATTATGACTCTATTCCCATGTAAATGAGTGATATTAGATCTACTTGGGTATTCATAAATTCCTTTATGAGCATCAATTTACTGCTGGAATGTAAAACAGTGAGCTGTAGATATTCTTTTAGTGTCAGTTTTACACAATACATAATTCTTACCCTCACCAATATTTTACTTTAACATTACTTAATTATTGAAAGTTCAGGGTCTAACACTTAAAATCAGACTAATTCTGTAAGGCCAAACATAGTGTTTAAGGGCCTAGCACTGAGCAGATTTGCAAATTAAATTTGATTTGCAGTTTTCGATTTAAGTAATTTTTCCATAATAAGTATTTCAATTTCAATTTTCAATTTAAGTAATTTTTCCATAAGCTTATAGTGAGAGCTTGAATGGACTATAAAAATACATAGAAATTACATACTACTCAGAAATAATTCTGTTATTCAATTTAACTGCCTCTTACTTGGTAAGAGCATTTTCTTCTGATCAAATTCTATATTCTTAATATTTATGTCAGTCATTTTTACTGTGCTGATCTCTCTGTAAAAAACTGAAAGCACTTTAAGGTAGGGAAGTACAGAAAAAAAATCACAGTATTTCTACTAGACTATACATTTTTTTTCTTTCCTCCATTCTAAATTAAACTTATATAAAGAAACAGATGAATCTTCAAACACCAGGACTAACAATTGGATTTTTAACATATACAAAAAAATTGCTATTTTTCTAGTATGAAATTTATTACTATGCAATTTACATGCATTTTTGTATTTGCAATTGCCTTTGTAAACAGGGGGTTTTGCCAGTTGGTTATGACTTCTTGGGAGTATTTTTCTTATTCTCTGCTTTATATACCTATAATAAAGAAAATTCCTTTTCTGAAAGAAAAGCTCCTCTGTCTCTTCTGATGTTATGTACAGTAGAGTTGCTTGATTTTTCTGTCCTCTAATTAACAATATTATTATAATCTATTATACTAAGCCTCATAGCTTGTAAATTTGCTGCTAATAGCTTCTTCCCACTGTATAGTTACAGCCAACAATCTGTGATTGTTGGCTTGTCTGCTGCCTAGTCCATGAAGGCTGTCCTGTAATTAACCTGTTTGAGTCATCCATAAATACTCATTGCTAAAACCAGACAAATGGTGCAGCAAAGAAGAAAATCTGTCATCTTGACAGTAAATTGCTTAGTTTAAATGTATCAATGTGCTTTTCAAGGGTTTGGAACTACATTAAAATTTGCTGTTTAAGATACCAACAGAATGGCTTTAACTTGAGCTACAGTAGTGGCAACAACACCTCCACAGGTTTTCCTTAAGCTTTTATTCTTTGTGAAATGAAATTCTTTCAAAGCTTGCCAAAAGCCTTGAATGTATAAAACCTTTACATGAGACCAGCAGCCAGGCATGTTCTCCTCAAAAGACAATAACTGGCCTTTCCAAAATAAGAAAGTCCAACATAAAATTTGATTATAAAAATTTTAATGAAAATGTAGTTGCATTACTTAAATTATTAATAGCTGCAGACAAAAAAATGTAACTGTGTGCTGAGTAATACATTTGCAAAGCAAATCAGTGTCACTGCAACACATGCACTCATATTCAGCTTTGGCAATTCAGAAAGTAAATTCTGAACACTGATCAGAAGTTACATCAAAGCACTTCTCCTAAGGTATTTCATGAACTATTTCTTCTTATTCTACATGAATTAAGGATGTATTTTAGAAGATACTTAAGAGATTTTAGCACATTCTATGCCTCTTTGCTGTCGTCTTTATACTAGAGCAAGTGTACAAATGTATGAAGTTAATTACTGCCCCAGATTTTTATATTCTTCCAACCGTCTAAAAAAAGACTTTCCAATGACACCATCCTAAAGTAAATTGACACTACTTTCTTCACCTCCTATTAGTAATGCTATGTATTTTCATTGCAGATTAGTAATTTCCTGGTAAATCATTTAATGATACAGAAGTTAAGTCAATGTAAGAAAAAGTTTACTGCCTAACATCCTTTGAAATTACATTTTCCATGTGATCAAACAATGAACTAAGAACTAAAGTTGTAACATTCAGAATGTAACTTACATGTACTGACTTCTGAGCTTAAAAGCATTAAGAAAGAAAAAGGGATACTTATAGATCAACTACACACCTAGCTACTTTTTAACTTAACATTCAAAAATCATAGGATGAGAGCTGACCAACAAAAACGGGTCAAAATTTCCTGAAGAAAATAACTTTTCTTTAAAATTGCAGGTTTTGTCAATTAGGTTAAGCTTCAACAACTTAGTCCAGTGATTTACATTACAAAATTGATCCCTCAAAAATATTCATTTTAGTGAATAACGCTTTAATAATTCCACAGAAAAAATATAACAGTGTTGACTCAGATTTAAAAAAATTAAATACCGTGAAATTGCAAGTTTCTGGTGTATTACTATCAATATATTAAAACCAAAACTGACTTAACTAAAGATACTCTATTTTACTGAGAACTTTACCATTTACTGAAGAGAGACACCTCTCCACAGACTGATTTATTATGCCATCTGTCCAGCTGGTCGACAGGCTGCCAAGAGGTATAAGTCCCAGTCCAACCCTAATTTACACACATGGCATTTATATTCACTCACCAACTGATGCAATTAATACCAATCCTTCTAGGACTGTCTCTGCTGAGGACTTATGATCAGCTGTTATAAGTTTAAGAAGCAAAAGAACAACTAAGTTCAGCCAAAGCAAGAAGAGTAACTTCAGTGTCGTTAGAAGTTTCCAGTGGAAGTTAAGATTTATTAAGAATCCTCAAATTTATAAAAAAAATAAGTCCCGGAGAACAGTGTAACAGGACAGTTAGTAAATAAATGTAAGCATTATAAGCAATCTATTTCTCATTTTTATTGCCTAAATGCCACTTGAAGAGTTGAACCAGGACTAACTTTAGAAAATAGTGACTTATGTAAAAGCCAAAGAATGGCTATTTCTAGTAAACAAGTTTTAGACTGTTCTCCTCTGCCCCTTACCCAAAACATCTCGATTTCGATGAGTTTGATTTTTTTTTTCAATTTGCCCAGGATATATACTTTTGAAATTATTCCTTAAAATTAGAAAAAATGTGTATTTTGTCTTGAAACACATCCTTGTCTATATTTTAAGTATAACACCCTTTTACAATCATTGTCAATAGAGAGAATTTAACACTGAATTATCTGTGCTTCCTTTGCCCTCTGCTCCTCTCCTCCTTTTGCCATGATTAAAGGACTGTACAGCCATAATAAGAGGTCTCTTTTCTTCATGCAACTCTAAGACCACTCCCATCTACGTAAGAAAACAACCCTTTTAACCAATATTCTTGTATAATACCTTTTTCTCATGCAGAGACAACTTTTCAAGAGTGACTATTCTAGCCTGGAAGCTAGCTGTACTGCTGAATCTTTAATGAACAAGGCATTATTGGTACCACAGCAACACATCCATAAAGCTCCACTTAAAAAGTTCAAGCTTAGAAGCAAAACCAGAAATACTAAACCAAATAAATTAATAAAAAAGTTTGTAAAGACTGTGCTATCATCAATTTTAAAAGGTATCATTGACCATTTCAACAAAATATATTATCCAATACTACAAAGGGAAGAAATATAAAATGGAGAGAAGATTAAATAATTGTCTGACAAAGATGGACTAAACAGGGCTAAAGGAAAATGCTGAGCAGTGAAAAGAACACTGTAAAAGTCTAAAGAATACTGGTATGAGCAAGTGAAAGTCTCACTGCAAATCAAAGGTTATTTACTTTACAGTTTCAGGAAGTGGGGCTGGAAGATGCAGGACTGCAGCCCATCTATCACTGTTTCTCAATGCTTGGAGCCACACATTTGTATTACACACCACTACTGTCTGCACAGCTCAGACTTGTAACACTGCCCTTTCCTATCAGAGCACTGCGACAACAGCATGACAGTCTTCTTAAGTCAAGATAAAAAGAGAACAGACAAGGAGCTTTGTCACAATCTATTTTCTCCTAATGGTTCTCTTCCGCACCATTTCCCAGCCAGCCAGGCTCAGACATCAGGAGATAACTGGATCAGAGCTTCATGTCTCTGCCCAGTGTTTCAGGAGAAAACAGCTCCAGGCCACTGTCTTATACACATGGCTTAAGGCTAGTATTTTTTGTTTGTATAAACCAAGGACAATTTCATCCATGCAGTGTCAAACTGTGTCCTGCTTCACTAATAAATAACTGCCTTGATTTGTTCAGCCTGGAAGAACTCACTACATTGCATTAAGATCTGTTTTATTATTAACATTTATATTTTGTGGTTGGCTCTCTCAATGCTAGGAATCAATTTTTTGTACAAATAAGCTCTAAACAGTGAATCACTTCAATGTTTTGTTTCTTTCACATAAGTACACATCTTAAGGAGACACAGGTAACTCAAAGCAAGCCAAATGTAGTGCCTTTATAGCCATTTTCTCTGTCCTCTACCCACCAAGAAAATACAGTGCACTTCCAGATGTTTTCCTTCTAGAAAACTCATAGTATTTATGAATTCCTTAGAAACTAAAAAATTAAATGGAATGGTTGCTAGAGAACTTCTGTTAGAGAGGGGGAAAAGCATTAACTATTTTTCTGTAGGAGCAATTAAAAAAAAATATATATATACATATATATATTACAAATTAGTCCCTGCAAAAAAAAACCTATTCAACAAACCTTTATTTTGCTTTCTTTTGCATACTAGAACCTTACTGAATAAATCAATTTCAGATTAGAATTATAAATTGGAAACAGAATTGAAATTTTAAAAATGCTTAAAACAAAAATGCAAAAATCTGTGTATTTAAAAAAACACACAGGGTTTGCTTCACACTTAAAGACTTGCTTTCACAGCTTTGAAGAATTTACAATAAGAGCATATTGTCAACAGCTATCATAATTTCTGCAGGTCTGACCTTGTTTCCCAGCGAAGGTTGGAAAATCAGCTGGATATTTCCAAATCCCAAGACTGTAGCAATAAAGCTATCATGTCATGTAAGTTGCTCGGGAGTGAAATTTAAGAGAAATTTCCTAGAAACACAGGTTTTAAAAAATTAACAGTATTCAATAGCTTACTTACCTAAGTATACATTAATAGTAGCAGTTGGACATAACACCTTAAAAAGGAAGGGTGGGGAAGGGAGGAAAAAACCCACAGCCCACCCTACAGGCTAAATCTCCTAGTGAGAAACTTTACATTGTTTCACAAATATTAATTTCCACTACCTTTTCCATCTGGTAGTTATTCCCAGTTAGTGACCCATTCCAAATACAGCCGTTTCAGCTTACATTCACTCAGAACAGCATTCTGCTGCTACGTAAGATGCTTTACTAAAACCAAAGTTATAGTGCTTCACCATGAAATACATAAATAAAAGATCAAGAATAGGACCCCTGACCTTAAGGGTTTTAATTCCCCATTCAATCTTTTCACATGATCATTTGCAAACTCAAAAAATTTAATTAAAATTACATACTGAAATCATTACGCCATTCCTATTTGAGTTTTTCCTTACTTGGCACTTTTTCTGTCACCAGCTTTTCAAGAAGCAACAACTTGTCTTTCAAAATTCAGCTAAGTCTCTGCTCATGAAACAGCAAATGGGACATGAGAATACCTGAAAACCATCGAGACACAGTAATTAGTGCTATCACTTGATTTGCCTAACTACTGCAAGAGCTGTTCACAACGCTTGCTGCAAAATCCCCCGTGGCATCAGCAAGAGATGCTCGCTGAAACCTTCTGTCCCCCCAAGATTGAGAAAACTGAAATGGTTTTCTCTTATATGAACTAAAATCTTAAATCCACAAGATTACCTATGAATCTAAAAAAGGTTTTGTCTGTTAGACACAGCTATGTACAAGCAGTACATTGCAGCATCAGCTGGTTTAACACATCTGCATCCCAGTTCTTGGTTTCCACAGACTGAATCTATCACAGCTATACAGAATATGCTACTTGATACTAAAAGAAATGAGCACTACCCTAGAAAATCTAGATGCTACAGGGACAGGTATTCAAGTACTTAATAATTTGGCACTGTTAGAAGTGCAGGGGTGTGTCCCTATTAGCATGTCAGTACAAAAAATAATGGTAATGAGGCCTTCAAAAGGCTCTTTAGAAGTCAATTTAGCCTTTTCAGAGATTTACTGAATGTGGTATAATTGCAAATACAGAAGAAGTTGAATACGATCCAGAATATAGCTATAGAAACTACTTCATGGAAAGAAAGCAAAGGCATTTGGACGAAAAGCATATAAGGACTAAAATTACACGGGAAGCAAGCAGAGCAGCCTTATCCCATTTGAAGGTTTTCGTCTTAATGTCTTGCTCTCTGTAGTCAAACTCAGCAGCATGATGCACAAGAAATACAGTAATGATGAACAGACTTTTAAAAGAAACATCTCAATAGCTTACAAATGCTCAAGGGTTGTTGGACAATACCATGGGAATAGTAAGGTCTCTAGGTTCTAATTATATTTTAAAGGTACGTCTGCCTCAGCTGTATTTTATGTGCCAAGCTAGCTGGAACATTCTCTGATTAACAGGTACTGAATATGACTAGCAAAAGTATAAGACTACAATCAGGATCAGATTACTTTAAAGCAAATAATTAAACCACATCAATTTTTCTTAGGGAGAGCTGAAATGCATCATCAGCCAAGTGATGTTTCACAGCTACAACACCCCTACGTACCAGGCATTTAGGAAAGGATCTAAAAAAGAGGCAGAAGCATTTCCATACTTCTGTGTTGGTCAAATTATCTAGACATAAGTTATTAATTTCATTTTAAAAAGACCTTGCAGAAAGGTCACTCATGCATCTTTTCACCCATTGGAACACACCCATTAGCATCCTACTTCCATGAAAAAGGGTGCTAGCTGATGTAATACTTCTGCTTTAGAAAGAAGCAGTCCTTTACTGATATTCCACCATAAGATACCCACAAGGATTAGAATGTGACAAGAAAAAGAATTCCATATGTTCTTCCCAACTCACCTAATACTGCCAATCAGATTCAACATTTCCCTTTAGAAAGATAAGTATATATTATACATCTAGTTTTGCATTACATGGCATATTATGTTAATTAACTGCAATGCATATAAAAACAGAGATTTAAGACTATCAACAATGTTGATACTTAGTAAATCTTCGTTCATTGGCAAAGTACAATAATTTGAGGAAATAAATCACATATTTCACATAAACCAGGCAGAAATACATGCTTTAAGTCAGACATCCTCTTTACAATGGGCTAGCCATCTGTGAGGCTTAGGTGACTGAACCAGAACATTTATTGAGGTTGTGAGCTGTTAATTCTGTTGCTGAGAATACTGTGCTGCTTGTGAATGCATCCTTCATGTAATGGACTGTCATGTCACCCAGCTTCCTCTGAGTGTATATCCTAGTATATATAACTGATTCATTAAGGGGTACCTATGGAAATTATTATTTTAGTATAAGGGGGGAGCACATTTGAAGTAAGCAGTAAGGTAACACCACTACTTGGTACTTAGGAAAACACTTGCACAGTACATCAGCCTTGTGAATTTTGTTCTTATTTTGATTATTAACACACAATATTTTTATTTACTTTTAATAAATGGATAACTTGTTTTGATCTCTATAAATTCAAATATAGCTTTGGCCACATGAATGGAATCAATTCGTTCAGGATTTGTACCAGCACCAAACAAGAGTGACGGTGCAGAGGCAGCAGAGGTCATGGTCAGAAGTTTGGTACCTCTTTGGCATAAATCAGGTACTGCTGTCAGGTGCCTCCTCCCACTGCCTTGGCTTTCACTCTGTCCCATGCCATGGCTTTCAGTCACAGGCTGAACTAGACTGCAGAGTGAGCAGGATGAAAAAGAACACAGGAAAAGAAAAAATATTTCTCAGTTGAATCAGTTCCTGACCTGGGTCAGTAATACAACTGCACAAACTGCAGTGCCATCGGAGAGGGAGAGAATGGCAACTGCTCAAAGAGCCACCAAAGAAATAAAAGACATACTGAAGGACTTGCTTTGCAGATTCCTTTCAGACCTGTATTTCTTGTTTTTACTTGGTGTGGTTTTTCTTTCTGCTTTGTTCTGTTTATTTTTTCATTCTGACAAATTCCCCAGTACATTTTTGAGATAATTTTTTATCTTTTATGACTTGGACTATGTCAGTCCCCACTAGGCTGGGTGAGAGCTGACTAAATATGAGTTAAACATCAATTTGGTGGACAGACTTTCTTCTAACCTAATGTCTTGTACGTTCTGGTTCAAGCTGTGGCCTACCTGTTATTTAGTACTTGCTTAAAACTGTTTCAAGAGAGAAAAAGTAAAAACAACCAATACTTAGCAGCTTGAGTGAGAAGCTAGGAAGTTGTCAAAAGTTATACCACAGTAAGTCACTTTCATAAAGAAAACAGACCATACCAGTTTAAAACAGTTTCTCGACCTGTGTTTCCTATAATACTTTTTAAGATACTATATATGACTTGAACTCTATCTTCTGACATTTAATTAATTTAAATATTCTACCAAATGACTTTATCTCAAATTATGACAGCTTAATATACGAGATTAAAAGAAGGGGTCTAAATCTTTCAGCAAACAGTTAAATATGAAGCTCTCATCAAGTAACTCAATTCCTTCATTTTTATATATGCAATTGCAGAATAACTCTTCTTGCCTTGGGACTCCATCCACCTTCTAATTCACCAAACAACGTAGCACAACGTGATACCATTAAAATACACATGAATTTTGTTCATGTTTTACATTTAACCTATTTTACTGTTAGATTAGCCAGACACTTCTCTCCTTAACAAAACCACTGACAATAGAGCACTAAGTACACTTTCCCATGGCAGCACTGCCAATTAGTTGCAACCGTTACAAAAAAAAGACAGCATGAAACAGATAATTAAAATCTTATAACTACCAATACACTAAGCACCACTGGATATATTACTAAATTCACCCAATGTACTCATATTAATGCTGAGGCAAGTTGTCTGGATTATTGCTAGAGATATTGCTGATATTGCTGTAGAGATAGGAATGCAAACACGTGGCTTTATGAAGCTGCTAAAGATCCTGTCTTTCACATATGCCTAAAGGGGTCCACCAGATGCATTTAATTACAAATCAGGGTAAGAAGATAAAGCACTCTAATCTGGAAAATCAAATTAAAACACAAATACATTCATATTTAGTTCACAGAATTTTAGAATGGTTTGGATTGTAACATCATCTAGTTCCATCTCCCTCTGCTATGGGCAGGCTAGATCAGGTTGCCCAAAGTCCCATTCAACCTGGTCTTGAACACTTCCAGGAATGGGGCATCCATGGCTTCTCGGGATACCCAAATCCTAACACACAATACATGAGTATACTTCTAAAAAATTCTACTTAAGTATCTGTGATCCATTGCAGATCAATTTTTTTAACATTATCAAACAAGGCTAGTATTTCAGGATTTTCTTCATAAACCAAGTCAATTGCCAGAAAGCTGAAAATAAAACAAATGTAAGCAAAAGACCTGCCCTGTGTTCAGGTTTCCTCAGACACATCCTTCCTTTTTTCTACCTCAAAGTTTTTCCTACGCGTAAGATTTTAACTTTTAACATTTGCAGGTTTCCCCACAGAATCTGTTGCAGTGGTGAGACTAGGAGTTTCAGCTACATACCAGGATCCTGAGAAACACCAATGTGTGTGCTATCATATGTATTTGTCTAGAAATTCCATGTATAAACGCAAGAATTCTGTTTAAGAATGCCTGGAGTCCTCCTCAATACTACAAAAATCTCACTCAAGTGCTACTTCACTGAGAAAGATAGAGCTATCAGAGTTGCATGTACTTCTCTCAATGAAGCAAATAAATATGGATTCAAAAGCCCATGGCCTGGAATAACATTAGCTAGTTCAAGTACCTGGAGTAGAAACATACTGAGACTTGGCTGAGTTTTTCTGCATCCCTGCTTGTAGATGTTTGAGAAAAATCAGCCATCTCAACATCTACTTCAAGTTCCTGCAATTCCTTGCCCTTCCACATACATAGTTCAGACCAACTTCTGTGTTGAACAGGTCTCAGAAGGGGCTGTATCTTGAGACATTATAAAATATACAGTATTATAAGGCAGTGTTTTGCAGGAGGAGTAGCTCTTCCATTTTTAAGATTTTCCATGAACAAGCAAGAAATCCTTATGTCCTAAGTATTAAGGATAATTAGATTTTTTAATACATTATTTTCAAATCAGAATCTTATACTGTACGTACTATTGTTGCTCTCTGATTAATATTTTTAGGGCTTTCCTTTATCAATATAGTATACTAATCAATTAGCTTAATAGGAATCCCAGACTTTACTAATTCTTTCTTTCCAAGGCCAGCCTTAAATTTAATTTAAGAAACTATACAGCAAATTCATAGTGGATTCTTGGTGTATTAATTATTATGAAATTTAGAACTGAACACAAAATGAAGCACAAGAGTATACAAATTGCATCTTTAATATTCCAGACTGCAGTAGATTTCTCTTGCAATTGTTATTAAACCTATTTTTATTTGTCCTTCTGTAATGAATACATAATGAAAAGGATTCAATAACATAAGCAGCAGCTGCATCTTGAAAGGTTACACAAATGCTACCCACAGAGATCCTACAGAATATGTAATACAAACAAGACACAGCCAAGGCTGATTATCATATGAATGACCCTGTAGAATTAAAAAAACCCCAGCAATGCATAAGCAGAAACCCATTAAATTTTATTACTGCATTGTGACAATGCTAAGCCATAGACTGAAGTTTTGCAGATTACACAAGTGTAATCAATTATCAATCAAATAGCAAGCATTTACTGGTACAATCCAAAAGATGGGGAAGACAACACAGTCATTTGGGAACATTCTCTGCACTTCAGAGCAACAAAACGATCCCAAAGGTGCACATATGAAAAGGGCTAACATGTGACATCACCCTGCATTTTGTTTCAAAGCACACCAAATTCTTTAGAGATGTCCATAAGAAACACCTTTTCCTCCTCAAATATTATGACCCCGTCTAGATTCTAAGCCTTACCAGTACCTGGTTTGCATCTACTGATAAACATCAGCTTAGTACATTAACCTTTTTCTATATGCCTCAGTTTGCTTGCTCAACTCATTACTGTCAACACCCAAAGGAATGCAAGCTCATTTATTACTGCTACTACTTCTACTGTTCACTCTTTTCATATTGTATTATACTGGTGAAGAAACTCCTGCAGATCCTCATGGCATTTGAAATATCCAGAAATAGTATCTTGATGGCTTGCCTAATCCCATTTTGATGTTTTGCAGCCATCATCATTTCCAGTGAATGATTTACACTGGTTAGTCCCTTAATCCAGATTCCATTTCAACACATTGACTACCAAAAGCTAAAGTATCAAATCTATGAACATGTACCCCAGAGGTTTTGAGCTGCACTCACCTGTGATTGATGATTCCATGCTTAAAAAGATGTGGCTGGAGAGAGTTACAGAGCTGCACCCTTACGATGCAGGCTGCACACTGTACTCAGCACACCTTGCACAGTACTGCATCAGTTGTTTCCAACACTTCCAGACATCTGTACTTCCTAAAGATCCTGCTTCCACTTGCTTTAAAAATGAAACTAAGCATTAGCCAACATTTAGGGTAACAAGGAAGTACCACACCTTGTGGAAAGGCAATCCTACAATCAACTACATTATGATTTGAGGGTTCTTGTAACTTATCTTTTCGTACTCACTATTCAGTAAGATAAAACTAAATTCTATACAAATTGCAGCCACATCAGTGTCAAAGAACAAACCTGAAAAGTTAGACAAGAATTCTTAGATTTATACCGGAAACATCAGAAGTGGGCAGTCCTACACCTTTTCTTTACAGTACTAATTACCCCTTATGCTAGTTTATAGTCACTTAGCAACTTGGTGCTAAGTGCCTTTGTTTTAAGAATATTGATAACTAGATTATGAATAACTGGTTCAGTAAAAATAACACCTTAAAATAAAGGATATGTCAGTAAAGTCACTCCTATTCTAGGAAATTTTATGTGTACTATGAGTCAGATTGCTTTGACAGATAAACCACAATAGCCACAAAATAGCTTGACAAAGGTGCACGTGCCTATATTAAGTTTTCAGAATTTTCTGAATATCAATTCCATCCAGTTCCTGAGATGTTTTTAATATGCTCAAAATGAAACAAACCCCATGCTTTAAAAGAAGTTTCTATAGTTAGGAAAACAGTTTTAATATCAATCCTCAAACTGATGCATTCCTGTTATGATTTAAATTAAATTCTCTGCTTCGACAGCACTTGAAAGCCCAAAAATTTTTAATTTCTTCTATATACATGCAGATGTTTGGCAAACTGAGCTATTAACATGTCACTCTATTGGAGATAAAATATTTTATGAGAAAAAATGAAGTCACCATATTAATGAATTTTTTATCTGAATTCTTTCGCAAGAAATGCTGTGAGAAAACTTAAATAGAAGAATTAGGTCTAAAGCTAATTTTAAAACATATGAAGGTGTGTATGTTGAAATCAATTTGTATTCCTCTCTCCCATGTTTCCGTAAGCCAAACCACATGGACAATGTAATAGAGTATTTGTTATATGTGACAGTATTTGTGGAGGACAAAAAAGCTGAAGAGGCTGTAAATTCTCTTTTCATTGAGATTAATAGGCAAAAGAGAATGAAGCATGAACAGTAATGCCAAAAAGCTTTCCTAGAAGGGAGCAGTAATATATTTGAACAGGTGGAAAGGAAGACAGAGTACAACTAGCTATCACAGGAGTTTACAGCTGAATCCCAAACACTTAAAAGAATCCAACACAGTTGTTTCCAGCGCTCCATCCCTACAAATGTGTCCTAATGAACACTCATTGACAGACAAAAATACAGCTCTACAAGGCCTCTGAGCGTCTTACTTTTTTCAAATGGTTTTAAAAGCTAGCTCTGTGGCCAAAAAAAGTCCAACCATTTTTTAGGAATAGTTTCTCTGCCCTTCTGTTATGTGCAGAAGCTTTCTGCACAGAGCTGACAAGCAACTCCTAGGACTGCTTTAATCAATTGTTACACAAATCTACTGAATAACTTTTGATCTCCTATTAGACAATGACTAAGAAAGCATGAAGTTCACAAAACCTGCCAGAAACATCAAACATCCAATTGATATGCAGACAAAGTGTTCAGGGAAAATAAGAAATAGGAATTATGCACTCCAAGTGATTCCTCCTGAACCTGGAATGAAGCCAAGTGATAGCATATCAAATTTTCATGGAAATGGCATAGAGGAAGCCTGGGTTTACAGCTGCAGTAGGATTCTAGAAACAAAAGGAAAAGTAAAGTCAAACAAAAATATGGTCCACAAGGGCAGATGAGGTATTGAAAACTAAGAGCTTGACTGCAAGATGGGAAAGCCAGAAAGACGATTCTTTAAAAAGAGCAGGAAGATAAAAGGGGATAGAATAATCACAAGAGGTTAACAATCAGCAACATTACTAGTGTGTGTAAGGAACAGAAGAAGTTGGTATCAGCAAAGGAGGATTAGTGTTAAGTTTTGTTTCATAGAAGGATAGATTCTTGCGCAGAGCTGGACAGCTGGAGATTGAGTTAAGCAGAAATAGCGCCAAGTGGACAATGGCTTGTTACTAGTGAATATTCGCATTCAGGAAGGAAGTGCGCAAAATTAAAACAAAAATTAACTCGAAGTGAAGCAACTATGTTTAGTGACTGCAACTTCTCCAAGAAGCAATAGCCATGGCTAAATAATACAATTAAGTAATCATAAAGAAAAGGGAATATTTTAGAAGTAGAAGTAACAAACAAAAAGCTTGCCAAAGTAAAACATCCACAAATCAGAAGACTAAAAGAAGTTGTCCACAAATGATTTCTTTTAGAATAGGAGCTACTCACAGAAAGAGGGAATTTCAAACATTTTTCCCATCTTCTAAAGGTGTTACAGATATACAAAAAAGGAAAAAAACATCATGAAACCAAGTGGATTGCCCTAAATTATGCAGGTGTTTTTACAGAGCGAAAAAAAGCAAATGGAAAAAAAAGAAATACTGTTTGAACAGGTCCACATAAAGCAGATGTGAAAACCATATGAAACCCTTTAAAGAAGTGACTGAGCTGAAACAGTAAGAAACCATGGGTTATGGATAAACACAATAGAAAAAGCAGAGCAGTAGATAGTCACAGATACATGTAATTTTTACAGAATTTTCTACACATCATTAAATCTTAAGTCCAGAGCAGTAGTACACCTCTGGTCATTCAAGTCTTTGAGACTGTGCTACCTACCTAAATGAAAGGCTGAAACTATTCTTGACACCATTTCTACTTGTTTAGGTTGCTGCCCTGGATAATTCCAGCAGACTCTCTGAACAACACCAGAGCCTTACTACATACTGTTTTTTAAAATACATAATTTAACAAATAAAGGCTGGACCAGATGATTATTTTAAGGCTCCTTTCAATCTGGGCTCTTCTGACATTCTCTGATTAGTGCAACATAATGACTGAAAAATGATTGAACAAGGAAACATTTTTATCATATTTAAAAGGCAATTAGAGCCTTTAATGACAAGTTGTTTCTCATCACATGGATCGCAAACCCTCACAAACCATTACATACTTTAGTCCTCACAGTGTCTCAGTACAGACTGAAAGCCCTAACTTGCAAAATGGCAATACCATGCTCCAATAGATCATTAGAGGCAAGAGAAGTATGTGGTTCAACCAGCTTGTGTAGTTGCACACGCTGATTCTTTCTGTTCTGCTCTTCCCCTCCTGACCCTTCTCCCTGGCCAGAACAAAAGCTATTTGACCTAAGCACAAAAATATTTTATTAGGCTCCATCAGGTTTTAGCTAGAACACAAACAAACCTCACTTCTGGTTAAAAATTATATGAACACAGATCACAGAACAAATCCCTGGAGGTGTGAAAAAATGACTGGACATGGTACTCAGTGCTAAAATTTACTGACAAGGTGATGACTGGTCAAAGTTGGACTCAATGATCTTAAGAGATTTTTTCCAACCTAAATGATTATGTGATTCAATACTTCCGAAGTACAACACAAATACAAAGGCAAACTTGCTTGCTTTTTTTTAATCTCTAGGCGGTTAGGGGAAAACAGGAGATGACAGGAAAATATATTTCTAAATTTCAATTTAAAAAAAAAATTGATTTAGGAGTCCAAATGAATAGAATGTCAAAGGTTTTATCAGTCAATACATACAGTGGTTTATCAGTTTAGACTCAATGCCACTGTAAAAATCCTCCCTCTTTCCAGTTCCTAAGAAATTACAAAGCATCTCCGTAGCCCATTATATGGTCCCCATAGTTAAAAACAATTTTTTGTTCTTTTGTTTCCCAACTACCTTTCATCACAGATTGAACACTGGGCAAAAAAGCAGCATTCCCTCAAATGGTACAGCTGAAGGATTGTTTGTGTATTCATATGGCAAACTTATGCGTGCTAAACCTAAGAAAACTATTCTTAAAAGAAATAATGATATGTGAGTAAAAAAATAAAGCAGAACAGAAATTATTACAGAACTTTTAAAGAGTTCTCTACCTAGATGTTGTTTTCTTTTGAAGCAATTTCAATAAATTTCAGTTGCCTAAAATCTTCTCAGATAGTAGACAACTTTAGGTATTTCCAGACACTTAAACAGCCAAGTTTTGTTTAGCAATCTGTCATTAATGCAAGTGAATAAATATGACTGGAGGTTGAAAGCTTTTATTTATTTCAGCTTCCAATTTTTTGCCTCACTCGGAAGAAGCATACTTCGTGTAACTGCTTTAAATTCATGTTGTAAACACTTCTCTTGCTAGAAGTAAGAGAATGTTCTTTTAACAGCTCTGTTTTCTTGCAAGTCATTGATCCAGTCACAGAAAACTGCTCTTGCCATTACTACCGTGTTCCACAGAGTGACATGAGGCACAGATTTAAGAAAACTAACACAGCAGGGGTTGATATCATATTATCCACAAAAAGCATTTACTAGTTATTTCATCCAGCAAGATGTTTATGTTGCAGCTTCCCTTCCAGCTGAGCCTGTCCTCTGAAGACAGGTCTAGCTAGACAATATGAAAGGAGAACAAAATGCTTAAAATAGTTTTCTGATAACTGTTTAGAATTAGGGGCTAAAAATGTTCAAGCTGCCTGATAAGTATGCTCCACAATGTTATAAAATTTTCTCAGACTCAGCCCCTAAAAATTTCACCCAAATGAAGTTTTCTTTAAAACAGCAATGTTAGAGAATTTGTAGGGTTTTAACTTTGTCATTCCCGGAGGCTACTGAGAATTACTGTGTGCTGCTGAGCTCTAATGAACAGAAAAGCAGCTGACTGGGTGTGCCAGACTTTCTCTATGAAGTTGTTCCAGCTAAACAGTTACTAGAGATTGTTTTAACTTGGACTAATGGGTAGGCTCCTCCCTGATACAAGGCCAACAAAACTTTGCATAGTTTATATTCTCTCAGCTTCCCCACCCTTCATATGTTGTTTTTTCCTTCTTGTTAGGATATGCATAATCAGAGAACAAAAACAAGTTAGTAAAAATCTAAATATAAGTAGCCTGACAGAGAAACAATGCCTGCTGTAAATGCAGAGTACTCATTCACAGGAGCACATATACATGATTACATAAGAATATGAGCTTGTTTTTATTGCAACAGTCAAACACTCAGATATTAGAACAATGAGGAAAGACCAGACATAGTTCATTAATAAATTCCCCCCCGAATCTGTTTTTCAGGTGTGTCTTGCTACTGGATTGGTATATGAGCTCCTGTGGCAGCAGTTTGCATAAACTCGGGAATACAGGCAAAACACACCAGAAAATCAAGCATCAGTTCTGATCTGTTCTTTTTCAATTTAACTTGCTTTAAAATGATTATTTACAGAATAAAGTTCCAAATAGAAAATATTTAGACATCAGAACTGCATTATTCATCTTTTTCTTTGTCAAGGCAACAATAAAATCTACCTAATGATAGAGAAGCTTGATGTATTCTGATCAGCTTAGCAGTTCCTTTGTTAAATACTTCTTATGTGCTGCTCTGCACTGAAAATTATTTGATAGCACAGTATTTGAAGGCCAGATGTATTGTGAAAATCTACAGGATTTGACTCATACAGCTTGGAGTACTATAAAAGGAGAAGATTTTAATCTGATCTTTATCTACTAAAAGAGTCTGTAATACAGTAAGCACTGGTCAGGGAGAAAGAGAACTTCTGGTTTTATTCACAAGATGGTATTACTTCTAATATAGCAGAACTATACAGCAATCAATAGAAATGCTTTCTGAAATGCAACATCAAGGAAACATTCCAGGTATTTTCTGCCCAGTATGATTCAAGTTCAACAATCCATAATGCAGTGAGTCAGGGTATTATACATCCTACACTCCAGCACCACAAAAACTAAGGAAACTGTTCAGAATGAATGCTATTGCAAAGCAAAACACAGCAGTTTTAACTGTTATGATATCACAAGAATAGCTTCTGCCAAAGCTAAAAATTAGGGGATACTCACACAGGTCTTATGTGCATGGTTGCTGTAGTCCAGCTTGAAGGGAGAGCTACCATGGAAATTTGTTAAGTAGAGCCTTACTTTACAGCTCTGCATTTTTATCACATACAAGACAGCAACAAACCCTGCCAAAAGCCTTACTTGGACAAAGAATGAATAAACTGTTTCCAAAGACATCATGACATTCAAACATTTTAACCTGGCATTAAACTTGATGCAAGCATCTGCCATGTTCTGGGCAAAACATGGCACTGAAATGCATCATCGCCACTGAAATAAGGTGCTGGCAGCCCTTGAGGAATACAAAGCTACTCAGCACAAGTAATTACAATAAAGGGATAAAGCTCTACAGAGCTCCCATTCTCTTCTGAACATGAAGGGGAGCGAGGGGCTCTGCAACATAGCTATTTTGTGTAGTAATTTTCACAATAGTTTTTGCATACCTCCATGAAAAGGGCCACAAAGTCCAACTATTAATCACATCAAGCTTCCTTTATGATGAACTGGGCGACAAACAGCTCCCAGTGTAGAACTTCCAGTCTACAGTTTTACAACCAATTTGGTTCATGGACAAAAACTTGCTGCATCAAAACTGGCTTTGCATTTATGAACAATGAATTTATTCCTTTAAATTATTGCAAATTTACATACGACTGAATAAACAGATCTGATGACTTACATTTCCTGTCAAGTTTTCAATGTCTTTTGTTTTTGCTCACATTTTTTCCCTTCTTATTTTTCCAAGATATCTCATTTGAGATTTTGGAAATCTTTCCAAGGATTTTATGTCTGGGTGAGGTGGAAGGAAAAGCAATTTCAAGAGATTAAGTCTGAATAGAATTGAAAGCAACATTAGAAACAGAAATTCTGTGTATTGAAACATTTTAAAAAACTGAAAGTGCTCACGGAGTCACAGAATCATTTAGATTGGAGAACATCTCAGATCATTAAGTCCAGCCTTTGACTGAACATCACCATGTCAGCTATGCCATGGCACTAAGGGTCACATCCAGTCATTTCTCTTGAACACCTCCAGAGATGGAAACTGCACCACCACCCTGAGCAGTACATTCCATTCCAGTGTTTAAGAACTCCCTCTGTAACGAAGTTCCTCCTGGTGTCCAGCCTGAACCTCCCTGGCATAGCTTGAGGCCATTCTCTTGTCTTACCACTGCTTGCCTGGGAGAAGAGGCTGACCCCCACCTTGTTACTCCTTTTAGGCAGTTGTGAAGAGCGGTAACATCTTCCCTGAGCAGCCTTTTCTCCAGGTTAAACAGTCCCAATCCCCTCACCTGCTTCTCACAGGACTTATTCTCCAGAGCCTCCACCTTCTCTGGACATGCAGCACCTCAATGTCTTACTTGCAGTGACATGCCTAGAACTGAACACAGGACTTGAGGTGCAGCCTCACCAATGCTGAGTACAGAGGGACAGTCACTGTCCTGGTCCTGCTGTGAAGCACTATTGCTGATACAGACCTGGCTGCCACTGGCTTTCTTGGCCCCCTGGAACACATGCTGGAACATGTTCAGAGGGCTGTTGGCGAGCACTCCTAGATCCTTCCCCACCCGACATCTTCCCAGCTGCTCTGTCTCCAGCCTGTAGTGCTGCCGGGGGTTCTTGTGCTCCAAGTGCACGATCTGCCACTTGACTTGGTTGAATCTCATACCACTGGTCTTGGACCATCCATCCAGATTGCCCAGATCCCTCTGCAGAGCCCTTCTGCTCTCCAGATGCCCAACTTGGTGTTGTCTGTAATCTGTCTGAGGATGCACGTGATCCCCTCATCCAGATGATAAATAAAGATATTAATCAGGACTGGGTGCAATACTGAGCTCTGGGGAACACCACTGATGCATGGTAAGCTGTTAAGCTTTATCGATCTACTACAATTCTATTCTGAAGGATTTGGGGAAAAAAATTTGCTAAACAGCAGACACATAATTGCACACCTTCAGATTGCAATTCAGAAAATATTTCCTGCACACGTATAAGATCAAGTAGGGTATTGGGAGGATGCACAGAGCACACATACATTCCTCCTACACCCTAAGAACAGAAAAAAAAAAAGCAAACCAAAACACACCAATCTTAAGACTAAATGCTTTCAAATACATAATTCTGTAGCTTTGCTGCAACACGATACCCTCCTACACAAAATTCTTGTGGAAAAGGATTGGTTATATTGTGTTGGACAACTTAGAATCAGGAGGGATCAGAGCATCAAGACATATTAAGGTTATAATCAATAAATGCATCCTACCCTCCAAAGCAGTTCATCATTTTCCCTCTTCTATGTCAACAAATACAGAAAGATCAATAATGAAGAAGAGAAGGTTAATCTGTCTTCCACTCAAAATGCACCAGTTTTGTTTTTCAAAGACCCTTTGCCCTACAGATACCTGAATGATTGAACCTTCACCTTAAAGAAGCTATTATTAAGATAAGATAGTGAAGAAAGAAGCTTGTTTTTTCCCTGTTCTGAAAAAAGGAATTTAAATTTTCACAACAAAACACAATACAAAACTTGTACTGGACTTTGTTCAGCCCTTGCTGAACAGCCCAGTCTGTGCCCAGAAGTTCAGCCATGATCCAGTCTGGGTCCATAGGGACCACACCTGGCCTGCAGCTATCTGCAAACAGCTGTCCAGATAAGAGCTTGCAGAAGATGTGACCACCATTTAGGTGGTGTGCTCTTCTGGGCTGACCAAATCTCTTATGTCAGTCATGACCTTTTTCCTATCAATAATCAAATATTCAATAGAGTCTGACATCTAAGTTGGTCAGATTGAAAGTATATATGATGAACACTGAAGTAACATTTTCACAACATTTAAACAGAGGGGAAAATACCACCACCACCCTCTCTACCCCCACTCCACAAAACACTCACTAATAAATCAATAAACCCTACAGGCAGACAAATAGAGCATTCTCCTGGAAAGTCAGTGGAAAATGACATTTACTTGGTTTCTCACGTCCTGAAAAGAAAACATGAGAATCCTCTGCACTATAAGCTCCTGAAAATGGGATGTTTTCTTCAATAAGAAAATTCTGAAAAAACCCTGGGAGATTGTCACTTCAGTAAAACTCAAATGGAAAATAAGAACACATTAGGAGAAAACTGAATTATTTTGATAACAAGTTCCTTCTCACTACTTCCCAGTTTCAGTTTGGCCACCATGCTCAAAAGTCAATAGCACTTAACCTGGCCTTGAACTCCCCATGAAATTATGACCAGTTTCTGGCAACCACATCAAGTGACCTTAACAGCAGAAACTTTCCTGGGTAACATTCTATTCCATGAGCAGCCACTATGGAAGGGACAACAAATTTGTAATTGGAAAAACTATTTCATGAGACCATGGCCTTACAGCCAAGATATCAAAGCACAAAAAACCTCATGTTGCAAGTGTAATTGAGTGGTGAGTTAGGTATCAGCTGTAAGTGTACAAATGAGAATATTCACAGAACTCTTTAACTGCATAAAATAAGTTCTGTTTCGCTGTATACTTAGAAGTAAAAAACCCCAAAAGCCAAGAGCTTATTGTGGAAAATGCAAAAAGCTTTCTGTGTTGACTCCTATCTTTTCAACAAGTCTGTAATATGGCCAGTAAGGTTAACTTTTAAAGAAGGGGGAATGCCCAACATGCTCTCCCTCTGCATGTGCACCTTATTTTTGTGTATTATTTCTTATGATTTTTTGCATTTCCTTTTGGCTTTTCTAGCACCATTCTTGATAGATTGTACTTCTGCATCAAAGCTGTTCAAAAAGAACTGAATTGGCAGTATTAACTTAATTTGGAGACGGCAAAGAAAGAACACTGTTAAAAGTCACAACCACAGGGGGAAAATGCTTCACTCTCGGTTTGAAAGAACTTTAGCTTTACAGTCTAATCTGAAGGTTTTCAGCAGAAGAACTAGAAACACTGGTGCAACTAAACTGACTATTATGAAACACAAGAATTCAGTTTCATTCAGTTCACCACAACTGCAAGAGATATTTAATCCTGAAAGATCAACAAACATCCATACATACAAACTAGAATACTTCCAATGCATCATGACATTAAAAACATTTTCAAACAACAGGAGCTAATTAAAAGATATAATAATATTGTCAAAGAGATAACACAGAGCTCTGCACAAGGAAGTAGGCCAATGACCTATATTTCTGAAGTGACTATTTAAGTATTTTATACTTAATTCAGAATTCTAAATAAGGCTAAGAACTATTTTAAACAATTATGTTTCAATTACATAAGACAATGGCGACAAAACTAAAACTTAGACCTGATCCAATAACTCTCACTAGGTCTGCTAGAGTGGAGGAGGTGATAAATATCCACTTTCAGCTTTAAATTTCTTGTCTTTTCTCTGTGTTAAATCCTCTTATCCATTACAAAAAATCCCAGTGTTCATTTTCTCTGCTCTGCCTACAGCCACCCCACCTCTGTGTTTCCCATCTGTCTACTCCTTTCTTGTTCTTCAACTAAGGAACTCCTTAAAGATCTGCCTTGGCTCTGTTTGTCAGTTTAGCTTGGCTAGCTCCAACAGTGGGCTAGAGAGCCGCAGGTAACCCAGCTGCTTGCTTTCCACCAGGCTGGGAAGCAGTCTTGCTACAGCTTTCTTAACTTAATTTGCCTCGTTTCAGATTACAGGCTTCAGGTATATCTCTTTCAAGCATTAATGTTTATTTTGAACCAACTCAGTATTCAATATCGTAAAATGAGAAAGCCCAGTACATATTCAAATACCAATATTAAGGAAGAATCTCCCTTACTCTCCCATCTCACTCTGCTCGATATTTGATTCTTTTAATGGTTCACTCTCCCATCTCTGAGGCCTAAGGGCATTCTCCCTGCTCAGCATCTCTATCCATGCTTTCAGAAATTCAAATAAACAAAAACTATAATAGAATGTATCTTCAACATCAAACTTCAGTTCAACACTGAAAGGAAAACATTTAACTCTGGTTATAACAATTTGTGTAATTACTCAGTTACAAAGTGAACAGTAAATAGAAGTAGCTCTCACAATGGCTGATGTTTCATTTTCTGTACCATACCTTGGATGAAACTACAACTAGACAATATGTTTTATATTCCCAAATATTTATATCCTTTAAGTATATAAGGAGTCAGTTTCTATTCTTTCAACTGTCAAATTCTGTTCTAAATAGTAAATTATCAAATTCCTTTCAGCAAAGGCCAAACTAAATTAGTCCAAGAAAACTATGAATACAGAGATATTCCAGTCACTTTGTTTATGTAATACATAGCAACCTGGCAAAAATGGGACACGAGTCAAAGGCTGGTAAAGGCATTTCCAGGGAAAGAGGTTGCAACACTCAGGACTAAAGCACGTGTTGCTTGAAAAGTAAACACAAATCCAGAGCTAGCCACCACTGTGTCTGCTTCACTGCACATATTACATCAAAAAAGGAAGGTAATTAGGATTTCTGTTGTCCCAAGATACAGTCCATCTTGGACAGTTTGGGGCACAGCTAAATTGCCATGCCCATATTAACTCAGCCTTACTAAACAAAAACCTTTTCTGTGACAACTTCTTGATGCAACTAAAACAATTATTGCTTCACAGCCATCAGGAATAGGCAAAAATTACAGTTTATCCTGGTCACAATTTCTTTTAAACACAGTGGCAGAAACAACTTGTTCCCCAATGCTTAGTTTTGTGCCTTTGATGATTCCCAACTAAGTAACTAATTGCACTTGACCCTACTGGATTGCTTAATCTTTCTGATCAGACTGTTTGCAATGTGACATGAAACACAGCAGGGCAGTCCTTCCCTACTCACTTTGTTGCCCACTGATACTACCAATCATACTGTACTCTCATAACATAAACTATAAATGTCTGTGAGAAAACCTGGTCTCAGATCTGTGCAAAACTGCATGAATAGTAAGCCATATGTGAGGGTTCTTGCAATATCAATATGCAGCTTTTCAGTGTCTGCCACACAGTAATTTTATTTAGATCCTGAATGCTTCTCCTTATAATAAAAGTGACAAACTCTGCTTATGTCAGGACATCCACTATTTCTTCCTTACTCATAATATGCTGTGGCAGTAAAACAATAAATGTATTCAAGGCCATTCACTGTCTTCAAATCCATGTTGACTGATACATATGAATGTAGGGTGGGGGAGCAGAAGGAGGGCTAAGTTTTACAGAATGGCAATTTAAAAAAAGAAAAAAATCCACCTATTGAATAGTCAGCCTACAGAAAAAAATGTGAGCATAAATCATATCTCTAATCTTTAATCATGAACATGGGTATCAAACACCTTTTGTATCCCAAAACTTACTGCACAGACCTAGAACATGACTGCTCTTTACAAGAACACTTAGAAAAAAATGGACTGACATTTGAAAAAGATGACTGCCAAAAGAAGAGTTTAGCTTTGTTTAAAAGCATTAATGATTTGAACATTTCTTTAAGCGTTGAGAGGCCTAGATCAGTTTCCTCTACACCTTGAGAAGACTGAAACATGGAATTCTTACATCCAGAGTATCCCAATGATAGGTCTACAGAACAGCCTAGGGGAATCAATTTTTAAATCCTTCCTTGAAGCTCTGTACATGGGGAGAATGGCTCAGGTTAACTTGGCGTCCTCAGCCTAGAAAATAGGAGACTAAGGGAAGATGTCATTATGGTCTACAGCTTCCTCAGGAGGGGAAGCATAGGGTCACAGATCTATTTCTTCACCCTCATGACCACTGATAGGACCTGATGAAACAGCGTGAAACTCTGTAAGGGAAGCCTTAGGCTGGGTATCAGAAAAAGGTTCTTTATTCAGAGGGTGTTCAAACCCTTGAATAGGCTCCCCAGGGAACTGGTCACAGCACAAGCCCAGCAGAGTTCACAAAGCATTTGGAAATGCTTTCAGACACATGGTGCCATTTTTGGGTTTACCAAAATGCAGGGCCAGGAGCTGGCCTCGGTGGTCCTTGTGGGTCACATCCAACTCGGGATATTCTATGATCCTATAATGACAAGCAAAATACCCAGCTGTAAATTAAAGGTCTTCTGTTTTGTCTCACTGACCTCAGTATGCATGTGCATTTCATAACATCTAATAACATTCAGTAAATGTACATTTTTTGGACAGATGTGTGATGTGCTAGAACAGTAGTAGAGTCACTGAGTTTTACCTTCTGTGCTTCGAAAGTTTTAACATTACTATAGAAAAAACCAACACAATTTGAAAGAGTCCATGAAACTCTCTCATTTAGTCCAAAAATAATGGTACTTTTCTGAGAGTCACAGAACATTTCTTCTGGCCACTAGCTGTACTTCCAGCAAGATGCACACACTCAAAGGGAGCAACTGATACGCTGAAAAACATAAGTGACTAAATCACACTAAAATACCAAAGTTATTCACACATGCTCAGTTGGCAGACATTGAAACATGGTATAAAAAAATTCCATTGTATATCACTTTAACGTCCTGAAAAGTTCATCCTTCTAAGAAACTAACTAAGGAACGACTGTTATCAATTATTCTCTTTGTTCACACTCTGCAGCTGTGCTGTGAGAGAACACCTAGGGGTTTTTAAACAATGAAAGCACCTGTTCAATTTATTATAGTATATAAATATACACAGCCTAGAGCATGTGGTTCTTCAAAACAAAAGGTAGAAGTGCTATAATTCTCTCATTACATTATGAAGATTAGATTCACCCAGCTCCTTACGGCTACAGACAACAGCTAATCATTTAATCAAAGTTAAACATAAACAAATAACTGGATGTCAGAAGTCATTAAACTTACCTGACAGGCAGATATATGTTAAATATTCACCCTGACCCCCAGTAGCTAGAAAAGGAATTTTTTTTTTTGTTCTTCTTTTCACTTGAACAGCTCCCAGCATCCTTTCATCATGAGGGGCAAAAATCTCTTTGCTGATTGCAGATTTGGCATTCATTGTAGATCACAGGTATAGCAGACTGCTGCTCTCTAAAAATAAAATCATAAGTATAAAACATTAGAAACTCTTAAATTATATCAGAGTCCACTTAACTTACACGGGCATTAAAAACTCTGACCTTCAAAAAAAATTTTAATGCCTCAAAGAATTTAGAAAATAATTTCATATTCTTAAAAGCAGAATTTTCAAAGTATTTAAGTGTCTTTACTGAAGTTCTCCACACTTCTTAAATTTGCTTATACTAGCTTAGCTTATTTTGGGCAGAAGCACTAGCATTTCACTATCTTGCAAAATTTTCCCAGAGAAACACCCTGTTTAACTTCATGCAGCATCAAACCTTCATTAAGTCCCTCTCTGATAACCGAGGGAAACTCAGATCTGTGTCCCACATACACTGGGAAAGCACTGCAGGGCGCGGGAAGGAGCACTGTGATTGTGTTGGCACACAAGAAGTCACGTTCACAGAACACAGAGAAAGCCTCAAACTTGGTGAGACTGTTCCTTCAGGAGCACAGCTCCTGGTGACAGCACTTGATTGCACAGCTCTTGCACCTCTTGCAGCTTTAGCACTTCATCCCCTCAACTCTGGAATTACTGACTGGGCAACTGCACAGGAAACAGTGTCAGAGTCACCATCGGGGTCAACGCAGAAAAAACCACACCTCTAATTTTGCACTATGCAATTTTGACCCAGGTCAGTTCCTCAGTGTGTTTTGTAATGAAACAGCACAGTTGGCTTAGGAGAAAGGTTTTTCTCAGGAGAGACATACACATTCGTAGAGGAAAAAATTATTGTAGAGAACAGGGAGGGAGGAGGGAAGCTGCTTAGTCATGCACATCTCAAAGAACAAACCTCACGGCAGCTTACAGAAGAGCCTAACTAAAGGAGGGAGAACTCAGAGGGGACATTAACAGGTTCTTTGTGTAAGCTGTAACTCCAATTAGTTCTGCACTGACATCTTGTAATACATACACAGGCCCCCATTCACGGAAACTGCTGAATGACACCTTTAATTGTTCCAATATAAATGACACTTCAATGCACACACATTAGTTTACACTTTTTTGTATTACTAAGGCTTTCAAGCTGACAGATCATTTTGACATCCTTAGCTGTCTTCAGAACAAAGATGATTATACTCAAGCCTGAACTGATAGTTCTGCCTATGGGATCATTTTGTATTTACTGTAATTTAAAATAAATGTAAATAAACTACAGTCAAATCAGATTATGAAACCAGGAGAGTCATGGATCCATTATTTTTTGTGCGCATACTACCAGCAAAGTAATTGTCTTAACACTTTCAGTCTCAATGTTTTGTTGTCACTATTTATGACATTCCCTTATATTAAAAAATGGGAAAATTAAAAAAAAAAAGTGCATGTGAGACAGCACAACTTAGTCCAAACAGAATTCACTGCCTGGTAATTTTAGGATGCAAACAGAATCCTTTGCCAAAATAATCTGTAACAGTATATCTCAGTTAACCAACAGAGAGGTTACTGAATTCTGACATGTTTTAGCATCAGGTCATTTTACATGAACCTTTACAAAAGTGAATTGCATTAAAAGGCTGTCTCCAAAAGAAAAATCCAGACCAATTTCAAAGGAACAAAGAATGTATAGCTCCTGTCAAGGTGTGATCTTATAACTCCCAACATCTTGGTTACCTATCCTTTAACAATGAATATATCAACATGAAAACAGAATCAAAAGAATAAACTTACAAGGCAGTTACTTAGAAAAAAGTTGTGAAAGAAAATGTGCTGTTTTCACATTCATCACATGCTTTTCTCTTCTGTGTTATAGACATGTTTGCAGAGTACATCATACCAGCTTTTAAGCTGTTGGGACATTGCAACTAGTTTTTGGGTAATTTTTTTTTTTTTTAACTTCAAGGTCACTGTTAATGACTATGGATTTAAACACATAGACCTCCTCCTGACTGAGATAGAGACTGATAATCTCTGCAAAACACAGACCTTCATGTGCCTAAAGAATTTTCAATTAATAGAATCTTGGGAAGACACACAGAAATGCTGTCAGGTTAAAATAAATTCAAGTGACATTCAACTGAAAAAGTGCTTTCCAGATTGCAATGATCTGATGCTGTTAATTCTGCAGCTGAGTTGTTGAATAGATGTTTTCAGACGTTTTCTTAATGGTCACAGACTGTAAAATAAAATATCACTTTGAAGATTACTCAGGGATGTAAAGGCTTCCTGGATAAAGAGAAGAAGCAAGTTTTTCTTACCTACAGTATCATGCTAGTGGTTTATTGCTGCATGCTGCTATTGGATCTGACATTAAGCTGGTTTTGTACACATCTACCAGAAGCTGTACATAGACACAGCAGATACCTAGGACTGTGACTGGAACCTCCAACCAAAGTGTGGATTACTGGCTTCAGAAATTGTGATCATTCTGTTCCCAGAACTTGGGTTGACAACAGCTTCAGAAGCCATATTCAAACAATTAATCTAAAACAGTGTGTACTTAACACAACTGCCAAATCTGATGTGAAAACTGACACTAACACAAACCACAGAAGCCTATTTATTTAAAGAAGAAAATAACTAACTGTGCCTGTGCACAAACAGACTTCTGAGATTGAGATGTCAGTACAGTTTAGATGAAGTTGTTTTTCATAGGTCAAAAAATCAGCAGCTGATTTCAAACAAACAACCTTCTCCCTATGTACTAACAGATGTATGCAAAAGAGCTTTGTTTAAATAAGTAAAGCCTTCCAATGCTCCTTGTTTTCACAAGTGGAGATAATACAATCTCTGACAGCTCTATTGAAAAAAAAAAAAAAAAAAAAAAAGACTTCCTCAAGGAACATGAATAAATCTCATTTTTTTTCCCATTCTCCAACAATATCTCTCTTTTCTTTAAAAAAACCCCGAACCACTGCCTGTACATGCACAATTTCATGTTGTATGTGAATATTTCTTTGCACAATAACGTTTTCTCTTGGTTCACATGCCAGGAAAAATTCAAACCATCAGCAGTTTCCTCTCAAGGCCCATATGAACTTATGCACTGGAACACAAACTTTTTCCTCCCATTTGTACTCAAATACAAAATAAAATGCCTTATAGAAACTTTACTGGAGGATCTCTGAGCACTCTGAAACACTGCATTTCTACTTGCAACATTAACTGCTCTGAAGTAAAGGTGATTTAAAGATTTCAGTAAACCAGAGAGTCCAGAAAGAAAGACCACATTTCCTACCTCACATGCTTTGTTCCACATATTTACTTCCACTCAAATTATTATAATGATGCTTTTGGCTAAACAAAGACCTCATTTTTCTTCTGCAATCTTTTACTCCATCTATTACAGCATTATAGAACAGGATGTTTGCATTTATACTGTGCCCTCAGCATACAAAAGAAGCACAGAGTGAAGATTCCTGTGTGGATTTGAAAAAGTGCCTGCAATGCGCTGCTCATTTGCATCTTTTCATATATTTCTCTACTACAGTTCTCCTCCATTATATTTCTATCACTAAAAATTCCCTCAATGAACAGCTGACTCTTCCTCTAGAAGTAGGAGAGGGGACAGAAATTAAAAGCAATTTCTTAAAAAGAAGATTAAATAAAACCAAGATAATTAAGCTGAATCCTTAATAGATCCCACATGTTCAATTAAAAAAAAAAAAAAAACTGGACATTTTTCTGGTCAATCAGAATGTCAAACTGTTTTCAGGCACACAGCCAGCAAATGGCTGATTTATCTTTACACCCACATTTTTCATAGGACTCTATGCAAATAAGTGTAAAAAAAGGAGATTTACAGTATTTTTGTTGAGCGTATAGGTATGCAGAAAGAACTGGGAAAACTAATCCTCAGCATGCAGAATTCAAATAGGAGTAAATTACAATACAAAGCAAGAGATGGAAAAGGATGTAATGGTTTCCAAAAAAGAGGAAAAAATGTTCAGTCTGCTCAACCTTACTGTTTTCAAGGATCTTTAGTTAAATCACAAACAGGGATGGGCTCAGAGGACAAGCTAACCACGGAAATGCTGCCTGCAGTGTGAAATCATCTGAGCAACCAACTATTCTTGGAACAGTAACTCTAGCAAGCACTCAAATCTGCTTTTAATAAAGTCACTGTCCTGAAAGATGACATCTACTTTAGGAAATCATTGCAAGACACTATTGCCAAAAGAAAAGCTTTTGCTATTGTGACACTTGCCAGGTAGGTACTTGCTGGAAGTGTTTAAATTACTTCAAATATTACAGGTCATCAAAATCTTGTATTTGCTGTCATCTCAAACAAGTCTGGAAAGAGCAAAAAAAAAAAAAAAAAAAAGAAAGAAAAAAAGAAAGAAAAAAAATTAAAACTAATTTATAAATCTTTTCTTTAAAGAACAAATATTAGAACATACAAGTTCTAAAAGTTAGTTTGCAAATATATTTATTAAGCATAACTTTATCCTAGAGGAATAAAATCAAGTTTAATTAGCTCTGCAAACAAGGATCAAATCAGTAGATCAACATTATTCTGAAATGGTCAAGGTAAAAACTTTAACTGCTTGAACAGAAAATAAATCATATCATCTTCTGTCCTCCTATTTTCAAATCTCATTTTTCTTGAAAGATATTTATTTAAATTAGGACAATAGTAGCAGGCAGAAAATTTCTATTACTTCCTGCTAACATGGGTTTACGACTTTTAGAAGTATTTACTGGGAAAAAATCATTCTCCAGAGTTATTTGTAGGCTGTCACATTTCCAATTTATTTTTTCAAATAATGTCTCAGCTAAGACTGGTTCATTTGAATAATGTATTAATTCCAAAATATGAAAATTACAAAATTGGAACTGTATTTGTAGCAGCTGAAAATAAGAAATGTGTTTTCACTTACGTATGTAATTACAAAATAAACTGTCCAATCAAGCTGAACAGAACATACACAGACTTCAAAGAGTAGCAGCTCTTAAACTTGAATCTTACATGCTAAGAAGTAACTTCTTTCTGTCTTTTAAGTGAAGCTTTATATTGCAGCCTACCTCATCCAAGACCAACACGTGGCAGAATTTACCGTAAATCTGAAATACAAGCTTTAACTTTGTTTTTAATCAAGACGTTGTTTGATTATGGGAATTTAACAGCATTATTTACTGAAACTTTGAAGAAGCCTTGCTTGAATCACTGAATCTCTCAAAAGCTCTAGAATAAGCAAAAGAAACAGGAAAGACTATACTAGCTACCATACTGTGTGGCGTGGGAACATGTGATGTTTTTGGTCAAGGAAAGAAATAGGAGAGGAGAAGTGCGCAGTAATAGGATCTTACAGTTAGACAGAAGCAGTGAATACCTCAATGCTTGACACATTTCTTCACCTGCAGGAGGCAGCCTGAAGCCCTGAGCAATTCCTATAACCTTTCATTACAAGGGAACAAGATCTGAATTCTGTGCAAGAGTTATGGACCTACAGATTTAAAGAGAAAAAGAGCTCTGGATGGAATATGTATTTATAAAGAGGCAGTAAAAAAAAGAGGGATGTAAAAAAAAAAAGGAAGGTACCTTTGAGTTTATTTCATCTGCAACATAATCCTTTTTAAAAAAAAAAAAACAAACACACCTAGAAGTTTTGTACACCTTGCCCCATCACCCCACAAAAAACCAAAACATCTCCTTACAACGACAGATTATCAGGGACATCACAGAAATCCCACAAATGGACAAACGAGAACCAGTCCCACTTTCATGTGGAAGACAGAGCAGCTGCTTTCATTTCTGCAACCTGCTCTGCTGAGTGAAATACAACCACAGAGCATGGTTGTAAGTAATACCTGTACTTCCTCAAGGCATATGCAGCAGAAGATGCAGTATCACTTCTGAGACTGTGCCCCTAAACTGTCTTCAAACGGTACAGAAAATTAAGTAGGAGGTGCACAAGAAGGCACCAGAGACATATTGAGGGATGGGTTACTATATATTCCAGGTCATGAAGCTTTTTCTTGTTCTGAAAAGGAAACAGCAATTCCAGATCTAGAAGCTAATATCTTAGTAAACAGTATCATAGATCCCAGCACACACAAAGGATGTAATACTGAAGTGAACCCAGAGTACTCAGTCTGGGAAAATCCAACTCACATATAAGATGTAACATTTCTGTACTGCAATTCTGCGTGTGATCGGCTGCAGACTGTTAGTGGATTATTTTAAATAGGTGTGCAAGAAAACAAACATATATTCAAGAACCGCAAAAAATTAATTGCTGCTTATGTTTTCATAGCATTCTGGATCAAGACTATATTCATAAGAAATCAATAAAATAATAACACAAGAATCAGTGGACACTGATTATCTCAGCATTTTCCTAACTGCCAAAAGCAGCAGCATTCCCTAAATGTGCCCTCCCCTGGAACTGGTATGAAAAGCTGGAAGTGTTTCCAGGAATTGGCCCAGGGAATGGGCCCCTATCAACTCAGGATTTACAGACCCCTATAAGGAGTGAATACTCTTTAAACAGATACTGCCATACATAGTCAGCAGAACACAAGAGCTTCAGTTCAGCATCTACCATGGTCTTGAATCTTTTTGTGGGAAGAAAAAGAAGACATTTGACATCTGAATAACTAATTATTCCAACTTAATGAGGGATTTTTGTACTTACTGCTTTAAGGCCATTTCTCCTACTGTACAACAGTTTTATGGTCCAATTCTGTCTTTTAACTTTGCAGTTGTCTAGATAGACACCCACAGAAAAAATCAGGAGGTACATTCTGTGCGCCCTCACTTTGGACAGTTAAAATTGTTTGAGACGAAACACAGCCTCCTTTCATTCTTCCAGTGAGAACTAGAAAGATAGCAACTCATTTCTGTGTTCCTACATCTTATGCTATTTCATGTGAACCTAATTTCCTTAGTTAACCCAGTGTGACTAATATCACATGAGAGAGCATCAGAAGAACCATTAAAGCAGTTCCAACTTATTCACATGGCCTAATACTTTATCACAAACCCAAATCAACTGGCTTGAAGTTGCATTTGAGCTATAGCTGCTTGTTCAATCGTTTGTCCATACTCTGGCAACAAAAAAAATCACTAAAAATATGAAATTAAAAGATACTAGTGAGAAGGAGCAGTCATGTTCCTCAAGGAAAGGGGAATTGGTTGAAAGATCTGTAGTTTAGCACATGCACAGTTTCTTTCAGTAGTTTGTGTTGTTTCTCATTTAACTTATGACCATCTCGAGCACTTGTACTGGCAGAAATTATTGATTTCTTTTTGTGCTTCTCTTCCTTGTGATAGCATAAATGTTTCTGGGATAGTGCAGTGAACTACCCGAGAATTAATCCAGTTTTAAGCTAGCTTAAAAAAATAGCAATTAGTACTGATTTTACTCAGCTCAAGGTCCCTGATATAATGCACTCCACAGCTGTGTGTCAGCAAATGGGAATGAAGTGCAGGTGATAAAATTAGGGCTCCCATGGGTGTCCAGCAGTATTATTTTTCAAGGAGCATGAAACTGAGCTTTAAAGAGAGAACCCAAAATGTATTGGGTCATGTATTTTCATAAAATATTGAAATCATTTACTGAAGACATGGCATGGAGCCAATCTAGACAAAATTTTTCAAAATCAAAACTTGCTACAAAGAATCACACTTACTAAAAAGTGCTAAAACAGGAGTTCATATGGGGGTTCTCCTTGGTAAGAACAAATGGGGCTCAAGATAGAATAAAATTTCTTGGTATACTGACTCCATTATTGGTTGGGTTAAACAGGAGAGTAGCAAAAAGTCAGGTTAAAAGTCAGGCTCTGTTACATTGGTATGAGAAGTGTTGCCTATAGGAATATACAAAACATATGATGTGATGCTGTATTACTGCAGTGTAGCACTCATAACTACAACACACTCACATCACCTACTCTGTCAAGAAATCTCACAGGACCCAGATTCTGATTTCTTACATACTGATAATTGAAAAAAAAAACCCAAACAACATTAAATGGATTAACAGTTTATTGTACAGGTTGCCAGAGTGACAGGTTATTCCTACAGTATCAGCTGAAGACGTTTTAAAGAAAAAAAAAATCCACAAAAGTGTTTGAGCTAACAGCAGGCACATAGTACTCTTGCCACTTGCTTTCTCCATCTAATATAATTCAGTATGCTCTGAAATCAGGCTTTACAAATCCTCCCAATTCCATTTCCATTCCTCCTCACACAACTGCTATTGGTACAAATTGCAAATTTCTGCACCTTACAGTCATCCATTAAATTAAATATCCTAAAAGAGAAGGAGGGAACAAAATCAGATCTCTCAGGCTAAATATTTTCAATTTTCTACACTGCAACTTGCAACACCCACATCAGGAAAAAAAAAAAGTTCCTTTCTATTACTTTAATGCTGGGAAAAGTACAAAACCATAATAATACATTGGGAGAAGATGATAAAATGTAACATCAAAGTAATAAAGCATTTTATTTCATCCATCTAAAGTGAATCAAGATTCCCTGGTAAGTATAAATAGCGGGGTTTTTTTCAATCACTCCAAATGCCTAAGAAGAATAACTTACTAGCAAAATGCATAATGCTTTTAAGAATGAAATATATGCGGTTCTGGGGATATTAAAATCTCTGTAAGAGCATACACCTCTATGAACTACTATATGAATGTGTTTCTTGACAGAAAACAAGCACGGTGTAAAAGTAGTAAACCATCTGTTGGCAGTGTCCTGGTACTTTGCAGAAGTTAAATAAATACAGTTTTCTTTTCGGCAAATAACACAACCTGAATACATTTCTGACATGCTACATACTTCTTTCCAAGAATCTTCCAGCAGTTACAAGCATCACTAACTTCAAAACGGGTGAGTTCAACAAAGCTTGCAAAATTGCAAAGTGTTCTGCAAACTTAAGAAATTACAAACAAAAATAAAATTAACAAAACACTGATACAGTGTTTTATTCAAGGGATGTTATCATTTTAGAAATTACTAAAAATGTCATCCACAGCTTTTAGCCCCCATTATGTTTGATAGTTTAGCTCTGCTCTTCTGACAGAATCCAGTTAAGACAACCATGACTGCAAACAGACCTTGTATGTTTGAATTTTATGAGGCTTTGAGGGGTTTTTTGGGGGGCTTTTTGTTTTTGGTTGGTTGCATTTTTTTAATGATTGACCTGCTCAGTCTCAGAGAAAGCTGAGAAAAACCTAGAAAGGAAACTACTAGCTTTTCTCCTCTCCTCTCAAGTAATTTCTCTTATTTATTTTCTCAGTAATTTGCAATCAGTGATCAGCAGCAGAATTATTCCATTTTAATAGCTAGAGAGTTTCCATTGAACATGGAGATGGTAATGCAGAAACTTTGTCAAGTGGTAACCTGTTGGGAACGAGAGTCTTCTTTCAAAATAAAAAGAAAAAAATAAATAAAATACCACTTTCCCATCTGCACTCCTGTCTTGGGTTGAAAAATGTAACCAAAAATGTGTATTCTATTTTCATCTGTTGAAGCCAGTTGGGAGATATTGTTGCTTATCTCTTGTAACTCTAGGGGTGGAAGAGGGTGGATGCCTTCTGTTAATGGGACATCTGATAACATCAGATAAGGCAGTGCCTTCTTATCTCTTCCTGCACCCATCCTCCTCTGAGGGACATCCCCTGTGAATGGGCCATTTAAGGCCTCTCACGTGACTGATAACATCACCTCATTCCATTGGGAGATGCTCCACCCAGTGGGAGGAGCCAAGGCCTTCCCACCAGCATAAAACCAGCAATCCCAAACACCAAGGGAGCCTGTTCCCACTGGATTCCCAGAGGATGACTGGACCCTTTCTTGAGGATCGTCTCTACTTCAACAGAGCCACAACTGTACAACTGTCCCTCTGGGAGGACTCACTTCAGGCTGCTTCAAACACCCTGACCAACAGGGTGTCAGGTTTGCATTCTGACTCTGTCAGGTCCTTTGTACTATTGCATTTATCTTAGTTTATTTTTATTTTATTTTTATCTTTCTTCTCTCTCTCTATTAAATTGTATTTCTGACTTGGAGTCTCACAATTTTGCTTTCAAACCAGCACAACTCCTTGCAGGGAACAAGTAGTAGCTTCTTGAGAATGGGAAAGATTTCATCAGCTTTATGGATCCGGATAAAGCATTAGGTTTTAGATTAATATCTCATACAGATCACTGTGGTATTAATCAATGTATTGATACATTGATTAATACCTGTAAAACACATACTTACATTTTGCAATTCTACATTAAATTCTGAGAACAGTGTAACAGCACAGTGAAGGATGAAAGAATTAGGGTAACCTAGATAGCCCAAGCAAATAAAAAACATCCTTGTCTACTTCTGTGGTTTTATATTTTGCCAAGAAAGAGACTGGAATACCTTTATTTAAAGTGAAAACATTAGGAGAATCACGTCTGTTTTGCATGCCTGAAACTAAGACAATACAAAATGAAGACATGAGAAGGTGGACCAAGGAGTAAAACCTACATTTCTGCAAGAAACATCCTGTCCAGAGAGCGGGGACACAGCAAGACAACACAGCACAACCCCCCTGTGTCTTTTACTTCATATATTCAGGAGTGATTCCATGCCTATTGCATAGAAGACTTAGATTTATAGCCATTAGGTATCTAGTCATTTCATATGTCAAAGCAAGAGGGCTATTAAAAAAAACCAAACAAGAAACAAAAGACGAAATATACAATGCATGTCTTCCTTTAGACAAATTCTAGAAGACACCAGCTTAATCATTGTATCAGACACCCTTCCAACTTCAATGTCAACTGCAACTTTACGCTGTCTCTACAGAGTAGGTACAACTACAGACCCTGAAATAACATCATCTCTCAATATATGGCATAACAGGCTTATGAAAAGGTAATTCTAGCATCAAATGCACACTTGATTGATAAATATACATTTTAAAATTAAGTGACATTTTTAATTTTCCTCTATCAGATTCATATACGTAGTAACTGACAACATCCACAGCAACAAATCCTCTGCAACAATTCTGTGCCAAAATCAACTTCATACAACCCACATCATATTTTACATGGTCACACCCCTAGATAAAATGGCATCCAACCAAAAGAACAAGCACATAATCCATACAGAATTAGGACTTCTATTCCACAAATACATTCTGCACCAACGACAGGAAGAAATACCTCCCATCTTTAACTGAGACACCTGAATACAGGTAAAGGAAACAACTGACTGCTGCACAGCCCTAGTTGCAGGCTAGAAAACAAATTCGTGTAGCTACAGAAGTGTTTATCTCAAATGTATCATTCTTCTTCTAGCCTAAACACCCTTATGAAAACCCTCCATCTGTGCAAAACCTAACCACCACTTACACAATAGTAGCAACTTGTACAGTTGCTCAAGGACAGAAATTTCCAGTTACAGATAGGAATACTCCTTCACAAAGAAATAAATCTAGGCCTGTCCTCAACCAAAAGAAGCTTTTCAGTAGCGGCTTATGCCAGATAAGTTGTCAGCTGTTATCAAATGAAGGGGTCAAAATCCTTCATCTCGCAGTATTTTCCTGATTCATTAGAACACAACCTGTAGTAAAAGTTGCAGCTGCACATTAGTATCAACACAGTAAGACTGTGGGAGTAATATGCACTACTCTTGGCAGTAACTTACAGTTCACTGGGTTAATTCATTCTTCAAACCTTACCCTCATCTCTGCACATTCCTTTAGAACCAAGCCCTAAAACGACATTCTTAAACTTTATTATTTTTGAATCCTAAACTCATCTCAGAGACAATGTGTCCTGTTACAATGAACTTATAGACTCCTCTGCAGTTTTTTTTTCTTTCTTTACTCAAGAAAGTAAGAAGGACCCATAACTTCTACTAATCCTAACAACATACTTTATTAAAAACTGTTAAACCACTTTGTCTTTGTAATTAAACACTCAATATAAACATAAGTAGTTAAAAGCAATTCCGTAATTCAGTAATTAACTGCTTACATACAGCACCCTAAATTTTTTAAAGTACATCTTATGTTAAATCAAGTGGTCTTTTGCTATAGGTTTTTCCTTTCATATATTTTGCAGACATAGTAACAATAAAAAGCATAAAATTCATTAAAGGTATCAGTAGCATTATCTCCACACTTGTAACTCCTCAAAATCACCCATCTAGAAATCAGCAACATTACTCATTACTTATCCTGTTGCCTTCACACCATATCTCAACTGTGATGCCCTGCATGCCCTACCAGCACCTCACTGGTGACTTTAGTTCTCTACACTCTTTGGCAGAGAGACTCGGCCCAAGAATAAAAAAAAGACAGTAGAAAATACCAGTAAAGAAGGCTAAATCTTTAGACTACCCAGGGGAGATGAGGAAGATTAGAACTACTTGCTGCAGCATTGCAGATATGGTCAGGGATATGCAGGGGTATGCATTATATGCTTTGGTCTGATGCTTTTTAACTGCACTTTAAAATGAGAAGACTTTCTACAGAACACTTGAGGAACTTTACTTCTGGCACACACTAATATAATATGTTGCAATTCCTGTAACTGGCATTTATTCTTAGAGTTGATTCTGTGAAAAAGAAGTGAAACAGTGGTAGTGGACAGTTCAGTAAGTCTGTGTACTAAATTATTTTACTATTTTGTTTAATAAATAATAATTTGTCATTTCTAGACAAAGAAATTGCAAAGTGGAGAACTTACCTGAATGTTATCCTTACTTAGTGACTTCCAAGTAAAAAAAGTAAATCGATTGTTCAAGGTTACTGATTTAAAATGGCTTCTACTCCAAAATGCCTTTTTTGGGCAGGTAAAAAGGATACATATTCCCAGCTCCATGCTTTTCATTTAGGTACAACAATATGAAAGTAATTTTTAGTTCTCCTTCAAACTCACTTCTAGGCTGAGACTGTGTGAAAAGGTACAATTCTCCCACCTAAATGCCATCATAAATGCTTGCAGCCAGGAAAATAAGGTTTCTGCTCAGGACTTGAGAAAAACACAACAGCCACAAAGAATCCAAATGCAGCCAGGAAAGAGACTCACTTCATCCTTTTCTAGCAATAGATATGACTTCAAGTAGTGGAAGAGGGCAGCACAATCCCTGACTAGGTTTCAGAGATTCAAGAGAATACTTGCAGAAAAGCTGTTCCCTCTTCAACACTGAGCTCAACTTACAGAATGCCAAACCTTGACTTTCAGCACCTAAGATTTTTTTACTGATAGTTTTTAGACATGCAGTGCCTAAACAAAACAAAGCTATTGCTTCAGAACCTGAATTGCTTGTTTCTTTTACTGCAGAAACTCATGTGCTAGTGGAAGCCAGGCCCCTCCACTCAAAAGCACTGAAGGTGGCTCACCCAGGCCATACTATGGAGTCTGAGTGTGCACGGTGAAATCCAGGACTCTGCCTCACCATGCTGGACTACAGCTATGCCAGGAGCTGGCTAGATAAGGGAATGACAAAGACATGCAAAGCAGTTCACTCTTGTGCCCTAATTGCCTCACCAAGGACAAAAGTAAGTTTTCAGGCTCCAAAAACCTTTGGTAAGTCTTCTTCCTCAATTTCTATGCATCTAAGATATATTAATGTATATAAAAGAAACTTTTTAAATTAAAACTCCCATAGAAAATCACACCCCAAAGAGGAAATAAAACTATGGAAGGGCCTATTACTAATAAATGAGAGCCACTAATAAAGAGCCCACTGCTTAATGAGATTGTCAGACAGAGAATCTCAGTGAGAACATACACAAGAGATATGGAGACAGTGCCACTGACCACCATGGTAACAGAATATTTCAGGAACGTGGGATCCAGCACCTAAGGTAAAAATATTAGATTCTTTTCAGGGACTGAGACTGGATCAGTTTCCATACAAATCAAATTTAGAGAATTTTATGAAGTGTCAGGAAGGAAAGCTCAAGTGCAAAATGATTGTGCTAACACAACTGCATGCATTTCTGCCAACAAAATTACTGACTGTTCTCACCTTAAGAACTACAGCATCAAATCTAGAGAATACAGATACAATAGCCTTACTAGACAGTATGAAAGAATCTGCTACAACGCCTACAAAAGCTAGAAGGAATTAACTGAGTCAATTCAATTTGACTGAGCAGCAGTCAAAGCACTGAGTCATTTCAATTTCTTTTTGTAAATAAATCATAACTCAGCTAGATAAAATAAACTAACATTTCATAAATTAAACCTACGAAAAAGCAAGTGCAGAAGAACACAGCTTCATTTTCAATGATTATTTTCCATTTCCTCATGCTATAATACTGCTTTTAATTCTTTTTAAAAAAATTTTTAAAAAGTAATTTACAGTTAAAATCCAATTTTCTTTGAAACACTTCTGGACTACTTTTATTCAGTCATCTCACTGTTGTTCCCTCAGTGATGTTATTTACCCATATATAAATTTAGGCCAAAACTGAATTGGCAACAACATACTGCTCCTCAGCACATTCAGGTTGTTAACTTTTACCAGTATAAGGATTTTTGTCCAAGTCCTTTCAATCCTTTTATTGGAGAAGAAAAGGAAACTGCTCTCCTGGAAGGGAGTTCCCAGTATCATAAAAGCATAAAAGTAGGTGGCCATGTACAAATGTAAAAGGAGGTTAAGTTTTACTAACTTCACAATGTATTTTTTTTTTTCTTTCTGGAAAGCATGGCGAAAACCCTTAAGTCTTCTGGTGATCTCACTGCGCTGAGACCAGCACAGTTCCTAAATCTATGACTCATTCCAATCCCAGCAAAAAAACTGCTGGAGAGACAGATGTTTTGTTTATGAATTAATTCCTTCAGTACGTCCTGTTCATAATAAAAAATAATCAGCCTTTACTTTGTATGCAAAAGATAAAGCATGACAGTCATATTCCTGTACTACTCTTTTCTAAATACTATTTTGTGAAAACTGAAATGGCAGTGGATGTTGGTGACACTTGAATACCTTATTTAGGAAAAAGAACTCTGACTTGCCAATAAAGATGTAATTTCCTGGTTATGAACAGTACAAATGTGCAACTTCTAAATATTCAGGTTTCTGGCTTTAAAGTTTGCACATAGCTCACTGTTTTCTAACATTCTTCCTATCCAGTTGCTTCTGTAACACTACTCTAAGGTGTATCTAATTTGCGTTCCAGTGAAGAAAATCTGGCACTTCAAACATTTATAGAAGCTAGATACCCATACCTAAGTGAAATCCATGGAAATGGAAGCCAACTCCATATTCACTGTCAAACTTCCCACTTCAATTTATTTTATTTATGCTCAAATATGTTACATTTCACTTGCATTTAACAAGATATCTGGTCTTTAGTCAATAACCTACATGCTATTCAATACTGCAGAAGACTGACCTTTCTCACAGCTTTTATACCAAATGCAAGATGAGACATGCATCCATGCAGCTGAAATTTTAACAGTCTGGAAAAATCCTACTGACCAACAAATGTATACCTTTATTCATTCGAGTAAAGATGTAGCCCAAACTGAGGCTAATACCTCAGATGTAACTTGAGCTTGAGTTCCTAAGTTAACAGTATTTTGGTATGAAAAACACTTCTTTTGATATGAAAAATAATAATTACAAAGCTATAATCATCACCTCCCTACAATCCTCGATTTTCTACATTTGCATCAAAGCAATCAACACACAACTGTTTAATTCAGTCCTGTTAAGGGCACTGACAGCTATCTGAAAAGGATACAAAAGTACAGAATGTAACAGCTAGACTCCACTTACGTCAAACCAAGTTTAATACATCAACACAGTCATCAGCTGGTGATTGCTGGGTTCAGAGAAGTGATTCTGTCCCAGTCCCACTGCATTTTGCCCAATCAGTTCGAGAACAATCTAGTTTCAGAGCTATGAGAAACAATATTAGAATGACCTGACTTTGTGTCTACCTTCTAACTTAACATAAATCGGCAACCAAACCTCTCTGAAATGGAGCAAGTGGTTGGTTACAGTATTTTCATAATCAAGTATTGTCACAAAACCATTTGCTTTACATAATGCTCATAGTAAGATTAATACATAGCACTACTAACTTTCTTCCTTTATGTATAGCCAACAGCAAAATCCAGGTCTCATTATGCCACATAAAGTAAAAACTACTTGGAAAAAGTCTCATACTTTTTGTTGTTGCTGTAAGCCATATGATCTTTGGCACATGAATTAGATGAACGAAGTTCTTCATATAGTAATTCCTATTTAGCATAAAGGAGAAAGAAAAGACATAGATGGAGAAGGGAATAGTGGAAGTAATGTTTTTCTCAGCCAAGTTTCAAATGTAGGCTACAATTCAGCAAGAAGACATGTGCAAACAAGTGATGACAAGCTGTTATTTTCATAACACTCAATGTGACCAAAAAGGAAAATTGTATGCTAGAAGTATCAGCAGGGATACACAACAAGAAATATTAAAATTGTACACCATATCACTGTTACAGAGCAGAACATTTACAATAAGCATGTTCAAGAAATACCTAGTCACATTTTTTCAAAGTTCTATTTTACGGTGTTGGAAAAGGTTGCCAATGCCTCCACGATTTCTCTGTGCTAGAAAATATCCTCAGCCGTGTCTTCTCTACACCTGATAACCACTTCTCATAGGCATTCTAAACTCTTTATTAGGCATTTAATTTTACAGCTAAAATCTTGTGTAGGTTTTGTCACAATCCTGACAGCCTCATTGGCCCTGTACAGTCACCCAGGCTCCCCAACCCTGCCCAGGCCTGCACGTCACCCAGCAGGGCCCATCTCCAGCTCCCCACAGGTGGCCACGCGCCCCACCAAGCCATCCACTGGTGGGCCACCATCCCAGCCTGGCCTCAGGCCATCCCTACAGCCCTGCCTGGCCACAGTTCCCCTCAGCAGGCCTGATCCAGGCGTGCTAAAGAGCTGATAGCCCAGCATTGGCGTGACCTCATTGCCAGGGATGTCCCAAGCCCCAGGCTGAGGCCACCCAATGCTCCACACCTCCTCAGGGAGCCCTCAGCACTCCTGGTGCCACAAGCACAGGGAGCCTCCAGCTCACCGGGCACCTGGGCAGGTTTAACCAAGATGAAAAACAAAAGATCAACTTAAAACCACCAGCAGGTGTTTGCACAAGGAACACCAGCAACAGCTTGAGTAAACACACTAGGCAGCAAACAGGATCCAACACCCGTGCTTACTCAAGCCTTTTGCTATCACACAGTTATTCCAAGTCTCTTAAGGACAGGGAAAGGGAAAACAAAGGAATCAAGCAAACAAAACTGATTTTTACTTGCTTTTAGAAAGTTTTAAGTAATGGGTGGCAGATTATGAGGGAGGCTGCTGTAGAAGGTACCAGGCAAAGGACAGACAAAATGGTGAAAGTAGAGAAGTACAAGGAAGGAAAGTCAGAACACCTAATCATTGCTTGCACACAGTAATTCAGCAGCAGTAGCCAGCTGGAGCTATTTCTTCTTCAAATAAAAGGTAATTATGCAAGAGACTGCCCAGCTCAGCAGTGGGAAAGAAGACAACATGCATCTGAAAAGCTATACCACCGAATCAAAAACTTTCTGCTTATATGTGGTTAGCAAGGGCAGCAAGGACTTCAAAACTGCAGATGGAGATCTTCAGAAGGAGGGCTGCAAACCTTCTGCAGAATGACAGCACCAGCCTGATTTGACAATGACCTAGAAAGGCTGTAGCATCTCCCTTAGTCACCATACCCCCTGTAGGCAAGCCTCAATGCACAGAGCCAAAGTGACTAAAGACATTCTTCAAAACACCAGCAGAACATACTTAGTCCCCCTGACAAACTCTAAGCTGAGACTTAGTAGAAAAGAAGAATGATACAAGCAATTCTAGTCAAATAAGAGCACACTAAAAATTGCTTCAGTGGCACTGGCAAGAACCCCAAATTTGAGGCAAAGGAGTTGCCAAGCCTTGCCAGCTCTTCCACGCTAACTCAAGATAACAAGATAATCACTTCAACAACAGTATGATAATTAGAGAGCCAAGCACATCATATATGTGTCAATAAAAATTCCTGGTTATTCAAATACAACAGTTCATATATAATAGAAGTAAGTGCTCAGACAACAACTCATCAGCATTTATCAATATCCTGAGAGCATAATCCCATTCTAGTAAGATGATAAACATAGCAGGCAAAAAGGAGAATTATGAACAAAGTGGTCTCGCTCACAGTTCAAAATGGTTCCTATTCTATATGGGCCACTAGCAGGCAGTCATCTGAATTTCAGGGAGACTCTAGACTGTAAACTTTAAATTAAAACAGAAAATGAATCCTTGAACCTCTAAGCATGTCTGAACAGAAAGAAAAAAAGAAGTTCAAATAGTTAACATTGTTACTGTGTACTCATAACAGTGGCATTAACACTTAAAGTTAGATTTTTGAGCAATTTTGTGCAGTGGTTCAGAAAAAGTTAAAGCATTTTCACAGATACTAGAACATGTAAGGTTCAATAAGACACTAGGCTACAAGCCTCAATAGTTTAATTCTACCTTTCAAAATGCTCGGTATATAAAAGACTGAAACTTCTCCCTGAACAATTATGAGAATTTTTGAGGTAATATTTCAAAATAAACCTTGCTGAATTTCAAAGGCTTCATTATTTTCCACAGGTTTTCTCCTTGTTTGGTCAGCGAATATATAAAATGACAAGCACAACTCTCCATTGTAAACAAGTGCTCTTATAGATAAAACAGATTAATTTCAGCTTTCTCTGTTGCATAAGGAGGCAACATTTTGAAACTCAAAGCAGAAGATATCACTAAAACCTAAATAAACTGGTACCAATGACAGGCAACATTTCAGTTAAGACTTACTCACAGTAGAACACCAAAACCAATGGATCAACTTATTTCTGGTGACAGGAGAATGAGGAAGCTTTTGTTCAAAAAGAAGTTCAACTCTACTGAAACTCAGAAAACAGATTTCGAAAGCATTTCAAAAGATCCAGTCCCTACTGGGGGTAGCTCAAACATACATTATTTACAACTGCTATTTCTCTAAGCAGTTAACACCAACTCAAGGTAACCACCTTCTAAAGATATTTTTTTGCCCCAGGACATGAAATCAGGAAATGTCATTGCTACATCTACTTAAACCAAAGAAAATCACTTTAAGCATACAAGATATAAATAAATAAATAAAGGGAACAAGCAATTGCTTGGCTTGTTTTAATATTCTTTAGTCTACTTACTACTACTGTCATTTATATGATTTATACCTCATCTGCATAATACTTCAAACTAACAACCACTGCCGAAGTCCATAAATGCATTAAAAAGTAATAATGAAACTAGTAATCTGACATTTCAAAATCAGAAACCATTGTCCATGTCTTGATGTATACAATTAATTTGAAGAGCATTAGAAGAAGCAGATATCTAAATCTTCAAAATTCAAATTTAAAACTGAAAAAATAAAAGTTTTCTATTTAGCACATGATAATCCTGTCATTTAGCATTTGACAGATCAAAACTGCTAAATATCTGTCCATCCAAGGGATGAGCACTTACTTGTACGTTTTGGTTGCAGAATACACAGCTCATATTTGACAGACAGACATGTCCTGTTTGCGCCATGCTTAATTACATTGCTCTGCCAAGCATTCCTCTCTTGAGCATTCCTTATTACACAGCAGGTTCATGCCCGTGCTTGTGACACATGAGGTAACTACAGGGCTTATGCACAGGATAAAGGTATGCAACAGACTCATAAGTCACACACATCCATGCTGGCGTAGCTCAGCACTTCTTCAGCAAACCACAGACAGTACAATGGGCAATGGATAAAAGATGATCCTGACAAAGTGTTTTAAGCTGGGCTCCTTCCGAGCTGCTGAAGGGATCCCACAGATCCATTAAAAGCACTGCAAGGGGACTGATATAATCTAAAAGGAATTTAGAAAATTCCTATCTATTTAAAAGTAGATTTCAAAACTGTCACTTATACTCAAGTTGTCATTTTCACTCAACTAAAAATCCACAATGACAGCAATCAAGCATTACCAGAGGAGAAGGAAATCAGAAACATAGAGCATATTCATAAAAACAGGTTAGGTGAAGCTATAAATGAAACCAGTCAAGTCTTCTGTGACAGTTGAAATCAAATTAAAAACCTAAGATTCCAACTCCTGTTCGTTTTTCCCTTACAGTTTTTTTTTTTTTTCAAACACAAATTACAAATCTTTAGGCAGAAAGTTTAATTGCTTTCTTTGTATCAAGCAAGATCCAGACAGAAACAGTTTTTCCTCTTTTGCAAAATTAGGCTTTGACTGAACAGAATTTCTGGGCTAATAAAACACGCTTACTAAGCACTGCCAAAAGATAAACTCCATGTAACTTCGTTTCATTCTCCTCTGAATTACTGCATGTGTGAATTAGTTACCTTGAAGAACAGCATATTATATTAATTACAAGGCATCCTTAAATAGTATGAATAAGCAAGGTGCCAGATACCACCTTTTAGCACAATCATACAAAACAAAGAGGTTATCAATCAGCAGAGAGCACAGCTCTTCTTCAAGCTAAAGCAGCAAAAGATATTATCAGCTTCACTGACAAACAGTTACATTTTAGACGGTCTAATAATAAAAAATGCTCCAAAATACAAAATAAAAAAAAAAAAGAAATTGAACAGTCAACTCTAAAGTAATGAGTAGTAATTCTGTGCCAAGTATATAAACAGATGCAAACTGAAAGTATACTGAAATAAAACACTAGATTTGAAAATTCACATTCATAAATTGTATCCTGCTATCCCACATAAGGTTCCCTCTTCGCATTTTACTTCTGAGACAGCACTCCACTTACTATAACAGAGGGGTTAACATGAGTTTATCTCCAGCATACCCACTTTATTAAACAAACAAGAAAAAAAAAAAAGGAAGAAACAAAGACGCAAATCCATACGCAAAGGTCAGAATTCCAAACCATTCTCACCTGATTATGGGGACAGTATCCATAGGGGAATATGGATATTTCTTTCTCTTCCTGCTCTATTTCAAAATGACCTTTCTCTGATTACCTTCATAAAGTTTTGCTAAATTGGAAATATCTATGAACATTACTGTGCCCACTGGGGAAAGCTGCAGGCAAAAGGACTTTCTTCAGTCACTGAACCTTAAACATAGAAAATAATGCAAAAAAAAGTGTGCAGAAGAGCATCCATTTCTGTTTCCAGAAAATGATGTACAGTATCAGTGCTACCAGTGCAGTCTAGAATTTAGAACAGCTCATAGAAATAATATGTATTAGGCAGCCACCACTGGCATTATGCAAGCTTCACTGTGACATCAATGCTCTTCTTTTAAAACTCAAAACCACTAAACAGGATTGATGCTTACTGACTTGGGGATTAAATGAAGCTGCTTGCAATGAAGCATTTGGTTGACTTAAGAGACTGCATTTTTAGAGAACCATTTTCTGGCAGTCTCACTGTTGCACACGTTAACAGAAGATGTCAGAAATCCTATTCTAAGAGAGGAATTGCCACCTCCACCTTAGAAAGAAAAAAAAATCATCCCAACTAACTTTATCAGTATAATCATAATTCTGGTGTGTGGCAGGAACCGTCTGTCTTACTGCAATGTTTCCTCTCATGCAGTTTAAAAAAAAAGGTTGGTCTCTATGCTAAATCAGCCCCAATATCCTTTAAAATTATGGTGATAATCCAGGTACAAAATTATTTTTTCACCACAGTGCTACATTCTATTCAACACCTCCATATCAACTCCATCAAGCTGTAAACTCCTGTGCTTACTGTTTTGATATGCTTTTGAGGAATATCTTGAGCAATTCAAATCTGCAAATTTCATACCACAACTGAATACACAGAAGTGATAATGAACTTAGCTGGTTGCAGATGAAATCCTTTCTCAATTTATGGATCTCCAGTATGTATTTTTTGAGAGGGAAGGAGTGGGCAGTACTATGCAGGTAATACAGAAGGAAAGGAATTAGGAGCAAAGTGTTGGATCTGAATGCCATAACTGCGGAATATTACCAGTTCTGATGTACACAAGTCTGCTTTTACTGGCTTGTTGGGTCTGTTTCCCAAAGAAGGCACAAAAAGAAATTACGTACTACCATTTTTTACATAAATTTAGTTTCAGTAAGTGCTTACACTACTTTGAGCCTGATCTTTGAGCCTGTGTCCTCTAGTTCACATACACTGGTAGACTACATTTTGGAGTATTTCAATTTTATTTGAAGAACAATGTTTTGATGAGAGAGAGAGCTAGGACAGTTTTATAGCTTTAATAAAATGCCCTTATTAGGAATGCTCTCATTTTTCTTACCTTTAAGGAGAGGCAGAAACCTATGACACTGCAATCACACATGGTTGAAATTGGTGGTATGATCCCAATATAATTTCAAAATGCGAATAGAGGGGTATAGGTGAAAGGGAGAATAACATTCACAACTTGTTTCATGTTACCCAAGTTTTATGAACAAATGTGGTTCTATATATTTCAGAGCATTTAAATCTACACTGAACAGTTTAATCGAAATTAACCTGTTATTCTGGCTACATCTGCTGTAATTGACATTGCAAGAAGATGAATTTCATCCTCCCTTCAAGCCCACATAATCTTTTTTCATTTGCAATTTGTCAACACCCCAAAGATATTAATGCTAGTCTTCAGCCCTATTCCCAGGCTATACTATTGCTGGGACAGAAAACTCAGGACTATTTCACACAATGCTTTCAAACCCAGTCAGTGTGGCCTCTGAAGCTCTCACAAGAAGGTTACCTCATTCTCTCTTCCCTTGTGCTGCAAAGATGATGCTAACTACAGTTAGCACAGAAAGAACTAGGTCCTTCAAACATCACCAGGTTTTCTCTGCCTTCTGTTACAACTCACCCTTCCCAGCATCTTACCCCCAGTAGTCAGGAGGCCAGTACAGCTGTACTCACACTGAGGAGATGTGTTTTCAATGTACCAGCACATTTGGTGACTTTTAAGTTTACTCAAAGATCTGTCAGGTTTCCTAAAATAATGTACAAATGTTTGCTGAGCATTCAAATGTGCGCAATATTCCTTCTAGCTTTTGCAGATACGTTAACTGCTTCAAGGTACCTGACACCCAGTAAGCCCAAGGTGCAAACACCAGAGGAAGGCATAAATAGAAAATCAAATTGCTACTCACCTTATCACCAAAAGTTCCTGCTCTTCTACAATCAAAGCAGATAGCCTTGTTAAATAAACTATGTAAATTAGATTCAAGATCAAATGCAAATGTTTACTGTCCTTTATTTGTGTTTCTTTCTTCTTTCTATACAACAGAACTATTTACCGCTCTGATGCCTTTCCACAACTGTAATAAGAACAATTCAGATCTAGTATTTCCTTGTACACAGCTCTGTCTTCACAGACAAACACAATTCCCTCCTCTATTCATTCCTGAAAGGAATCAGAAACAGCTTTACTCAGGGGGTGTAAACCCTGTTACAATAGAGTGGCAAGGCTAGAGAAGTGTGAGAATGTACACTGAAGCCAGAAGGAAAATATTTTTAAGCAAATTTGTATCAACTAGGATCTTGCTCTAGAATTGTTTAAATCTTATCCAGGTTATTGTTAATAGACTTCTGTGATCAGTCCTCTTTACTGCAATGTGCATGGCATTCTACACTTTGTTAAACATCAAGGTTTTGTATATTTCTGCTGGTAGCTTAACACTTTTCTTTGAAATCTTCTCCTTTCAATGTTAGGCTTTCACACTAATCATGCTGTAACCTGAGTAGGCAACCTGCTGCAACTATAGACTTTTTAACCACTCATACGTGTATGAACTTTGGTGAAGAGATGGAACAGAAGATAAAAGGAAGGCAATTCAAGTATGTAACTCCAGAACAATGAGAAAGAAGCTTACAAATTAAGAAAACAAGAAAAGGAACTGAATCCCTACTAATTTTTATATAAAGACAATTGTGCAACAGTGACAGGACAGACTTAGGAGAAATGTCTTCCTCCAAGAGGAAGAAAATCAGTGTGTGTCACACATTCAACAGAGACCCAGAATCCCGTGAGGTACACAAGCATCTTTAAAGTTAATGATGGTCTGTGCTCATTACGTTCAACAACTGGAAAAATCCCTGAGAGAGATCTTCAGGACAGGTAGGTACAGCCTCACAGATAATTACTTATATTTAACAGCTCTTTCAGTAGCTCTCCCATTAAGCAAGGATTCAGCAATGAATTTTATCATAGATGTTATCACTAATGAAATACATTAAACACAGTATAAACAAAAGCCAAAAGCAAAAAAATTCAAATGAACAAAAAATTTCCCATAACCCACAGAGATAAGGCAGACTCATTTGATTCTGCACACATTCACTTCACAAATAACATTTTCATCCTTACCCAGTAAGTATCAACGATCATGTTAGCATCACAACAGTTTCTAAGGTATGGTAAGGAATATGGTAAATTCCAGTCTTTAAACAAACAAAACAACCCACCCAGAAACTCAAATGTCTGAATCCGAGCCCTGGTAGATATAAGAAATACTAAGAAGTTGTTTGGGTTTTCTTTAATAGTGAGTTGACATACAATGCAGATGTACAGTATGCATTTCAGGGGTGATGCTGAGTCAGAATATAAACTAACAGCCTTTATTCAGCCTGACAATTACAGCGAGACCACCAACGAAACACAGTGCATACAGATAGGCAGGCAAGTTCCAGAAAAAGAGACCCACTAAACAGTATCCTTAAGGTTGCTGAACTTAGTCTTCCACAAGTTCGCATGCTTTCAAAAGTCCAATAGAACTAATCACTTTTTTAAAAGTGGGATATTATCATGATTGCAATAATCAAACATTTTTACTATTCCTATCTACATGTTAGAAAGTTTTGAAAGACAAAAAGAGGAGTCAACTTCATTTTTAAAGTTAATATCCCAAAATACTTGTGGCAGGGGAAAAAAAAGGGGAAAGGAAAGCTTAGGGTTTTGTTTTATTCTTCAAAAAAGGATTTGCATTACTCCATTTGCTGAAAAAAGAAAGCAGCATTTCATTTGCTAGGTACACGTGTGTCGTGGTTGGGGGGGGCGGTGAATTTTTCCAGGGGGATGTGGGCAGTCCAATCAGTAATCAGCTTTTCTGCTGGCACCTGGATTGGTCACTCAGAGGTTTGGACACGCCTCTGAGGACACAAAGAGTTAAAAGCAGGAGTCTGGGGGGTTCAGCCTCTTTTTGGGTTCCGGTTTCAGCAGTGGAAACATCTCTCCCCTGCTCAGCTCTGGGCTGAGTGGGGGAGGGGGAAGCCACGTGGCCAGGCTCAAGACAACCACGCGGTGAAACTAAAGTAAGCTGGGGCCCGGGGGGGAGAAGAGAATGGACAGGACTGGAACTGAGCTGCCCCGTCCAGGATGGAGGGGTGGAAAACTGTGGAAGTGCCTTCTGTGTGTTCTCACCCCCCTCCTTCCCCCCAAACTCCGGGAGAAGGTGCTCAGCCACGTGGGGTTTGCCGAGCCTGGGAATGCCTCCGCCTGCAGCACCCTGCTGAGAAGAAACTGTTAACCCTTGCTTGGTAGAAAGAAACTTTTCTTAGACATTGATTCTCATGACTGGTGGTTTTCGGAGAGAGGGAAGCGGCCTGGGACCAAGATGATAAAGCATGATTGGAAGGAACTCGATGGAAGAATGAGAGGAGTAGCCTTGGAGCTGGACTTTTCTTGCATAATGTCAGCCATGGACTGAACTTGAGTCTCTTTTGAACATAAACTGCATTTTTGGGTGGATACAGCTGCCCCTTGCTTTTGCTACAGTGACTGGCGCTTGAAGTGAGTAGCGAGCAGAGAAGCGAGGGGGAGGGTGAGGTGGCACCCTCTGCCCTCAGGGCAGACCTGCTCCTGGAACCCCGGCCCCTGGGTAAAAAGGGGAGAGCTTGGCATGCAGCATCCTTAAAAAGCCCTGTATGCAGTTTTGGCCTATGAGACAGCGGTGAGAGCGCTGGACACAGGAAAAAGAGAGTGTCACCCTAGCAGACTTCTCCGGGCGGTGCTATGGGTGACATGGAAACACATAAGGGGTGGACCCGTGTTTTCTGAGGAACAGTCTGTGGTGCGAGAGAGACTCCTCTCTCCCTTGCTGAATTGAAGATTAGTTTGTTTTTGAGTGGTGATTGTTTGATCTAAAACCCAAAAGTTAGTCTGTGAAGAGTGATGGGTGGGGAGGTAGAAACTGGGAGAAGAAATGTTCTAAGAAGTTTTTATTTCTGTCTTTGTGTGTGTTTAAGAGTATTTCTGTCCCTGTTCTTATGTAATTAATAAAGTTTTGGTGGGTTTTTTTTTGTTTTCAAGATTTAAGCCTGCTCTGCTCTGTTCCTGATCACATCCCACAGGAGTTGTTAGAGAAAAAACATATATTCATGGGTGCATTAACATCTGGCCAATGCCAACCCATGACAACGTGTTATGGACTACAAGATCTAATATTATTTGAGAACCTTCTGTCTCTCCAAGAATATTTCATACAGAAAGGTTTTCAAGGCAACTCTGTAAAAACCAGCATCTGTAATAAGGGAGCCATGACTATAGGCACATAGCACATAGTAGAAATATTGTTCTTACAACTTCATAAAAGGCTTTCATCTAGCTTTTACAAGGATACTAATTTCTCAAAAGCTACATCATTATAAGAGCTGCTTCTAAATCCTCATGAGAAAGATTCTGAAATCAAGAAAGAGAGTTAAATGCATTCTTTGCTTTTAGCTACTATGCCTACTGATGTTTCATTCTTTCTTCAAAGTGCAATCTTTTGTATGGCCATCTGCACAGCAAATAAAGAAAGCAAGAGATGTTTTCCCAGATAATGACATCACAAAACTGTGGGTAAAGTCCTAATAGCCAGATGCATACTTGGAATTCTTTGCAACTCATTAGTTTTAGTTGCTTGATCAGCTTGACAATTCTAGCATCATTTACACTTGAGAGACTATTTTATTACTGTAGGAGAGAACAATTCCATAGGACCCCCAAGAGAACTGAAATATTTCCATCTGGAATCAAGTAAGGATCTACTGCTAATAAACCTTCCAAAAATCTTCTTCCCTCAGATGTCCATTCAGGCCAAAGACCAAAACAAAAAAATCAAAACACTGTGGTTATGCAGAGATGCAAATTTGCCTCTTAAAAAGCAAAGACCTCAGGTATACATAAATATGTAATTAATTTACAAATTATGTATACTAAAGGTAATCTTTAACCAATAATTTTAAAGAAACACAATAGAAAATTCAAAGTACAGTAGAGATATTACCCATACTTAAAGTACTCAGACATTTTAGAACAAAGAAAAATGCTAACCAGAAGCAGAAGCAGCCCTTCAGTGTCCTTTACGTTGTAATACAGATAATCCTACACTGAAATCAATTGCTCCATTCAGTGAAAGATTAAAAGATAACAGATGCATTTCTCTTGCTTTTGAATGTACACTCAAATTTTAAGCTTAATTAAATACAGAATACTCTGAGAATACTCTGAGAATACTCTGAGAATACTCTGAGAATACTAATACAGTATATTAGACTTGCCAGCACCATACTGACGAAAGCCACCACCCACCACTTCAAATTTCTTCTTTTCAGTGACCCTTTAGCACAGGCAAAGCATTGGCTTCTTTTGATTCACTATAGAATAAGAAGCAACCATTTAATTAGATATCTAACAATTCCAGGTCCTTCCTTATTCTATCTACATTTCTTCCAGCTTTTCATTTTAAGATGTTCAGAAACAAGTTATCAAGCTCTACTAATTTAAAAGCATTTATCCATAACAGCTATTATTTACTCAACATGTGTGAAATATTTCACGTCTTGTCACAGAGTGCAGTAACATATCTGGAAAGATCCAGAACCTACCACAGTGGCATTTATAGAACACTTACCTTTCACCCCTTATCATCAATAACTTTGTTGTTTCATTTAAAGTATGCAAATCAGAAGAAACGTTGTGAAAGGGGTGTAGAACTGAAAGTAGAGGGGAATGAAAATTACAAAGTAAGTTCCAGAACTATCAAATAGGTTGGGTTAGAAAGGACCTTAAAGATTATCCAGTTCCAGCACACATTGCTGGGTCATGTCCAGCCTCTCACCCAGCAGCACCCCCAGGTCCTTCTGGGCAGGGCTGCTCCCATCTGCTCATCCCCAGCCTGGGCTGATGCAGGGGATTGCCCCAGCCCAGGTGCAGCACCAGACCTTGGCCTTGTTAAACCTCAGGAGATTCTCATGGGCCCTTTCCTTGAGCTTGTCCAGGTCCCTCTGGATGGCATCCCATCTTTCAGGTGTGTCAACCATACCATTCAGTTTGGTGTCATCTGCAAATCTGCTGAGGGTGCACTCAATTCCTCTGTTAATGTCAAGGATGAAGATACTAAATAACACCATTTACAGATTCCTAAGGGACACCACTTGTCACTGATGTCCCTTGGGACTCTGAGCCATTGACTACTATTCTCTGGATGTAACTATCCAACCAATTTCTTATCCATTTTCCAGTCCACCCAACAAATCCTTCTCACTCCCATTTAAAAGAGAAGGATGTTGGGGAGGACCATGTCAAAGGCCCAGACAAACAACGTCTGTAGCTTCCCTTGTCCACTGATGGAGTCAGTCCAACATAGAAGGCCACTTGATCAGGCAAGACCTGCCCTGAGTGAAATCATGCTGGCTGTCTCAAGTCACCTTCCTGTCCTCCATGTGCCCTAGCACAGCTTCTAGGAGGATCTGTTCCATGATCTTCCCAGGCACAGAGGTGAGGCTGACAAGTTGGTAGCTTCCAGGATCCTCCTCTCTATCCTTTTTCAAGATGGCCACAGTGGCCTTTTCCAGTCATCTGTCACATCTTACTCTCCCCAAAAGTTACCTTGTTTCTAAGATAAACTAGAAAAGTATAATTATTTAAATGAGGAAATAAGAACACGAAGAAAGGTGAGAATTCACCTATCAACACAGACAATCAATCTCTAGTCAATATTTTTTGACCAAAGATGTCAAAGTTAATGTTTAAGCTGACACATGACAGGGAAATACACACCCATTAGGTCCCTTAAGAAGTCCCTGGGGACTGCTAAATGAGGTTTGAAAGAGAACAGCCTCATATAAAGTCATATACAAGGGTTGCTAAGATAAGAAATAGTGAGAAATGAGGAAGAAACAGACCAAATTATAAAGGCAGAAAACAAAGAGTGAGACGAGAAAGAGATTAGAGAAAGCTGAGACCATGTTATGGGAATAATCCTTGTCGAAGGAAGACAGCTGAACCAGTGCTACTGGTTCATTAATCAGATAAATACCTCCCATAGCTCCCACACCTCAGAAGACAACTCATTGCACCTCTCCATGTTTCAGTAGTACTGAACTCTCATTTCCTCCCATCTCAGACATGTTTCTAAGGGGACTGCTGCATTTCCTGGCAGTCCTATAATATCTCTTTTCTATTTTCAGAAAATTTTATTCAGTATAACATACTGCAAAACATTAAATCACAGTCTAGATTCCACTTTTCTGATCCCTACTATCCCCTCCTCAGCACAGCTCACTGAGTGAAATGAAAAGCATTTTCCTCTTCATGCAAACTAAATTATGTATTTACCCCTCTATCAGAAAAGCAAGGTTCCCTTTTAGTCATAACAGACATCAATTGTCAAGCCCACCTCATACTACCCTTTTGAAAAGGGAGGATGGAGAAATGTTTAAATGAAAAGGCAAAAATAAGTATAAGCACTCATCTCAAAGCTGGGAACATCCTGAAGTTCAGATAAGCCTGTGCTGTAAGAACATGAAATAAATCCACATAGTGGAGGGAACATACAGAAAAATAACCTGAGATTTACTGCTTTGTCACCAGCAGGAAGTGAGAAAATGCTCATGGCCACCAAACCAGCTCCCTACGAAACACCCAGACACTACACCTTCACAAGGGCGGCTTTTATTGCTCCACCTGTGAAAATTCATTTCCTTCTGTGCAGAGACAGGCACAGACTATGTGCAGGGTACATGCACAAACTATGTTAGACACAGAGGAAGATGCAGCAGATGCACAATGAAAAAGACAGAAAAAGAGTCCATATACATCACTGCCTGTTTACTCTAGAAACCCAAGTAACAGGTTTGTTATGAACTGCAAGGGAAGATGTTTGTGTTATACATTGGGCAAGATTCTCCATGGGATAAATTCACAGATTTTAATACCAAGAGGACTTCAAATGCACACTGAGTTGATTACAAGTTTCTTACTGAATTGCTTAGAAGATAAAAAATAAAGTCTGATATGCTGATAATCTATAAAAATAGACCTAGAAAGATGTATTATCACAGTTTTAATACAGGTATCACCTTGAACAACTCATTTAAGATCACTTCCTTCTGCAGCAAATGAGGGGTCACCACACCCAGCTCATGAATATATGGGAGAGTTTGACACTGCATCAGGTCAGTGTTACAGGGCAGCACAAATGCATTCTTCAGTTTGATCACTGCTCAGAGAGAGCTGTAAGGAAGCCTCACTTTGCACCCAAAATGGTAGCTGGGTTACTGTCAAAGACAGTTGTCATGGGTTGGCACTGGCCAGATGTTAATGCACCCATGAATATATGTTTTTTCTCTAACAACTCCTGTGGGATGTGATCAGGAACAGAGCAGAGCAGGCTTAAATCTTGAAAACAAAAAAAACCCACCAAAACCTTATTAATTACATAAGAACAGGGACAGAAATACTCTTAAACACACACAGAAACAGAAATAAAAACTTCTTAGAACATTTCTTCTCCCAGTTTCTACCTCCCCACCCATCACTTTTCACAGACCAACCCTTGGGTTTTAGATCAAACAATCACCACTCAAAAACAAACTAATCTTCAATTCAGCAAGGGAGAGAGGAGTCTCTCTCGCACCACAGACTGTTCTCCAGAACACACAGGTCCACTCCTTATGTGTTCCTATGTCACCCGTGGCACCGCCCAGAGAAGTCTGCCAGGGTGACTCTCTCTTTTTCCTATGTCCAGCGCTCTCACCGCTGTCTCATAGGCCAAAACTACATACAGGGCTTTTTAAGGATGCTGCATGCCGAGCTCTCCCCTTTTTACCCAGGGGCCAGGGTTCCAGGAGCAGGTCTGCCCTGAGGGCAGAGGGCGCCACCTCACCCTCCCCCTCTTTTCTCTGCTCGCTCCACTCTTCAAGTGCCAGTCACTGTAGCAAAAGCAAGGGCAGCTGCATCCACCCAAAAAATGCAGTTTATGTTCAAAAGAGACTTAAGTTCAGTCCATGGCTGACATTATGCAAGAGAAGTCCAGCTCAGAAGGCTAGTCCTCTCATTCTTCCATCGGGTTCTTTCCAATCATGCTTTATCATCTCGGTCCCAGGCCGCTTCTCTCTCTCCGAAACCACCAGTCATGAGAATCAATGTCTAAGAAAAGTTTCTTTCTGCCAAGCAAGGGTTAACAGTTTTTTCTCGGCAGGGTGCTGCAGGCTCAGGCACTCCCAGGCTCGGCAATTCCCACGTGGCTCGGCACCTTCTCCCGGAGTTTGGGGGGGGTGAGCACACACAGAAGGCACTTCCACAGTTTTCCACCCCTCCATCCTGGACGGGGCAGCTCAGTTCCAGTCCTGTCCACTCTCTTCTTCCCCCCCCCCCCGGGGCTCCGGCTTACCTGAGCCAACCACGTGTTTCCCCTCCCCCACCCAGCCTCGTGGATGGGCAGGGGAAGGAGGCCGGAGACGTCTCTCTGCTGAAACCGGGATCTGAAAAGAGGCCGAACCCCCTTGGGGGTCCTGCTTTTAACTCTTTGTGTCCTCAGAGGCGTGTCCAAACCTCCGAGTGACCAATCCAGGTGCTAGCAGAAAAGATGATTACTGATTGGACTGCCCACATCCCCCTGGAAAAAATTCACCTCCCCCGCAACCACGACAACAGTCCATTCCTGCTTTTTCTACTGTAACCAAACAGAATACAATTAAACAAAAACAAAACTGCAAATGTAGCTTTTGAATTAATACCAAGCCTACCTTCACACACAAAACCAGTCAGTATGCTAAAGTTAAGATTTGAAGACATCAGCTATTACTGTTTGAAACAAGCAACTAATCACAAGCCATGTCAGCATCTTGAGTATATCTTCCTTCACAAAGCTTCCATAAAGGACAAACATGAAATAATCAAGTGTCTGACACTACCGGAGAATTCCCAGTTTTCTTTACCCAAGCATCTAGAAAACCAAATCAGCTTCCTAACAAACTAGTGGAGAGGAACAGAAAGCAGAGTTGCAAACATCGTCTTATCATCCCTTAACAGGAATGCAGTTACTGCACTCCAAGGACAACAGGATCCAGCCTTGCCTCAGCCCAGACCTGCCCACTTTCTCAAGTAAGCAGTCATTTCTACAAGAATAAATGAGAAGATTTATACAGAAGTAACTAGGAGTAGAATTGGATCCACAGGCATCTGGAACCATCATAAGCCCTTATGCTCCCACTCCAAAACACTGCTGTATCTTTCACAATAACCACCAGTGAACAAAAACAAAGGGCAGTTTAATACAGTATTGTTTTACATGACACGACTAAATCCAGTATATTTCTTAGCTGACAGAGCTTATCATTGAAGTTTTCTTTTTAAGAGGTTAAAATGCACAATGTTAACTAAAAAAAAAAAAATTAGAAGTTACTGAAGTCTAATATTTTTAATTGCATACTTCCTGTCCCCTAAAATGAAACACTGTCTAGAAACCAAGCAGAACCTGAAACTAGTCTTCTATGTAATTCTTATGAGGATCTGAAGGTGCCCTATACATGCCTCCTATCTACTAAATTCCTTAATCGAGTTATAGGCACACTGGTTCCTTAATCCTTTAAAGGCTGTCACATTAGCCTTTGGTCAGATAAGGGCTCTGAGCTAAAATATCATATTGGACACAAAGAATTTACTTTTAAGAAACTAAATGTCATATTTCAGATCCCATCAAATCATTAAAGTACATTAGAGGTCCTAGGTCCTAGCTTCCTCCTGAAAAATTTCACAGATAATTAGTTAGCTTACCTTCCCAAAGCTTTCTCAAGAGACACCCCCATGCAACTGACTTCCTGAGCTGGGGACAAGAACCATCCACAATCCAGGATGACCTTGGCAAACTGGGGCGTGCAGGGCCAGTGGTGTGTCAAGAGGTGTAAATGAGGTGTAACCCAACAGACACAGCTACCTTCAGCTAACACAGTAGTCACAAAATTGTACTGTCTTACTCCCAACTCACATAAAAGCTATTTCTGATCATGCTTTTTAATACTGCTTACTGAAGTAATGTCATTACTATTTTGTGAAACACTTCAATGCTGTGATTCATGCCCCCAAGGCTTTCAACTCCTTCCACTGACTAGACAGGAAATGTGGACACCTCAGGTCAGGAGATACTCAGGTGCCTAAGTTGACAGCATTATCTCACAAGTCAACGCAGAACTGACATAAAAGACTCTAGTTTTAAGCCCAGACTGAATCACAAATGCAATTTGTGTCTAAGTGCAGATTAATTAACAACTCTGCAAGGTACAGCTGATGACCTATGGCAAATCCTTAATCTTGTATTTGGATATTTAAACAATAGACTACATACTGTAACTATGTCTCAGAATCTAAGAAACAAGTTACCTAGTTCTGTAGTTACACACTAAAGGAACATCTGAAGCCTTACTAAATACATAGGAGACAGAACAGTAAAGCAACTCTATGGGACAAAGTATGCCTACCTGCTCTGCTCAAGTCCCAGTGAAGTCAGCTATAGCCTTTAGTTTCCACGGGACTTAAATTAAATCAGAATCTTCAAAATAAACACTTCCATGGTGAATTTCTGTATGTATACTTCAGGCCCTGGTAAACAGAAATTGATCCAAATACCCTAACTGAAAGTAAACTCAGTCTGCTATTACAGTCAGACTAGTCAGTCACCCAGGGAAAAAAAAAAAAATTAAAACATGTAAATATTCGGTCTTGGTTACATTTTTCAAATACAGATCATACGTTACCAATGATGTGGGAAGCATCCAGCACTTCTATGCTGTTGAATCACCCTTTGCTTCTCTGACAATCACTTCTGAACTGCTGCAAATTCACACAGGCTACAGTAAAATTGATTTTTAAAATAAAGAATTGACACATTAATTTTCTTAAATTGTGAGTTTTACTAAAATCAGTCAAGAATAATGCTTCTTCAAAGAACATACTGAAAGGGTGTTTATAGTGAAACTAAAATTCTGTATTAATCGAGACAAAAATTAATAGCTTGGGCACAATGTAAGATGATTCTGAAAAGGTCCCCATTTAAGGCTCAAAAAAATGTAAGTTAGGAAAATTTCAGTTCCAGTAACCAAGAACTCCATTCCATCTGTGAATGCGTCTCTGACTTCACTCAGCTGTCTGCTTACAAAACAAAGTCATCTTTGTTTGATATCCCCTCATACTAGTGAACCTCTACATTTACAAGCTGCAACTTCCTTTCTACATCTCCCAAAATAAACCATAGAATATCCTGAGTTGGAATGGACTCTCAAAGATCATGAAGTCAAACTCCTGGCCTTGCACAGACAAGCCCAAGAATCACACCATGGGACTGAGAGCACTGTCCAAAAAAAACTAGGCTTAACACAACTTTTGTCCTAAAGAGAATGGTATAATAAAACTGAAAAAAGGAGCTTCCAGAGGTCCCATCCAAACTCAGCTGTTCTACAGTTCTGTGATTTTCTCAGGGGTTTTGTATTTTAAAGTCAGGCTGCTTCCTTCAGGCAATCCGTTCAGTACAGATCCAGATTTTAAAATGACAAAATTGAGTTGTGAATTCAGATTTTTTACATCTACCTTTAAATCTGTCCTTGAGACACTAAGGGCAGCTGAAGTTTTTTGTTGGCCCTTTCCTGTGGAAAGACATCAGACACTTTTTTTACCTCTCTCAATCTTCTAACTTTCATTCAATGAAAAACTGCAGAGCCCACCTGCAGAGCACGCCTACCAGCAAGGAACTGATGGCCACCAGGAAGCCAGAAAGAAGCCCCTTGGCATTGCTACATGAGCAGAGCACATCTCTGAGCATCCATTCTTTCTCCATGCTGCCTCAAAGCCTAAGGCCCCAGCACAGAGTCCTACAGACTAACAAGGGTTTGCTGTTACAGGGTAGAGTTGATTGTTAACCCACACTGAACAAATTGCCACTTCAAAAAATTTTGTATCTAAGTCACGGAGGTGCCAACAGACTAGTCACTACTAACCTTTGGGCATATCAGAGGACTTGGACATCTTATTACACTGTCAGGAACCTGCCATACAAACTTAAGGAAATAAACTAACAGGAACTCACTCTAACTGCGTAATTCCAATCTGTCAATAACGGATCATATTCTTTCTTTCTTTCCATATATGATTAACAATGTTGAACTGAGCATTGTGTCCCTTTAAATGAATACAGAAAGTTGATATGCTCAGATTGTTTGCCCATTAAAGGCAAACAATTCAAGAGGAAGCTTGTGAACATCCTAGAATTTCTATTAATCACCAAGAGGGTGTTTTCCAAGTGTATACTGCATATGGCCAGTTGTTTGTTCTTCCCCTGCTAAATACACTAGCACATGGAAAGGTAGAGACAAAATTAGATTACATTTCAATTTTGCACCTCAACAATCCTGAAAAAAAAACTGCAAGTAAAGTTAAGGAGTTACTGTTTTGGTTCTCCAAGCGAGTATTTGCAAGATACAGAAGTGTGTTTTCTAAAACAGCCTGCAAGCATAGCACAGAATGGCTTGTGAAAAGGAGACCCAAAACCAAAATGTATAAATAACAAACTTGTTGGCCAGCACAGTTACCAAGAAGAAATTACAAGTATTTATTTTTTGCAGATTGCAGGTAACCATCAAATTTTACAAAGGTTACATTTTCAGTTTTATCTTATGGTGATGTATCAAGAAAAAGAAATTGTTTCCACAGCAGCAGAATCTTAATAATTTAACCACAGCTCAATTTAACTCAAGTAGAAAGGAGTACACTAATTTCTTATTTGAAATCTAATCCAAAAAAAGCTTATTATTTATCACTGTTATGCATTTAATTGAACTGTTTTATGCACAGATTAGAAAAACACAACCTACCCAGATGCCTGATTTCCAAAGTCTCTCCATCCTAAGTATTTTATACAGACATACATAATCTTGGGGTTTCCCTTATCGTTAAGGGATCTGTCTGTAATTACACAATGTGTTTTACAATACTTAGAAACTTCATATATATAAATAACATGTGCAGTCTCTGGGAAGAGATAATGAAGTGAAAGTGTCCGAAGTTCAAAACCGTACAAGATAGCAAAGGCAGAAGAGAAAACAAAAAAAGGATCCCTGGAGCTGGCACAATTCTCATGTCTACAGCAAGATTAGAACCAAGTTTAAAGGGGAAAAAAAAATAAACAAGTTCAGCTTTTAGTGCTGGACTTTAATCCACAGTTCATGATAGTAAAACCTTTAAAACCTTGTATCCATAGCCACTGGTAAGAATACTGCACCAATGAGCAACCTTGAACTCCCACAAAGCTCCTGTTTCATTAAGGAAATCAAAATGCAACAGAACAGAAATGTCTGGATTTTTTCCCCTTGGGGCTGCTGACAGTAGATTACCACTGTTATCTACATATGAAAGTCTGAAACTGGCAACACACACATATAGAAACCTGGGTCTTCCAAGCATCAGAAATCCAATACAAGTGCTGTCTTGTAAAAAAACACAGCCCATCCTTCCAGGAACATTACAGTCCAAACTGCTCATTACAGTCCCAGACCTGCAGCACTTCAGCACAGTCCTTTCCCAAAAGTATCTGCAAAGAAAAACTATGAAAGGGAAAGTAGGAATACGTAATATATCAAGCTAACTTGCAGTCACGCAATTCAGTTTATAAAGGAATCTTTTATACTTATGACAAAGAAGCCTCACAGCACTGTCTGCGTCAAAAACCTCAGGTGAAGAGGATGTCTGCCTAAGCCTAAGATGGAAAAAAGGCAGCTTAATGTTCAACTATGAGGTCTAGAGCATCACAATGAAAAACACATGCCAGAAGTCAACTGGGCCTCCAACAAACATATACTGGAAAAAGAAAATGCACTACTGGAAAAAGGTTTTTCAGGATGGAAGAGGATACTAGAAGTTTTGAAAGAGTTTTAGTAGAATGATTTTGTTAAATTGTCTGATCTCTTTTTGTCCCTCAGTTATCCAGTGAACACATTTCATGAGTTTATTTCTGCTATGTATAGCTTCAGAAATGCATTTGCTTTTGAGAAATCATTATTCATTTCTGTGATAGCAGATTACCCAGAGGAGAAAAAAAAGTAGTAAGAGGCAATGTCCTTCCTCCCACTCCCCTAAAACCACAGTTTCTCCCTGCACACCACAGCCTAAATGTTCTATGACATCATTTAGGCAGGAAAACGAATAGTCCCTTCTCTTGCTAACACAGTTCTTGTTTCAAATTATTAACTATTTTCCTCTCCCTTTCTCCAAGCTTAAGAAATTTGTCAGGGATAAAACTAAAGATCTGTACAACCAAGGAATGCTACATAACAAGAAACTGGAAACAATCAGGCAATTTCTATTAGCACTGATAAAATACTAGATACATCCTAGTTTGCATGTCCTGACTCAGAACAACAAGAAACAGGCAAACCAAAAACCTAAATTTAAACATGCTCCTATACAGTTAAACCAGCACTAACTGCTGCAGTCATATGCAGAAGTGCATTAATGAATTCACTGGCATGTCTGGATACAATATAAATTAATGTCAAGGCTTTTTAGTTCATCCATTTTTCAAATCCCCAACATCACTAGAGACCACCAACCCAAGACTAGGCAAATTAAGTGTTCCCTTGAAGGACTTGATTTTTCTCTGCACACGTTAGCAATAGCATTCCTGCTCGGTTAAAAACAGAAGACGGGTTTGTCTTACCATCATATTATCTGAACACCTGTGACTAAAACACAACCTTGGCAATGTTAGCTTACCAGCTGGACACTGGACATAGACACTAAGTTACAAGGAAAGAAGAAAGAAAGAACAAATGCACTATTACTTAGACATCATGCTTCTCCCCAAAGGAAACTAACAGCAACTATTTTACAGAGCTGGCATTTCATAGAATTTTATTCATAATAAAACAGAAGACATCTTATCCTATATAGTCTTATAAGCTGCATTTTTTTAAAAAGGTACTTTTAAAGTTTTCTAAAATGCAGGCTTTGATCTAATAAAAATGCTACAAACACAAGAAGCACCTACTGATGAATTCATCTTACTTAAGAAGTGAACTTCTAGAGTAAGTAGCCTTAAGTAGTACAAAGAAAAAAAAATTCAACTAGGAGAAAAAACCCCTTCATACGGAGGACTTTATAAACAGCTTATATTATCTTCACTTTCTAAACATCCCATGTGCATGCAGGATGGAGATGACCTGAACATAAATCTGGAAGAAAAAAAACAACCAACAAAAAGTACTTCTTTTTACTCCTCTTTGATCCTTCTATAGCTCACAACACCATATGATCACCACACTTCCCTGACTTTACATGTTGCTATCCAAACCATGTCTAGAAGACTCTCAGAAACCTGAAGATAAATGAAAGAGATGAGAAATCAACACGTGCAAGTTAACAGAAATCTCAGTCACCACAGCAAACACTCTTACTCAAGGGCAAGATACCCCTTACTTTCCACTGCATAATTCTTACCAGCCTTTTTTTTTTCCACATGGAAATTCCTTCACCTGAGGAAGCTATCACAAAATGGTGACTGGGCTAACTTCCAAAATGGTGCTTTCACTCTACACTCAAAATGCTACAGTACTTTTTATTTTCATTGTTTTATCTTAGGGCATTTTTAAAGGTGCTGTGCACCTTTTAAGACATAGTCCTGGTGAAAATCAAGAGTAACAGAAGGGAAATTAGTGTGTCATGACTACAATGTAACTGCATTCCCTCAAGCAGAAGGAAAGTGACTTTTTCAAGTATTTACCAAGCAGACTTACATCAGCCCCATGGGGAACATTCTCCCTAGGAGCAAGAAGCACAGAGCATGGGGGAAAAATGATGATGCCCCATTATGATTACTTGCACTCAAACTACCACAAGTATTCCTCTGTACTCCTTAAGTCTTGAGATATTAGGGCCTCATTAAAATCACTTACTAGAATTACAGAAAAAATCAGGGGTAAAGTGTGTTTGGAAACTACAGATGTGAAAAAGAAAACCCTGAGCTGCTAACTTAATGCATGACCAGCAAGATACAACTTCCGTGCCCTCTGCCTACTCCTCCCTCACAAGAGACGGCAGGTCACAGACCTCCCCTCTAGTCAGTCACTGCAGCATCGATTAGACGACATAATCAAAAGAGAATCAAGATACCTTACTGTTATCTTCCAGTATTTCAGGCTGGAAGTGGTCCTGTCTGCCTCAGTAACACTAAGCAGAGTTGCCAGATGATCCCCATCACATGAGCAACAATTCTTAAAACTCTTAAGAGAAGTGTCATGGGTCTGTGGAGCCTGTTCAAGCAATGAAAAGCAGTAACGCTAGCTCTGACTCACAAAAGGAAAACAGCCAAGTAGAAGACATCCTAAAAGACAGTTTATATTTAGAGAAAGATTGAGAGATTTGCAAAGTGATGTAATTCCTTAAACATAAGGTCCTCTCTTTGACAGGGGGCAAAATATGATGAAAAAAGAATAACACATTTCTCTAAACAAAGGTAAATATTTCCTTGAACTTCAGATTTCATCAGCATCAGAACAAGACAACTGGATAATGACGACAGCTATTGTAGATTTTACTTTTCCATTAGCAAAGCTGGCTCAAACAGAAGGCAGGGAGGGTGGTGGTGGTCGTTTCACTGGACTGCCAAGGTTACTCCTGAAACATCGTGCTGGAAGGGGACCAATACATCTGCTAAACGCTCACTGGCCGGCTCTGTGCTGCTCTTCACCACCCGCAGAACCTCCCGGGATGGTCGACAGGGACCGACCACCGGCGGCGCAGACTTCGGGGCCGGTGTCACAGCCAAGCCTCCTGTGCCGGGGGCGGCTGCAGGGCCGGGTCCCCCCGCTCCCAGCGCCTCCGACGGCGAGCGCTGAAGGGCTGCGCTGCCGGACGCGCCCCCGCCCGGCCCGGCCGCGCCGCAGACGGCGCTCGGCGGAGCTCCGCGGGAGCGGCCGCCTCCCCCGGGGGCAGACCCGCCTGCCTCGGCCCGGCACCGCCACGGCGGAGTTGATCACGAACTCGCTGCCCGCTCCCTCGGAGAGCTCCGCCCGCGGGCGCCGCGCAGCCGGCAGCCCCAACGGGGCGGGCGCGCCACCGAGGGCGCCGATGGGCACCTCGCCCCCGCCCGCCCCACGGCCACCGCGACCCGCAGCACGGCGCCAGCCGCCCGCACGCCCACCTTTCCGCAGGCTCGGCTTGGCCCCGCCGCGTCCCCTGCTCGCCGCAGCGCCGCGGGCGGTGCGCGGAGACCCGCGCGGAGCGGAGCACGGAGCGCTCCCCTGCCGTGCCCCGCGGCGGCGGCCGCGCTGCCAGCGCCGGGGCGTGAGGGCGGCCCCACGTGCGCCGGCTGCGCCAATCGGGGCCGCCCGCGGGCCGCCCACCGCCCCCGCCGCCACCGTCCCGGGCCGCCCGCGGAGCGGCGGGCGGGATGCCGCGGAGAAAGCAGGGTGGCAGCGCGGGCAGGAAGGCGGCTCGGGAGGCAGGAGGAAACTAGCGCCTTGGAACGGAGTTTGGATCGCTGAAGGGAGGGAAGCGCTGCTGCTCGGGGGCTGCGCGCCGCTTCCGCGCCCGCGGGGCCGCTCGGCGGGAGCGCTCCGCAGGGGAGGCGTGCGCCCGCCGCGCCCGGAGCCTCCCGCGGGCCGGGTTCCGCCGCGGCCGGAGTCCCGCCGGAGCCGCTGGGGCGGGCGGAGGCGCCCGGCGCCAAGATTGAGAGTTTAGACGGGCAAACCTCCAAAATTAACGTATAAAGCGCCCTTTTAGCTGTCTGGCGAGTTTTGCAGCCCTAAACGTGCTGGAAACCGAAACACGCTCTCACCTTGTCACAGAAAGCCCGCCGGGCGGGAGGAAGGTTGGGCTCCTCCCGGCGCGGTAACGCGGAGCCACGGCACGGAGAGCCTGGGATCGGTCAGGTGTGCGATGGCTGCTCGGGCCCCCAGCGAGGTTCCCGAAAGGCATTGTCTGCTGCTACAGCGTCACACAAATAACACAGGGCTGTTACTCCACACTGAGAGCATAAGGCTGGAAACAAATTCCCCTATTGTATTTGCTGCACTGGGTGTCAGTGACGTGTCCAGATCCTGAACCACCTTGCTGTGTGTCCACTGTGGCAATCCTGGGAATGTAATACTTAGAAATAATACGCTGGTTAGCTAGAAAATAAACATTCACGACATAGCAAAATATTTTTGTACTTTATTTTACAGTGTTTAATTTATAACTGAGTTTTTGTATCATTGTCAACGTGAATTGTAGCTGGTACAACTTCTGTTTGTTAATAAAAACGTAAGTTGACTGTTTGCTCAGGGGGTGTGTATTTTGATCCTGTTATTTAATCTAATGATTGCTGATGTTACATTGTGGCAGTTCACTACAGCCTCAGTTTTTCAGACCATTACACTCAGTTGTATTGTTGTTCCTTTAGCTCTCTCTTGGAAATGCTGTGAATTCCATTCAGTGACTCATATTAATTCCAATAAATTTTCCATGGATATCATGGAAATAGGCCAATCTACATTTGTTGTAGGCAACAGCCTCCTACAAATGCCTTCCCATCTTATATATAAAACGTTCAACCTCCTTCAGCTGTCCCTTTATATTAAAGCCATTTTTTCAGAAGATAGATCCTTTTTTTCTGTGTGATTGCCAGTAGAGATCAGTGTCTGTCGTATCTGTGGACTTCAGGCCAGATGCCCAGCCATGAACAGAAAACAGGGAGAACAGGCCCCAGTTAGGAAAGACAAAATTGGAAACAAGGGGGTTTATTTCTTTTTCTGATGAATCTGAGCATTGGGACCTTCAAAGAGTTCATCATGACCTTTTTTAGAAAGATAAACTTGGGAACATCCAAATAAATGATACATTTTTATCTACTATCTAAATACCAAGTAATTTAAAATGTTATTTTCTAATTTTTCAGCAACCATACAGACTAGTAATGCTGAAGTTGTGATGGTTATTTAATTGCGTGATTACAGAAACCAAGAAGAGAAAAGCTGAATTCACGAACACTAATAATGACACTTTTCAGCCCTTCAACCTTTCACCCCTTTTTCCTTCTCTTTTTAGTGTATTTTGGTGAGCTTTGGGTTTTGGGAACTTTTTATTTAGTTGGGGTTTTCTGGTTTTGTTTTTGGTTTTGTTTTTTCTCTTATTTTCTGGGGTTTTGTTTGTTTGGGGTTTTGTTTTCTTTTGTTTTGTTTTTTTCCCTCTTGTAAGTTTTTGCAGGCAATATGTTTTAGATAAGAGTTGAAATTGAAGTCCGGCTTTTATTTTTGCAGCTACTGAGGCTTTTCAAATTTGTCTCATTTTTGCTTCCACTGTCTTTTGAGCTGATAGTATTTTATTTGGGTTACTGGATTGGTGCTGCTAGAAATACTAAATTGTATTGATGGTCTTGAGTTTTCATTTAAGCATATATCCTGTCATTTCCAGTGTTCTTGTAAACCATCTTCTTCAATGTCCTTGGGCTTGTCAGGCTGGGTGGCATGCTTGGGCTCAGCCATTGTTCTCCTCCTATGGCTGGATAAATTTATTAGTTAGCTTTAGCATACAAAAACTGTCCAGAAGATTTCATGCCAAACAAATCTAGGAAAGCAAGTGGGTTTACATGTGGAAGTAGCTGTAAACAACACTAAAAAATGTCAGTCAACCATGCGATATTGTGTACCTAAGTAGTCCAGTTAGAGGAATAAATTTGAAAGGTTAGTGCCCACTGCAGTATGCCGGACTTCTTCACAGAGCTTACCATCTTCATAGTAGAACAGGACCTGTTTATGTCTCTCCTACCTCATGGTCTATTATCTCAGCACAAACAAACCTCACCTCTAACCTAAACATTCCTTGCAGCAATCTCTGGTGAGGAGGCGGAGCTTAAACCAAGGAAGTGATAGTATTTTAACTAATTTTAAATGATTGCACCAAAGCACGTCTCTAGAACCATAGTGTTTGCAGGAGTGAGGCCTGAGAAACAAGCTCAGAGCTTGCCTGTATGTCCTGTAATCCTGTGGGATCTGGAGAGAGGTCTAAATTCAGAATGGTTCACTTTTCATCAGTTCCACTGAAATAGAGATGAAACAGAGACATGGGTGGTTATCTGGGTGTAAGACTCATCTGAGTATTCAAAAGCAAACTTTAGCCTTTGCTCCAGGAACACATGAGGCTATTGGAATGATTTGTGTGCAAGATACTTACAATTACATTTAGATAATAAACTGTTTCTGAGAAACATGACCTCAGAATTAAGACTAAAGAAATGCAGGCCTGGAGAGCAGAGGCCTGACTGTTATGGTTGTGCTGTTGAACCACCAGAATGTCACTGATAAGCAGCTTGATGAAGGACTAATAAGCAGAATATCTGCAATTCCTCACAGCACTAACAGTGCAGGACACCTGAAGTCTTGTATGGGAAATATTTTTTAAACATGTTATATGAAGTTATGTAGTATAAACCTAATGTGCAAGACTGCTAATGACAAGTGCTGGACCTCATGTTTAGAGCACAGCTAAAGTCATTAAGCAATTTAAGTGCTTTACAGTTGCAAGACAGGGAAAATGAATCATAAGAAAGTGTGTGATACAATTTACTGATGAACTATATAGAGAGGGGAGCTGTGTCCTGGACTTTCTGATTTTTCAGGTTCCAGTGCCGTAGGAGCCAGAACTGGGTTCTCCTGCATACACTGTCCTCCTAACTAATTATTCTAGTCCTCAGACCATAAAACCCCTCATGGCAATCCACCAAGTCTGTGGCTAAAAGTAAACAGGGTCGGGGAGTGGGTGGTGGCAGGGGCAGTCTCTAGAGCAGGCAGGGTTCCTGTTGCCTAGCGGGAAAGGAGCCAGTCTTGAAGAGTCCAGAGGTGGGCTCTTTGAAATGCTGATGGCAGGAGGGGTAAAACTTTGTGCAGCGTAGATAAAAGGAGAAACTACTCATCTGAGACGAATGCATGCATACTGCAGAACTACAGCACATCCCCAGTGTGTCATCTGGCAGACCACCACTGTTTTTCTTTTTGCTTCAGAATGAAATGTTATATTGTTTCTTTGAATGATGGAAGAATGCATCCATTTGTACAAAAGTAAGGGGGCAGTTTTGCTTCTGTATTTTTGTAAAAGGTACAAATAAAGTTTTAACATAAAAAGATTCTTCCCATGATCCTTGCTGAGTCATATTTTCTTATAGAAGTCCTCAGTATTAGCAAGTGCTGCTTAACCAAAAAAAAAAAAAAAAAAAAAAAAAAAAAAAAAAAAAACACCTGATCCATAGAATTAATGATTTACTACTGTGCAATAAAAAGCATTATGTATCTATGCACTGCAAAATGGATGTCTATATTAATAGATACAGACTTTTAGGTGATAGTAAGGTCATTTGACAAACTGCTTCTAGCCCTTTCTTACCCATGAAGGGAGCGTTCAGGAATGCTGCACTTCTTTCAGCAGCAGAATGCATTGGCAGATAGCAAAGGAGGCATTCCTTCTCTTATCTTCAGAACTGCTCCTTTCACATATAATAAAAACATATCTTCCCTCAATTACCTTCCTGAAAATATTCCTTCTATGCAGCTGAAAGAACAGCCACAGGGATCGAGCATAGGTAGCAAAGACAGGCTGAGCAAAAAAGCACCTCAGGATATGGGATATTCCACATCAGGATTTACAGGACATGTAAAGAAAAGGAGGTTCATTGTGGGCCTCTCATCGGACGGCACCATAAAACAAGAGCAGGAAGTTTCACTACTCCAGTATATCAATAAAAAAGCAGTATGTGAAGAATGCTGTTCTACAGTCAAAAGATGGTTTTGTCTTTATTTAAGACAGGCAAAATGAGGCAGGAAAAAATAATATTTCACTGTTTTTCTGTTCACTCTTTATTCACTGATATCTTCTGATGTTTATTCATTTCCTGTTTACACTAAAAGCAATATCTCTAACTGCAAACTCAGATATTCTCTAAGTCTGCCAATTGAAAATTAAAATTAATTAAGTATGAACACTGTTCACAATAAATAGCCCTTAATTCTGATCTAATTAAGATAACATCATGATATGCAGAGACACAGATAGATATGTGTATATCTATATGTGGAAAATCCAAACCCCTAATTACTAGGATACATTAAAATTGTCCTAGTTCCTGCAATGAAGGCACTGGATCTTGTTGTCAGAACATGCATGGACCAGTTTAAAAATAACTATATGAAAATGAGATAAGTAATTGCTTTCTTTGACCAATGAAATCTCAGAAAACTTGTAGGCACAGCAAGGGAAGGGAGGGTGAAGGGGCACAAGTGAGCCTCAGACATTTTGGAAATGTTTGTGGTATTTTCCTAAATTTATTTTAGAACATGCACTTTTCTGAAAAGACATCTAGAGTGTTAGGCAGTAGTGGGAGCTTTTAAGGGATTTGATTAGTCCATGCTTATAGGACTGGAAAGAATGTAATTTTATTAGATCTGGTTGGCTTAGTCACTAATTACAGGTTTCTTTTGGCCAATAGATAAAATCTGTGCATAATGTTTATGATTATCAGGGGAGTGACATCACGTGCTGCCTGGCCTAGCACAGTATATGACATGACCACACAAATTCTAGTGTGATTTGTAATAGGGTATGGGGAATGCAACATGAAATTATGTGTCATTTGCACAGCATGCCTTACTGTCTATTGTCACTTAATGGTTAGTATCATAGCCATGTGAACAGTGGTGTTAAATATCATGGGTCTGAATATGACATCCAAGGACTTCAGAAAGGTTAGAAATATGCTTTAATGACCGTTATTTAAAAATTTTTACATTTTAATATTTGGTTTGGAGTCAAGAGTTCTTAGAAAGTTTACAGCAATTATTTGAAAAAATGCCCTTCATGGTAAAGGGGAGAAAAAGCAAACAGCAATGCATAATTTACTGTGATGCCTGTATAAAGCACTTGTGTAATGTTTTATCAGCTCCATAGTATTCTTTCCTAAATTATGTCCCAGACTAGATAATACTAGATAAAATGAAAGAAACAAGTTTATTTTTCTATTTGACTTGCAGCTGTGAATAGAAAAAAAGAGAAAAATCTGATTGTTATGGAAAAGTTTTGTTCTTCCAGAAAACCATTCTTTTTTGTTATTTCAGTGATTATGAACCCCATTTTTTAAATATGTGTAAGCCATTATATGGTTTTATATTTGAAATATAAGATGGACATGAAATATATTTTCCTCAAATAGGTATTATTTTTGAAATACTGTATTTGAAATAGCTTGATGATAATGAGAGGTCATTTTAAAGACCACATATGTAGATAACTGGAGATATGTGCTACTCTGTGCTAGAGAAGGAATTGAAAATAGATTTCTGTAAACTCTAGTTTTTTTATCAATATCATACTGTTGGTTTCCCAGTTGTTTAGGAAGATGCAAAGTTTTCAAACCTCCTCAATCTGACTATTATTGTTTGCATATGCAAGTGACGAAATTCAGGTCAAACCACCTTGTTTTGCAGTTGGCTTTGAAAGCTATCTGAATGCTTTTGCTTGTGTGTGCAACTGCCTGGATTCGTAGCTAATACATACACACACATATATATATATATATATATATATATATATACACACACAAACACTCTGAATTCCAACTAAAAAAAAATGCTAGGCAGAGTCTTACATTCCATTTAAAGTGCAATTCTATGAGACAGTCAAAGCTATAAACAAAAATATTGACAGAAAATTGGCAATACAAAGGAATCCATATTTAATAATACACTGTACCTAAAACCCAAGCATCTCATATTTCATGTCTGATTACAACTCAGAATTAGAAGAGTACCCCGTACTTCCTAGCTGTGAGATTAACAGACTTTCTGATATAAACTGAGCCATGGGTAAGAGCTGTGGATAACATATGCTCCAAAGCAGTTGTAGATATTTTGAAGGTGAAAAGAGTGCTTTTAGTGAAAATCCACAGGTAATGACAGGTTAAATTCACCATTCTAAACCAAAAAACAGAGTTACTCCAATTTTTGACAAATGGCATAATAGTCTAGAAAGTATATTTTACCTTTTCAATTAAAGAAGTAAAGGCCAGATATGAGAAAAACTGCATCTTAGACTTGCAAATGGCATAATAGTCTAGAAAGTATATTTTACCTTTTCAATTAAAGAAGTAAAGGCCAGATATGAGAAAAACTGCATCTTAGACTTGAAGAACCACTTAAAATAGATAAAATAATATACAAGAATAAGAAATGTAAGAAGCATATTTTAAAAGTGTGGCCATGATTTCAAGGCAGCTGGCAGGTTTGAAACTGGGTACATTTTGTTCTGTAATTTTGCGGTTAAGAGGGGCTTGTTTTGTTAATGAGGTTTACTGACACAACTATAATAATTTTGCCTCAACTATAGTATTCTACATAGACACATCTGTAACTAAATTCTTGGGCACGAGAGTGATGATAACAAAGAGAGAGGTTGCTCGGGGGAGCAGTGGAATAGCTATCACCAGAATGTGCAAATCTGTGTTTCAAGTGAGCTCTGCTTTGAGTTTGGGCAAAATTACCTCTGAAGGGCTCAACCTAATAATATTTTACTGTCATTCTGTGACAGAGTTAGATTCAAGTATCCATCTGAAGAACTGGGAGTAGGATCTGTCTGAGGCCAGCACAGACATTCAAAACCTGCCTGAGAAACTTTTATCCTGGAACATCACTGAGAGGTGACAGGAGGAGATGAACCTGGACTGCAGCAAATTCTGCAAAGCTGTGCTCTATCATCATGGTGATCAGATGTCTGGTGAGGCTGAGGAAGTTTCTTATATTTCTTGTAACATCCTGCATAAAATCTTCCAAGGAACTTTCCAAACTATGTATTTCTGAATCTTCAAAGCAGGAGTAAGGCATAAGAAAAGTTTCAAGGACTAACTTAATTGTAAAAAACCTCTGCTTATAAATACTCAGCATGAGCAGATCACAATGATCAGGCATGCTTTTGAATTACACACTGAACTATAAAAATTTTCACTCACCAATATTGCTCCTAATATTTTATTTTTTTAAAGAATCATCAAATTAACCATAAAAAGCCAGAAAATCCATATCTGCAAAGGAGTTGATTCAGCATTGGTCAAAAAGTGGAAAAACATAATCTTTGAGAAGCTTTGAGATCTTGCCAGGTTTATTCTCTGGAACTCAGATTTGTTGTTCTAATGAGTTTGTTTACTGCAACCAGTCTGAATAAGACACAAGAAGGCAGATACAAAAACTTGTTCCAGAAATAATTGTGCAATAATTGCTCCTTGAATTTTGTTGACAATTTTTTCTGATACAGATTTATAACACTGAAATAGATTTCCTGTTGGGTTTTATCTTTGTTTTTTTACAACTGACCTTCTGTCTGCCTTTTGTGAGGACACACCAAATTGAAAATAGTTTCAAAATTTGCATAGACTTAATGAATTAAATAGTGTTAAATTCAGGGCAAGATTTGAGTCTGCTTGTAGTAAAATCAGCCACAGGCTCTGTTAAAGTATTTAAGACTAAGAGACCTTCACTGTTTGCCAATTCCAGAGGTTATACTGAAATTTTATTAGACATAATTTGTGTGGACAGGTTTCTTGGATAGGGATTTATGTAAGTAGGAGAATGTCAGAGAATATTTTTCAGAATAGTAAGGATTATAATGTAGAAACCCACTTACAACCTGAAAGCTGTAAGATACATTGCCCAAGTATTGACAGTAAAATAAATCTTGTCTTCAGAGGCAGAAAGAGTCAAATCAGAGTTTTAAGAAAGAAATAATTGTTATTAAATAAGCTTTTTTTAATGTTTAAATATATATCTATATCCTACATGTGCATATGTTTCAGTGGGGATACTGTTTAAGATTGTCACCTTTCTGAAATAATCACAGTTCTCAAAGATGAAGTACAAGTGCCCTGAGACTTTCTGCAACAGAGGTGAAAAAGCCGTTTGCAGTGAGGCCTGATCAGTGCAAACCAAGTGTGTACTGGGAGGAGCAACAGGCATCACAAGTCTTGCTTCAGACTGAAGAGCCTTGAAGTTCAGTCAGCTCCATCTCCAAAAAGGTTTCATTGCATAGAAAAAAAGGAAAGCAGCAAGCGTGCATACTTAATAACTTTTGAGTTTCATTCTGTATTTAAGATAATCAATTTTCAGCCCAGATGTAGCATAGTACTCAGCCTCTATAACCATTAAAAAAATCAGTTAGGTGACAGGGCTTTGTGTACTCTGACAATTATTTAAATGCCTACTCCATAGTTTTGCACTCATAATTAGCTGATTAGTGGCAACATTTCCTCTGGGACAAATAAAACCATGTTTGTCAAAATTAACAGCTATGCATGTGTGCAGACACACACATAGACATGCACAGAAAGATAAAGCACTAGATGTTTGGTTTGTTTATTTCATTCAAAGATGGAGTGTGATCAATACTGTGGTTTTGCCCCTAAATCACTTACCAAATAATACAATTGTAACACCATCAGGTTTCTTTAAATACTAAAAATGTTGATTCAATACTTGTAGCCAATATACAGAGACATAGTCAATTTGGGGAAGGAGAAGTTACTGTATTGACAATACTGCCCTTGAGGGATTTGAGCCCATGTAATGGATAGGTGGTTAAAAAAATTATAGTCTTGAGGATTTAAAAAATAATGGTTTTCCTTAGTATTAGAAAATTAGTTTCATTGCACACCTATATATGGCCAGTAATGTTAACTTCCCAAGAGGGATCATAAACTCTCCAAGTACTTGAAATTTGCTCTTCTAGATATTAATATAATTTTAAAGTGTGGTTTATTCTGAAAAGCTTTCATTCTCTGTGTAACAGTCAGACTAATTTCCTTTCATTTAATTATTGATTTTCACTGTAAACATTTCTTAGTATAACTTAGGAAGAACCTCTTTACACTTTAAATTTTGTCTTGATTAGGCTTAATGTTTAACATCAATAATGGCCTAATTTTTTAAAGTGGATTCTAAATTGTGTCTCTTCCCTAACTTTTACTTTCTGCAAACCAAGAGAAGAAAAAAAAAAGTAAAACATTCTCTGTCTATAAGAGATAACTTAATATGAAAATCAACCAAACTCTTGAATAAATTCAGTTCTCAAGACACACTGAGTACTGTTTCCTGTGAGGTATTTAAACTAATTATATACAAAATATTAGAATTGTCTTTTGTCTGAAAATTTGTTAGCAAAATCTACTGTTACTTAACAGAAATAATGATGAAAACAATTAATGTATAAAATCTAGAATTTGTTTCCTACAAAACAAACCCTCCCACTTCCCCAAACACCAAGATCTAGTAGGATATCTCTAACTTGTAGCTAACACTAAATTTTGTTACCTATTCTGCTTTTGAGTCATACTACAGTGTACGATAACTGAGAAAAGATCTGTGTAGAAAATAAGAGCACTTGAGAAAAACTTACTGTCTATAGAATTAATTTCTTTCCATTGCTAGGCCATTTTGTTGTCATCTGGCACAGTGTCATCATCTATTTTGCTTCACTACCATGCTATTTTTAACCTGCATATCTCTGGCAAAGAGTGTAGGATAAATTCTGTCTTTTATGGACACTTTAGTCTCTAAATAACCAGTTCTAAAATAAGTCTTCATTGCCACCATCCTATCTAAGTTAAAAAAAAGTGAAAAAAATTGTTGGATAATTTTTTTTTCTTTTGTATCACAAGGTAAACTTTTTTTTTAAGGTGAAAGAAAAATAAATGAAATATCCATGTCAACTTCTGCCTCTTGAGTCTTGATTCCTTTTAAACAGAAGTGAAGAAAGTAGTCAGACCAAAACTTCCTTAAATAAAAAAGGAAGTTGAGGAAGAAAAAACCATGAAATCATGTACTCTTGTTAACATCCAAATGCTGTTTTTTAGTGCTCTGTGAATGAGAATGTTAGTGCAGATAGCTTGTGTTTTTCCATTACATATCAATGCTGATAATCAGGATGTGCTGGCCCTACTCTGAAATGTGCACTTCGACTTTGCTCTGTTCTTGTAGCTGCCTAATTTCAATGCAGTTACTTCTTGTTTCATCTTGTAATCTTCTCAAAATTTTCTATCCATTTTCCTTTCATGAAAGCAAATACTTTGCATGTATACCAGTTAAACATCTTTCTATGACTGGAAAAACAGTCTTTTCACCTGTTGTTTTTCATAGATATGTATATATAGGATTTTAAAACTCCCAACACTCTTCTACTGCTTACAGTCAGTAAACCAAATACAAAAGAACTTTTTCTTTTCAGCTGCAATCTTTTATTCGCAAGTGTTTAATATTCTGTACAACAGTGCAGATACGAGTACTTAAAATGCTAAAGACTTCTCCCCAAGATAACAGAGTGCACTGCAGTAATATATAAAATGATATACAGATAACTACAGTGTCCTTTAAGAGGTTAACAGGTTATTATTAACAGGTTATTAACCTCTTATTATAAATAAGAGGTTATTAAGTTTAAACTAAATAAATTGAAAATGTCATAGATCTCTTGACAGTTTTCAGAACACATTTGGTTACTGATCTGTGATTTTGTTCTCAGATGTTAATAATGAGCACTCTGAGTTGGGGAACTTTAGCTAGAAGGAGTGTTTAACATAACAACAAAAAAATTAAACTCGGGAAAAGCTTTTAGGAGAGGAAGGATTCTGTCAGTACCTAGGGCCATACATTCATGTTCATTTAGAAGGGATCCCTGTGCCCTCAGATGACTAAGGAGTGCAGATTTGAATAGGAGTAGGTATGAGTGTGAGCAGAAAAGCTCACACCACGCCATTTACATCTGCACACTCTGTGGGCATGTGGGAGCCAGTCCAGATTGCCTAGTGTTTTTCCTCTGCTTATCTGCATGGCACACTGAGGAGGCTTTTGGCAGCTGGCTCCTAGGCTCTCCTGTTTCTTAGCTCAGCCCTGCAAAAATAGCTCCTGATAAAGAAACTCATCACTATCAGGGCACCATTACCTTTTGGCCGGGTAATTTTCAGTGTACTCTTTAGAAGCCTTTCTGGTCTGCAATCTGAGAGCAGCTGGGCTTTGAGAATGGAGCTGTGCATCCATGGAGCAGCTTCCAGCTCTCCAAAAAGTGCAGAGTGGTAGGTAGAGAACAGAGCTGGCAGTGCAGCTGATGCATCTGACTGCCAGATGTCTCTCTCATAAACATCCAGACACCAACACCAAGTAGTGTCTGGAGCCTGGGGACAGTACTGACTGAGCACTGTAGTGTGGCCATCAGTGAAGGGACAGCTTCCAGGTGAGAGAGTGGATGCCCATGCACATTAATCTGTGCTGAGTTCCCCCTTTAGCTGACATTTCTGGCAGTCAGAATGCCTACTGTTGACTATCACAAAGTAATTCGGGAGGTGGCATTCAGCAGTTCAAACGTTCTTGCCCATCCTCTTTGTCAGTGACAGATATAGAGGGATCATCTTTGGGCTTTCTCACCCCAGTTGTAGCTGCATTATGTACATGATGCTGCCTGTCGTGTCTGTTCTTTTTAATTATAAATTCTTCACCAATCAGCATCCAGGAGAAGAATCACTTACTCAAAGCCCAACAATTTACTCAGACTATGTAACTGGTCTATCCCAGATGTTCTGGTGGTTTTTTATTTTATTTTTAATTTTTCTCCCAAGCTCTTGTGAAGGAATTCTTTTAAAGAGCTTGTCATCCTGACAGTCCAAAAGAAAGCAACATTGAAATCAGTCAATATTTATTGCACTTTCTATTTTCAAGATATTGGTTAAGGTGATTCAGTAAATTTTTCTATGACTCTATAATAAAATTTTTATTTAATATTTATTCAGATTTCATGATGAGTAAAGGGATTTTCAATACATAAAGATTGGTTAAAAAAAAAAATCCAAGATCCAATTACAACTCTGAGACTGTAATTAGATTTTTTAAAAAACTGCAGCTGATCAACTAATTGTTGAAAATTCAAAACAAGCTGAACAGAGTCTGTTTTGAATTGACCTTTTAGCTATTAAATATTAGAATGAGCTTGTTCCCTTAAGTTAAAATGATTGAAGTACTTTACATAATTGGTACAGATACCGATGTCAGTGCTTTTGGAAAATTGCCAGAAAAAGTAAGAAAAAAACACCAAACCATCTTATTGATTTTTATGTAATTTTTATTTACAGATCTTTGCAAACAGGATATAGCAGCAAAGTGTATTTTCTTAGAAATATACTGTCACTTTGTAGTGTGCAGAAAATATTTAAAATAGACAGAGTGAAGAGCGTGAAGACATCAAGGTAGGTAGTTATTTTAGGTGAACACCCTGCAGAAGAAACACAAAATATTGAAAAACACAGAAAACTCCCAAAAATATATTTTTAGCAATGTCATTTCAAGGGGAAACAACTTAAAATACAAAAAAGAATGAATGTTTTTAACAGATGAGAATTGACATTTTGTGTTACAACAACTTGTCTAGGAATAAAAATTGTATATAGACAATAAATGTTATGTAATGTGATTTTTATTTTAAAAAACAGATCAAAATCATATTTAAAATTATGCTTCTGCTTCTTAAGATGCCATATTGCCAGCACTTGTTTCTCATGTGAGGGATAATTAATTCCATTAGAACTTAATTTTGCTGACTGGGCTGAAAAAAATCACTTCCTGACATTACATCATACATGAAAACTCTTTCTCAGATATTTAAAATATGGTTTGTTTAATGTGCACACAAATGTACTAAGCCTGTGGTATTTTTTCAGAAGTGTAGAAATCTGCAAATAAGGTGCAATTGCCTTAAAAACATGCTGTGTCTATAATAAGAACATACACTCTCCTGATCAAATGGAGGATGGGACATGAATTCAGACTGACTTTCAGTGTGAAGCAAGTCCAACAATAGAATCTTTTACATGACACTAAAATCACAAAACAAAAAGTTAAAATTCCATACTCAGGTAATGAAGAGCACTTTGAATCATAAGTGTATTTTTAAAACATCTTCATAGGCTATTGTGTCTGACACAAAAGTAATTTCAATATGTGGTCATAGTTTGAAAGTGTTTCTTATGTTGTCTTAAGGGGCTTATGGGTATTTATTTTTGTTTCCGGAAGGTAGCTTAGATGCTGGTCTTTCTGGTAGCTGAACTCCACACTGGAGATTCAAGATTCTGAAGGAGAGAGCATGATTATGCTATTCCATTAGGTAGGTAGGAAAGGCTGAGAAAAGTAAGTACAGGAAAGGAGAAAAGGAAGAGCCTTCATTTTCTGTTCTTGGTCTAAGAAAATCTGCTAATTTGTTATGTTTGTCCTAGTGAGAATGAGTAGTGAGCTCTTCACCAGCTCCTTGCTCTCTTGCCATCGTGGAAACTAGCATGGACCTCTGACACCCGTGTCCAAGTGTCTGTACCTGAAACAGTGCTTCGAGTGCTTCAGATCCTTTGGCCAGCTGAGTCACCACATGGATGATGATTACTTGGGAATTTTCAGTTGGTATGCATTTTTTCATACTTCCTTCCATGTGAAATCCCTCTCCATATTCTTTCAGAATATCCCCAGACACTGTGCTGCATTTGGAGAAAGATATGGATGAATTCATTCCTTAGGGAATTGCTGCCAAATTTGGAGTTGTGTTTTGGCCAGTCTGAAAGTGGGAAAAAGAGAAGAGAGATGTTGAGAAAAGCATGAAAAGGCTTGTGGGATTGACAAGGGGACAGAGAAACAACAGCAAGCTCTCTAGAGCATGTTCTGGCACCAGCCTAGGCAACATCTGTGTCAAACATAAGAGTCCTTGGATGCATTTTAATCTGCAGTCTACATAGGGCAGGTTGCTATTGTGTACAGTTCCAGTTTTGATGAAAGGTAGAGAAAAAGTATGATGATGATCAAGGCATCTGTGGGGACCACCTGAAAACTTATATGCCAAACATTTCCATGTAGGTGTATGATGGAGGCATTCATATCCCGAGGAAAAAAAAAAAGTCCTGTTCATGCCAGTTGGTTGCTGGATACCAGAAACAGGGGGCTTGCTTCAGAAAGGAGAGGACTGTTCTCCATTCTGCTCCTGTGTAGCTTTTTTGGTACTTGTAAGGACATCTGGGGCTGAAATGGAAAGAGAGGGGAGGGTCATGAGGAGGTTATGAGCCTTTGGGGATACTTCTGCAGAAAGCAGGTATTTTTGTCAGATGGATGCTACTAACATTGGAGAGATAAGCACATTTGAGCCTTGGATAGTTTGGTAGAGGAAGACATAGCTATGGAAGAAAAAATTACCACTGATTTCACTGAAACAAATTTCCTCTTAATGCTCCAGCCTATGAACATGTGGACATGCTTTTGCAGAAATAATCTAAGCAACCTCTTCACCACTCTCCCAAACTGAGTGTTTATAGAAGGCACGGGTGGAGAGTCTGTTCACAGCAATTATCTTTGCTGCAGCAATGAGATCCACAATGCCTCACACTCACTCTAAGTGCTATAATTATCTCTCAATACTTGGTGACTAATTCAAAGCCAAGCACTGTTAGAGGCTGCCCAAGTAATATTTTAAGTATATTTTTAGAATTCATGTTTTTTTGGTTGGAAACAAAATTAATGAAACTCTGGTAGCTCTTACTACCTGACTCTAATACACACTCTGGATACAAATGCAGCAGAATTTGATTCTATCTTAAGTCAATGCAAAAACTGTATTCTGGCAATATAAGCTGCATTTTCTATAATCAGGAAGGGCAGTTTGCATTTCAGTCATATATTATCTGAAGAATTCAGAAGTATGTTGCTAATAAATCTGTGCCTAGAGCCTCTCTGAGAATAGATAATATGGCTGTTTCCTAAAGAGCTTAGATTAAGGCATAAAGATAAAAAATGGGAAGAGAAATTAGAATTCTTTAACTCTACAAGTAAATAATCCTTTTTTTCTGCATACTTTGCAGACAGTAGAGGCGTGAAATACTAGCCTAAAAGGTAGTTTTTCTTTCTAAATCCAACTAAAGCAAAAATAACATCTTGCAACAAAAACCTGAAGAATTTATGGTGTACAAGACAGCAGTACAGGTCACAAATATCCTTCCACAGTTTATAAAAGCAAGAGTTTAATACTTTCCTACAGCAGAGACAAGACCTTTATTTTCCCAGCATATATATGTGTGTTTTCTCCAGAGGCTATCTAGGAGTCTGATATCCCTTGGTGAATACAAAGGAGCCAGAGTTCTTTCTGAATGTGACTGCAGGCATGCAGCCTTTAGCAGTTTACACTCCACTGAGAGCAGAATCATGAATCTCATATTCCTTGAGAGCACTTGCTCTACTCTAACCCAGATGCAGGCCTTCTGTGGTCAGAAGAAATTTATATCCAGATTTTGAAGCCCTGACAATAACCCATTTCAGACCGTAGAAATAGCTTTTTACATATCAGTTTTTTCTAGGTGCTTTGATATCGTTTGATGGATTCACAGCTTCTGGGGCTGTTCTTTTAGGAGAAAGTACAGTAATCTTGATTCAGTCTCAACTATAAAGGCTGAGGGTAAAGCACTATAATTGAAAAATAAACAATTTTTTCCTGTATCAAAAGACAATAGGGGAAGATAACTTTTGGAAGATGGTTCCACTTAGAGCTGTTAAAGATAAATTTTTTCTTTTAAACCTCCTGTTTTACTGATCTTCCAGAATCTAAAAGAGAAAGGATCATATAAATACCCTAGTTCTTGTACTCTTCCACATGTATTCCCAACCACTGCAAGGATTAGATAAACATTTGCATTGACCTTATGGAATATTCCTTTTATTTCAAATTTCAGCTCTTGTGTGGAAAGTCAAGTGAAACACAAAATAAGAACACTGACAATCAGAAAATGCAAAACTAATAAATTATTTCAAGAATAATGGTATATGAAACCTGGAAAAATAATGAAAAAATTTTAAAAGAAATTAAATTAATTTTTAAAATTTAATATTAATGATGTAATGCAAAAGTGAGAGGATAACAGAAAGTAAGTTTTCTATCTTAATATATCGAAGTAATTCTATAAAAAACATATATTATTGTGCAGAATTAAGCTGCTTAATTCTTATCATCATATTCTGAATATATTTAATTATCTTTCTATGAAATTATCATCCATGTCTGGATCATAACTGATATGAAAGAATTTCTGTGAGTTACTTGTATTGTTAGTCTTTAAATGTTCTAAAGTATTGGAGTGCTAAACACAGTGACATATAGCTATTTATTTTACCTAGCATTTATTTTACCTTCCTGTGCTCTGGAGGGGCTTACAAGCCAGCTACAGGTTCTATCATGACACACTGTAATCTACAAGTATGTATATTTGTGTGTGCAACATATTTATGTGTATAATATATTCATATTTAGATTGATAGTTATATTTATATTTACATTTATCCTTATAGTTAGATTTAGATTGTACAGTTTATATCTCATCTCAACCTGCTGCTGCCAGTAGTTTTGCATAGCTGCTTAGCTTGCTTAGCTGCTTAGCTTAGATTTGCAGAGACCAATCAGATATATCCACATACTTATTCACAGTGATAAAGAAAACTTGTATTTCAGTTTTATATATTTCATTATCACATGTTAATTGGTTTTCCCCATGATCTTTCCAAACCTTTTATTTTTCAAATATATTGGGGAAATATAGAAATTTAGTGGCTTATAGCATAAACTTTAGCTATTAAGCTTTCAAGCTGACTTCTTTTCCATTGCCTGCAATATCTGCAAATGTACAAAATGGCAAGTATGATTCCATATAAACTAACTACTGTATTTATTTCAGTCTGGTTCATTTCAAATAAGCAGCACAGTCAGACATGAAACAAGCAAGTAAAAAAGTAGCGACCTGAAGCTAGAGAGCTACCTGGTTGAGACCTGTGCAGTGTAGTTTCATACACATATCTGGAAAAGTACAGCCTCATGCTTACAAGGTCACAAAGGAACCCAGCATATTAGGTTGTGTAAAATTTTAAGAAACACCTAACAGCACAAGTCTTTATGCAAAGTAATCTGTTCGTGGACAAGGATCTCAGCTGGTATTCACCTGACATATTTCCAGTTGCAGATTATCTGGGTGTCAGTTCTAAGCATTTTTGAACTATTAACCCCTCAGATGCTGTTATACTCAGGAAGGGTATAATTTACTACCCCATTTTGTCCAATATTCATTTTCTCAATAATTTCTAGACAGATTTTTGTAATTTCACAAGTATGATTTTTTTTCTTTCCAACTCATTTCTTTCCTCACCTGTCAGATTTACAAACTCCATCTGGAATCTGAAAAAAGCAATCTGTTCATTCCTTCCACTCCCCTTTCTAATGAGGACTCTGCAGACAGCTAAGCTGACAATGTGGATGATGTAAAAGGAAAGCTGCAGACCAGCTCAGCTTATTCTTCCATAACTGTTGATAGTGTAACACAGAAATGAAAAAAAAGTTTTTGTCATTAGTTACCTGTGACTCCACAGCATCCAAGGGTGTAGATTCAGAGTAACAATAACATCAATAACATCATAGAGGACAATAACATCACAATGTTGGTTTTCTTTACCATAAGCTCTGCAGACTGGTTTATTATTGTATCCCGTTTTATCACAGTCTCAAGAAGCTGACAAGTAATGAACCATGAATTAACGTATTTCTTTATCTGCATCAAGAAGAAAACATCTCTGTACAGTTTCAACAACAATACAAGAGACATCACTGTAAGAGACTAGAATATATTTCTTCCTGGAAAAGGATACCCTTTTTCATTGCCCACAGAGCATTGTTAGACCTGATTGCCCATGAAGCATCATTAAATTCAATTTGACTATTGAGTTCTACTGTATTACAACATTCAATATTTAACTGTGAAAAAAATAAACAAAAAACCCAATAAAAAGATCTGATTTATGAAATCACAAAGTAAATAGGAAAGAAAAGACGTCTGTCATCCTAAATGACAAGCTCATACAGCTAGCCTTTTTTGGGAAAGTGCCAGTTACCTCCCACATACATGACTGCTGTTCTAACACTAAAAATCCCAGACATTAAAACCATGTAAATATAACCAACTTTCTGAGATACAACAAGTATTAAACAGTTTCACATTCATTCATATTGGAAAAATAAATCCAATCTGCACTGACATCTGTTATTTTACAGTTTTTCAGTTAATGCATTACAGCTAGAAAGTGTATTATTTTTCCTTTCTGAAAACTGTAAATATTCATTTGTTTATCAGAGAAAACAAAATAATTTACATGGGTGAGTTAAGAGGTAATCAGGGCCTATTGTCTTTATTGTGTTTGGCATATACTTGTGGGCAGAATGAACATAATAGACCATGTAACAAATGTCTGACAATGAGAAAAACAATTAAGAAAAGATATTCATAATGGAATTTTCTAGTCTGTAATTCCATCGTGTGAACGGGAATTATTTACATACTATAAGCACAGAGAGGCAGGTAAGAGACATAATTGGAATTGTAACAGGATATTACTTGACTCATATCAGTGAGTAATAAGAAAAGAGTTAACACACACTTTGTTTTTCCATTATGCTTGACATATGCGCTAATGGATGGGGCAGGAATTCATATAACTTCATTAAATGACAGCTGTTCCCTGTTCCAATATGCCACACAAGCAAGCATTTAAACTCAACAGGGAGAACAGTGCCACCTTCTGAATCACCACGGAGTGAACCACACATATTGGGTGGTCTTGTAAAAAAAAAAAAAAAAAAAAAAACAGAAAACAATATAATTTTTTCTCATGATCTGCCAATATTTGTCCATGAAATGGAAGCTTTTGCCACTTCCAGTTGAGAAATATTCCTATTAAAATTACTTCATATAGGAAGTAATTTTCTTCTTAGGAAAATGAATACCTTAAAAAAAAAACCCAAACCAAAACAAACCTAAAAACCCTCCAGGAGAAACAGAAAAAAAAATCAGTATGTTTTGTTCTTCCAGCACCAGGAGACTTTTTTCTTCATGTATTTTTGTTTATTTTCCTGATTCTTTTCTGGGGAAAAGGTACACATATATATTTAGCTATTTACTTTTTTCCTACTCCCATGCCCTCAAAATGTTGTCTGTAGATTTTCATGTTTAAGCCTATTTTCTTGGTCTACTTTGTGTACAAAAGAGAATAGGCCTCAAACAGAAATTTTGGAAAATTTGGTTACTGTCTAAAACTGCTGCTTTGTATTTTTAACTTTGTCAATAATATATAATGTATGCATCACAGGTATGTGAACTAGAAAGACTCTGAAACCAATTGCTTTTGTCCTCTGGTATCATATCAACTCCCTGTATCAGTGGATATAAGCAGCTTTCAGTTACATGTAATTCAATATCTTCTATGAACAAGGATTAATGTAGTATTAGCTAACTTCTAACAGCCATTAAATTGTAATTTAGCAATGAATCAGTTGTAAATTTCTGATGCTTGGTAATAGCTCTCTGCAGATTTCTTCCATAGCATTTATCCTATTACACAGACAAAAATAGTTCATAAAAAGGACATTTTAAGAAATAATTTGCCATTAGTTTCAGTACAATAGATTAAAAGGCATTCAAGTTCTAAAGGTATTTCCTTTGGTTTTATTTAATGTCTAGAAAGTCAGCCCTCTTGGGAGGATTAAACTTGATTTGTTCTGATAAAAAATGATTCTAATATTGCATATAATTTAAGGCCTTAATTCACCAGCTGAACAGCTTTGTCACAGTATAAATGACCGTTTTCAGCTCATAGCTTATTATGATAGGTATTAAGAGAGGATAAAAACCAAAGGAAACAACTATTTGCAAATTCTCTTGTTGGATATTTATTATAAATGAACATTTTTATTTAATAATTTGTATTCCATTATCCAAGGAAATAGTTTTACTCCAGAAATATTCAAATAAAATCTGACTTGTTCCAGAAACTAATAATATAATTCATAAATATTTATACTTTAATTCCAAGAGACATTATAAATTTAACTGTAGTCAGCACAATTTTAAAAATAGTTTTATAACTAATCTACCTTCCTTCCCCCTATTTCCTGGGAAAATATACACAAAAATGTCCTTCTTTCAGTGTAATGTAAAGCTCCTTCAAATCCTTATTTTGAAATATTTTTCTTATAACTCATATTTTTAGTAATTAAAAAAGTCAAGCCTTATTTTCTCCAGTTACAGCTCATCTATCACTGTAAGATCAGCCCAAAGTTACCTGTGTTTAGCAAAAACCTTTGACAAATGGCTAGAATTCTGCAAATATACAAAGTTCTTCCATTCTGACCCCACCTTTAAAAAAAAAAAATAAAGTTTAGTCAGTTCAAGGAATACTGTAATTTCACTTACTGTTGTCTAACTGCCAGGGGAACAAGCTTTCATTATTCTCACCAAAAATAAATGCAAGCCTTGATATAAAATTTCAAGGCCCTCAATTTTTTTGTGAGAGAAGGCTGTTCTAGCAAAGGGCCATCCATCCAATTTGCTCTCCTCCCTCTGCACTCAACCACCTTTCAGTGTGATGGTCACGGGCAGGACGGGCACAGCTGCCCAGGCTGGTGCTCACAGGGCTGGTCCCATGGGTGGCTGTGGGGCACAAGAGTGGGGTCTGCTGGCAGCAGCAGAAAGATCTGGGTACACCCAGGCTGGAGGAGAGAAAGCCTCTGGGAGAGGCCCTACTGCTGCCTACTGATCCCTGATGGGATGACAGAGAAGAAGCAGTCAGACTCTTTTTGTGGGGCACAGCAGTGGGGTGAGAGGCGACAGGCACAGGCTGGGAACGTGAAAAACTGCATTTAGAGATAAAGAAGCCTTTTTACTGAGAGGATCAGTTTGGTCCCAGAGGCTGAGGATTCCCCAGCCTGGAAGGTGTTTAGAACTGCACCTAGCCTGGAGAAACCTGGTAAAATAGACCTGCTCTGAGAAGGAGGTTGGGATAAATGCTAATGGAGGTGCCTTTCAACCAAAGGCTGATTTGTTGTGAGAAATGGCCATATGACAGTAGTCAGAAGAATGAGGTGAATGGTTCCTTCCCTCATTGGAAAGCAAACATCTGGATGAATGGGTTAGTTGTTCTGGTATCAGTGCCAGTACTCATTCCAGCAGCTACACATTGCTCATAAAAAATATGAGCATTTAGCAACCCTGGAAGAACTAAAATATAGATGAACCAGACAGAGTTTAATGAAGCTATCATTATTTCTTTCTATTAAAATGTGATTAATGAAAAAAATTATTAGGACTTTAATTTGCCACAATATGAAATTAAATTCCTGTGATATATTGGGAATTTAGTTTGCAAACCCTAGATACTCTTACTGTTGCTTGCTTTTTTTTTTTAATTGCAAGCACCAAATTTTCTGTTTAGCACCTTAAAAACTACTCCTTCTCTGCTTTAGCACGTCTATGCCCCAGCACTTTTATTCTCTGTATGTTTAAGCTTAAAACCAGTCAAATTTATATTGCAGCTGATATAGCTGTCTCTAAGACCAGTGGATAGTTAATCTCCAGAACTCCTGGGGGGCCAAGCTGCAGCTGTCCTTGTGTTGATGTTGCAGCAAAGGACACAAAACCTACTTGCAGACTTACATACTGTGCATACTCAATTATAGGCATGATAGACTTGAAATATGACAGTATTAAAATATGGTGCTTTACTGCCAAAAGGAGCAGATACAATTCTCTCCCAGCTTCATGAATTATCAGAGAATAAGCTGTAGAGGGAAAAAAGTTCACTACTCTTCTTAAAGGGCTACAATGCATCTTCACCTCTAAATATATTCGTGGACATTATTTTATAAGAGAAGGCTTTATGCTTCAGATAGAAAGCAATTCTGCTTTTAGCCTAAGCCTGAAACATATTGAAAGGAGGATCCATCAGTACGGATGTGTTGTCTATTTTCAAGAATTTTGAAAATGGCTTTATGTCTCTTAAAACACAGCCTCTATAAAAAGCAGAATAGTATGTCCTCTGTGACTTCCTAAGAATGGGAAACTGAAACCAAGGTTTTATTTGAAATTCTCTTTTAAATTCTCCTGAAAATCTCAGCCATTCTACCAGTAGTAAAAAATAGACTTAAAGAAGTACTTCAGCTCCAAGATGGCCTATAGCAAAGAGCATTCCTCATATAGCAGAATGAACTATAATGAGTCTGGACTAACCCATATCTCAGTGTAAATGGCCTAAAATGACACCTCACTTACTCCTTTTTCTGTATGACAAGGTGTAGATCCTAAGATGGGAGTATCACTGAATAGATGAAAATCATGTAATCCAAGCTAAAGTATAAGAAAAAACCCTGTAACACAGCAGAAAAGAAATCTAACTGTAAGAGAAAAATAAGATTATTGTAGGTTATTCATTCTGATCTTTACTGCATATTTGTCTGATTTATTTGCAGGTGTAATCCTGCAACAAATAAATGCTACTAATAAAATCTCAACCTGTCATTTTAGAAAATATTTGAACCAGAACAGTGAGCTTATATCAGAATCTGATTCTGGCACTTCTCACATGGGAATTTCTCAGCAGCCATTTCAGCAATTACAGGTCACCACTTCCACCAGAGAAATCCTTCTCACTCCTTACCTCTATGCTCCCTGCTCTCAAGGCTCAGTTGTGTCCAAAATTTGTTCATGTGTCAAAGCAGTGAATTGGATGCAGGATCTGATCTGATAGAAAATGATTCCTTTGCCTCTTCTCCTTTTTTCCATTTTTGTCTGTGCAGCTCTCTTGCAGTACCCAGTATTAGCACACCCAATCGTTTGTGCTGGTATAAGGATTGGAGGAATGAGAATAGGAGCGTGTTTTTTGTGATGGTAAGGAATTCCTTTTCCAGTATCTGCCAGCTTATGTTTTCTGAAAGTGCTTATTGAACAACCTAGCCAACTCTTCAGGAAATTTGATCTAAAATTTAACTAGTGCTTTTACTCTATTGTTATATATGTTTTCAGCAACATTTTTCCAAACATCTTATGAATTATAAAAGTCACCAAACTAATTAAACACTATTGATATATTGCAACTACATATATAGCATGTATTTTTATATACAATAAAATTCAGAGAAAATATATGATGCATAATTTGCCCTATTTTGCAATAACAACCAATTTCTTTGGAATTCTAGGGGTTTTATTGTCTTCTTTGGAAAATATATTTCTTTTCTGTCTGACGTTACCTACTGAACCTCCTCAAAGAACAATTGCTCCAGAGATAAATCTCTTACTTCTCTTTTAAAACCTTCAACCTTCTCAACATCTGCTCTGTCAGCATTATTTCAGAGTCTTGAATTATTCAATTTTCAGAAGTGCTCTTTTCTATGTAATAAGTCTTAAATCAGATGAAATCATAATTTCTTCCCCTCCAAAAATATTAAAAAAGAGAAAACAGCTGTACTGTGGAAGCTTGTATCTAACATTGCGAGTCCCCAAAGCTTTCTAAAGCTGCTAAATTGTCTTACAAATCAGTTTGGGTTCCAGATGGGTTTCTATCTTCGCTTATTTTTTTAATTTACCTTTTATCTATTGTACTCTGAAGTTTTTTCCTGAATTAATGAGGACAAGATCCTTACTTTTTAAGCCATGGAACCTGAAGCTCCAAGATAATACAGAGTCCTAGAGAGTTAAAAAATCAGAACCTGCTAGGTAATGTAGATGTCAAGGCAAATCACAAAACTGCCATTTTATTAACATATAGCTGTTATTATATCCAAGAAAAAAAGCTATAAAATTGCTGGTAACCGGCACAATGAATACAGGATTTCAGATACCATCTGTCTGTGACTCAATAATTCTGCTTTCTCGGTAGCTCTATTTACAGTGCTACAAATGGTGTCCATTTACTGCAGTTACAGTTATGCACTTGAATTTCAAAGTTCATTTTAATTTAAGAAACTCTTTAAAGTTTGATGAAATCTGGGAAAAAGTCATCCTAGAATGGGGGAAAAAATATATATTTCTTAGTATTTCTTAGATGAGAATACTGGTAATCTTATAGCATAACCTATCACAGAGAGAAACGAAGTTCAAGAGGTGTTTGGACAATGCTTTCAGGCACATGCTTTGATTCTTCAGGTTCTTCTGTGCAGGGCCAGGAGCTGGACTTGATGGTCCTTGTAGGTCCCTTGCACATAAGCTTACCCTATGGAATGTGTGATTCTATCGAGGTCATGTGACAGAGACAATTTCTAGAAGATATGTAAGAAACAAGGTAAGTTGTTAGCAATACAGAAGAAAGATTCTTTCTTTGAACTGAGTTGCTTTAAATTTTCCAGAGCTCATGAAGAATGAAGGTGTGAAGTTGAACATAGGCAAGTGGTGTGAAACTGTGTGTTTTAATATTTGTCTTTGTTTCTTACTATTTGAATCTTTTCTAATGGGCAATAAATTTAATTAATTTTCCCCATGTCAGTCATTGGTAAGTGATGTCCATGTCTTTATCTCCTTACAGTCTTTCTCATCTTATTTTCTCCTCATCGTGCTGAGTAGGAGGAGGGAGTGAGCAGCCAAGAGGGAGTTTGGTCTTTAGCCAAAGTTAACTCACCATGTTAAAACCAATGGAACATAGTTTTCAACTTTTTAAATGGTTCTGCTTGTGGAGACCATCTGACTCATCACAGCTCCTTATGAAATCTTTGAACAAATGTATTAGAGCATTAGAAATAAATCTCCACGTTGTTGCACAACTACATAAAAATTTTCCCTGGAGCGTTTATTGACACACTAAATATGTTGATTAATAAACTCCAGTTAGAACTAAAAATAAAGAATTAAAGATTGTTTTCCTGAAATTTGCATTGCTGTGCATTTCTAAAGACAGTTTATTTTGTAGATGTGTACAATGGGAAGCTAGATTTATGCATATGTATATTATGGTGATAATTAGCTCATGGTGTTATTGCACATACTTTAGATGCATTTGTCCTCCATGCACAAATAAATGTTTTAGTTTAGAGAACTATGTTCAGTGCTGTGCAGAAACTGCTTGAAGAGGAAGCTGAATCAAAGAAAATTATATTCTGTTTTGGTTTCTGAGCATAGACAATTCTTGAGAAGGAATTTTTCTGTAGGCATGGAATATTAAAGCTGACCTGAGTTATCAGAGGAAAATGTTTATTTGCTGCTTGATCAGATAGTTTGGAACTGTGGTTGGTGCATGCAAACAAATTTGCATCAGATTATATTTGAAATTAATTATTAACATATGGGTACTTCGTTTTTAAAAAGCATTTTACTAACTGCTGATATCTATAACCAGTAAGGGAAGAATTGATTTGCTTTTCAGAATGAGAAGTGAAGAAGAAAAATGATATTTACATTTCTAGAGAAAATGCATTTGTCTAGAAATTAAAGCAGGTGGATTTCTCTTTCTTTTGTACTTGGCATAGGAAAGCACATTGCAAAAGATAGGACTGGACATACCTGTTGTATGACACTAGCCAAGTCATTTCATGTCACTTCTGTGCTCCACTGCATTTTGACATCTATTTCCAAAAAGACAGATATAAATTAATTGCTGTTATTAAAAACTTATTTTGTGTGAAAATTGAACTAAAGAAAGACTACAAATCTTCAAGCAGATAATGAAATTAAAGACCTACCTTTTTCACTAACAGAAATCCTCTTTATTTGCATAATCTAAATAAGAGAAGGAATATACCTACAAAAAGCAATCAAGGAAACCTTTTCTTCAGCATGTTGGAAGTATTCTGCGTGATCAATTCTTCTCCAAGCCTCTTAGTTAGCAATGAGACATTGAATTGTCTGAAGTAATTGTCTAGTGATGAACCAATAAACACCTTGTGAGTGAAAAATCAAAGAACAACCACAGTGCTAGAAATTAGACCAGCAGCTCCAGGTGCTGGGCTGCGTTCTGCAGGTGTTACAGTGGGATCCTGCAGTGGCAGGCCGGGCTCCAGGGACAGCTGCATTCCCCCCACCACCTTTACAGGTACAGCTTCTCATGGAACGTGAAGAGGGGAGGAATCAGTAGACACAGACAGGGTAAGAGGCCTAGAAGCTGTTGATCACATTTTTACACACATAACTACACCTGAAGTCTAATCCCAAGCTCTCATGCATGAGAAGAAATCGCTGCATGAGAATCTGGTAAGTCTCACAGCTGGCAAGTAGCTGCTTCAAGTAATAGAACTTATTAGGACAATAAAGGTTTCATCAAAGTTCAAAAGACATTTAATTTCTCCTAAAATACTTATCCTATTGCCTATTTAACTAATTTGATGAACTATCCTGATTTAACTAATACTATTGTTTCATAGACATAATGAAAATGAGAGACTGAATACAGAATTCTATAGGAATTGTGTTAGTATACAAGCATCTTTCTTTGAGGCCCAACTGCAACACTTTAATACCTAAAATATTGCTGCATTCTTGTCTGTAAAAGCAGATGTAGCAGCTATTGTGAAATTGGGTGTTCCCTGATGTGATATGAGACTGTAGGTCTGGTAACTCAGTAGGAAACAGCTTGAGGAAGTAAGAGTAATTTTAAAAGTATATTTTTTTCCCTGCATGGTGGGTCTCTAGATGAAACAATTTAATCTGCACCAGTTAATCCAGTTTATTGACTCACAAGAAAATTATGCTTTATTTCCTGCAAGTTTGGTTCAGTTATGTACTAGAAGTAGTCTAGTGGGAGAAACAACCTTCCTTTGGTGATGACTTTTGAAGAAAGCATTATTGTAGAAAATCTATTATGTTAAGTAGAAACAGTCTGGGTCACTTTTCTTGGTAGCAGAGACATATTATTATCCAATAAAATTATTTTTAATATTCAGCAACATTCTAAAAACAATGCACAGGAAAGTCATTATGTTCCATGCTTTTAAAAGCTCATTGAAGTAAGACATTAATGTTTTCAACCTCTAAAATTAACTTCTGCAATCAAGTCAAGCAAATCCATTTGTGGTCATTAGTTTCACTTATCACCATTAAAATTTGGGGAATGTTGAATTTATTTAATATATGAGATATGTAATGAAGCTGTTTGAACTATTTTTCCAAAAGAATTAGGAAGCCTCTGCTCCAGGACAGTGTCCAAAAATGGCTTTTAGATAAACCTCTACTTAGGGAAATGTACAAGGAATGGAAAGAAAATCTATTGTCTGAATTGCTACTTACAACTACTGCTACCGAGTGCTGTGCTTTTGCTAACAATGCAGCTTCTCAACATAAGATCTTCAGAAAAAGATCATGTCTGTATTTTTCTGACAGAGAATAATGTAAAGCTATGTTTGCATCTCCAACTGATTTCCTCTCTCATTTTCCCAAAATGTTAATTCAAAGATGCCTTGCAAATCCCTAAAGAAACTTGGCTGCAAGGAAATCTGTAACCACATTTGCAATTCCTCAAATTTTATACTTTTCTAGCACTGTTCTCTAGTTTTCTTTATCCACAGAAGTCCTTCCTTCTGATATAAATAAACATAATGCATTTACTGTGGAAGCATTAAGTTGATTGATCAGATAAGAATCTGGTCCTTGAACATGAGTCACTTGAGAAGCACAGGCCACTTTGAGGACAGTAGATTTCTGTTGTGGGACCTGTTACTTTAGCAGGTTTTCATGCACTGCCAGCAAAACATACCTGCAATTTCTCTCTGGTGTTTCCAAGGAAAAACAATGAAAAGGCAGTGCTCAGAAGGTGTCTAAAATGACATTTAAATGTTTACCTGTTTAAACACTCAGGCTGCCATCACATTTGTTCATGTCTACAAATCCTGAGATAAATTTCCCAGATCTTTAGTCTTGAACTACAAAACACTTCAGAGTGAAAGAGACTATTGCCTCATCTCAGAGCTGAAAAAGACTCACAGAGAGGTAAAAACTTAATACCTAATATATCTGTCTCCCAGAACACTGTCTCCACTTCTTACACCAAAATATAGCTCCAGACACCAGCAAAATCACAAGTCTCTCACATTTTCCTCACTGTCTCCCACTCTGTAGGTTTACTTTTCATTACTTCTTACTTGACAGGATGCTTGGGGAGAGTGGTATTAGATTTTTGTGCAAAACTTAAACTAACAAAGTGATTATGTTAAGCATTTGAAATTACGTCCAGCAATTACCAAAAAGTCTAAGGAGGTCAAAGTTTTAACTATGGAATTTTACTGAGGATTTACAGCACATCAAGGAAGATGAATTTAATATTTAAATACTTGCAGTAATGATGTTGACTTTAAGGAGAAATGTTTCACAGATCTTTTAAATAAAAAAATTGTGTGAAGGTACAGGTCCTTCTACCGCAAATTTATTTGAAACACAAATTGTTCTTTTACCCTTAGAATGGCTAATAATTTGCAGAATATACTTTCCCAAGTATAGAAACACACAATATAGGATTTGCACCATTTTGGAAACAAAGAATCACCAGATTTTGAGTCAACTTTGGCTTATATTTCAGTGACTGAGACTTTTGAAAATGGAAAACAGGCCAGATTTCTGTTGAAGCATGTTCATGTTATGATAGTATCAATACCATATAAGTGTTTGAACAACCACGGTCTGCCTACTAACCTGAAGAAAATATTCAGGTGTTGATAAATATTACCCTCTTCTGCTCTTTTTATCTTCCCTTAGTGTAGCACTCACAGGAGATGCAAGTGTAAGATTCAGAAAGTCTCATAATGTGTAAGATTCCTGTCTTACAGAAACATTAAGTGTGAAGAAGAAACAGGCACCGAGTCTGTATGTCTGAAAACTGGAAGTGAAACTGATGTTTAAGAAAATTTGCAGGATGCAAGCTTTCATAATGTTTGATTTTCTGCATGTTCCTCTGTGCTTGACAATGTCTTGCCATTTTATTAAAACTTTTGTTAAAATCACAAGGGTTTTTAGATGTTCTAAAAGCCTTGCATAGATCAAGATCACATCTCACATAGAGACAAACATATGAAAAATTAAGTCTTTAAAAAGAGAAGTATATCAATACTCTGTGGATAATAGCATAAATTTTATTTCCTCCATGAACTTCTGCTAAAACAGAAAACTAAAAGTCATTATGTCCCACTAGTTATTGGTTTGTGAAGAATTAATTATGCAGTTGAAATGGACTGTCATTTTGAATTCACTCTTGTATCCTGTAGTAGCCTAAAAAGTAAATTATAGGGATTTTTTACGTTTGATACTAAACAAGGTTACTATCTTACAGTAGGTTCTACATGTTTCTAGAAGCCTATTCTTTCAAACTGTGGATTAACATTTGTGGTGTTGATTATAAAGAACATATATTCTTAATTCATGAACTTTGATTTATTTCTATATGACAGGAGTAATTACTAAAAAATAACTCCTGAGAAAATGTGTTTTGTGAATATTCTGATCTACTCTCAGAATGAGTGACATATGCTTATTAAAAAAAGTTCTTGGCTACATTTGCAGTTTTTTTCTTCTCAAATATCTGCAATTAAATTTAAAAGCATCTGTAAGCTTTTGCTTTTATCAATTATATTTTCTCCTAGGTTCAGAAGATTAAAATTTGGCATATCACTCAGAACAGGTATCAGTATTATCAGCTGGTAGAAGAACAGCGTGAAACTGGTTAATAGAAGACAGCTAAGTTAATGAAAACAGAATTATCATCAATACTTTTTCTCTTGATAAATGAACAGCACAGGCCACAAGAGGAAAATGCAGCCTGACATTACAGAGTTTAATCATGTGGACTGTACCTCTGCTGAGATAATATATAGGACACAGAAGTGTGTGGAAAACTGACATTTTTGTACTTAAAGACAAAAGACATTTTTTGCCCTCAAGGGAAAAATACCCCAGCTGCTTAGCATCAGAGAGGTCACTCTGGCTACATAACAGGAGATCTGAGCATGTGGGACCAAGTCTTCCTCAGGGGGGTCAACAAAAACCTCCAGCTTTGGTGCAAAATACTCTCTTCTAGAAAGTGCATCAAAATTCTCTGCAGGAGAGAAAAGACAACATGAAAAATATTAAGTCTTCTGTAAAGACCAGAATATTATTTCTGATAGTTTTGAAGTGGAAATTGGGACAGGAGTGTCAATAATTATATACACCTCCAGAAAACCTATAATTTTGCTGAAATTGCCAGCATAATAATAAATGCTTTGCGCAGCTTTGTTGACCGGGAAAATAAATTTTGATTCTTTCCAGTCAATATTAACTATTTCTTTTAGATTCATAGAGGAAGAAAGATGAATGTTTTTTATCTACAAGGGAAAAGCCTAAAACCAAACCTGATTTTCAAATGCAGTTTTGCATGTTCCAGAGGACAAGGGACTAAAGGAGATGTCAGAAACCTCTTTTGCAGAGCCATTTCTGTTGTTCTTCCCTGTAGGCAGAGAGCAGATTTGGCCATCTTTTTTGGTGTCGTCCCACTGTTTGTGGGGCTGGAGATGCTGCCTTAGCCCCCTGGAACCAGGACTGCCCTGTAGCTCGGGACCAGAGGGATGAAGCCTTGGCAGGGTTGGAGCCTGTTTGATCATGGCTAGCCTTGCCCAGAGTGTCCATTATCTACAAGTTAATATAGATGACTACAGTCTCTGAACCATGAGCATTGACCGGTACATAAACTTCTTTTCTGACCATCACAACATTCATCTTTGTGTTTGCAATTTTTTTGCAGATTACTCTTTGAGGACCACTTCTGAATGAGGTTAAGCTGCCAAATTTGATACATAACAATTTGCTGCTTAAGTAAGTTTGAATATTCCAGAATTTACTGTTGTCATAGAAATGGAAATATTGTTGTAATTTAGATCATCCGTGACAAGACTTTAAGACATGTAAGTGGTGTGGAAATCCTATTAGGATCTCTCACACCTTTTGTCTTAAAGATTTAAGAATACTGAGATACCATGATTTTTTTTCCACACTTCCTGGAAAAAGAATTCTGTGGTGCTGTAGAAAGTTTAAACAGAGGTATGGGAAAGAAAAAACAGAGTAATTTTCACCAGTAATAGCAAGAACTGTACTGTTATCATGTATTTAATAAATTAGAAAAATACATTAGTTGTCATATGTAGTGTCACTATTACAATGACTTCTGTCCCTTTCAAAGATGTAAAATCAAGATCCTATAAAAGGCCTCAAAGAAGTCCCTGGAAATGACAGTTGTGACCAAGGTAATCTACATTTCAGCTCAAATGCTTTCTGTTTCAAAAGCTTATAGGTATATGCATATAGGTGTTGTACATATTATCAGTATACGAAGAATAGTAGGCAAGATATTGATTTGATTCATTATTACACAAAATTCCCAGTGAATGATCAAAATGGGCAGCCTTTGCAGTCCATGTTCAGGAATGGGAGATTGGTCTGTGCAATCACAGGACAGTGAAATTTAATATTCCCTCCCTTGCTTCTGTACTGGCAGTGGAACTTCATTAAGAGCGACTGTGATCCAAAAATCAGAAGGGTAATTTCAAGAGAAGCAGGAAGAACTCAGTGCAGAAATTCCAAAACCTACACATTAAATTACAGCCAGTGTGGATGTGGAGAAGTGATTAAAGCAAAATTTTTAAGGAACCCTAGTAGTATATTTTCAGGCTGCTGGTTCAGTTCTATTGACTTTATTTTCTTTGTAAATCAAGTAAGGAATGACCCCCCTGTATAAAAAATCACTTCCAGGAAAGAGTCAAGAAAGCAATACACAAGAAATGTTCCCTCACAGCAGGGATTGTATTTGCTGCTGCTGTAGTTTCACTCCTTGGACTAAAGTGTTAGCTGGCTTTGTTATTTTTCTGCTGCTGTTGCTCTTTCTCAAATTAGGCTGACAGCTCCACAGTCTACATCTTTTCATGCTGTGAAGCTCAGTAAAATGTTGCAAAAAGTGTACTGTCCATGCAGTGGGTCAAAAATTATGAATAAAATTTTAATGCTAAAACTTGAATGAAATGGAATGTCAAATTTATTTCCACACTCCAGAAAAGTCACTGAAGAAAATTAAATGGAAAAACAACTACAGAGTTTAAAAATATATGAGAAAAATAATTTTTGCCATTTGGCAGGCTTTAATAACAACACAAGGCTTCTGGCAAGAGATCAAAAAATTACCTTAAAATATTTTAATGAGCTGTTGTCTGCTTTCCCTTTTAAAATATGTTCTTTGACTTGGACATCCCTATCAGAAGGCAAAGGTTATTATTCTGTGCATTTTCTGCAGTCTGGTGTCTGAAAGGATTAGCCTTAGAACTGTGTTACCATTAGCTTTCAACTACCATTCTTGTTTTCAAAGAGGCACTTTCTTTCAATGCTGTTTCCATAGTAAGTGTACAGTACTCAGAGTACCACATGAACTGGTAGTCTAAATAGTTCATAGACATTTTTCAAAACTAGATAATTATTAGTCATTTTAAGGCAATGCCCATCATGCCGACGTGGTGATTGTCTTTCTTACCCTTGCTGCTCTGATTTTCCTCTTATACTCAAGACTGAAAACATGACCAGAAAGGAACCAGCACCAATGATGTAGTTATGCAGTGTCTGGTACACTTGTGACAGGTGGTCACACCAAGCCATTTCGTCTCCACACTGATTATGGGGTGATGAATTCTGAAATGTTCATCTTCATAAAACCCCTAGAGCTTCTGTCTTAGGATTCTCATTATATTCTGGATAGTATCTATCCCAGCTTCTACATTAACACTTGCTGAATGCCTTCAACTTCTTGGTGGCAATCACAACCCTTCTGTAAACATGGAATCATTCTTGGCTGTTCTCTCAGATATCTGATGGATAAGCAGGAGAAACTGCTATGATCTTATAAAACATTTTTTTTTTCATTCTTTCCTCTCACCTAGCTCGTTCAAATTCACTTCAGTATTATTTAGGTGCAACTTTTTCTGCACAGAAACTGTCATTAATTACCAGATATTTTGACTCATTAGTGTAATCCCAAAATAGCCCTGATGAAGTCCAATGGCTGGAACTGTACTGACATTGGCTCTCTACTTCCCTCTTCAGTATAATTATGGGAATCTCAGTGGATTTGTTTTCCATTTTCCCAATGTACAAGTCATTTGCAGAATGCTGTATAAGCATCTTACTTACCATGAGGGGTAAAATTGAATAAAACATGGTCCACAACATATTTCAGGCAGATCTGTTGTATTACAGTATTCGCTTTCAGTGGGACATGAATTTCAAGTTGACAGAATTAAATATGAACTAAAATCATTTGTTCTTCTTGAAAGATAATTTATGAAGCTCTATGTTGCTGAAAAGAAAATACAGAAAAATATGAGCTCAAATTTCTATCTTGGGTAGTCAAATACTGCATAACAGTATCTTTAGTTCTATCTGATATGAATTTAGGCTTGGATATGAACTGAAGCTTATATCTTCTCATGCCCATGGTAATTATAGAAGGATATATGGTTGGGCTTGACTTCAGAATAAAGCATTGACTCCTGAGATTTCCAGAGCTGTAGTTGCTTCCTTGATTTAGGGTACCCATAAGTCTTATGGGTTTTGTTTGTTTGTTTGTTTGTTTGTTTGTTTTCCCACAGTTGTTCTTCTCCATATAGCAGCCCCACTGTAGACTGAATAGGCATGCAGTTCAAATTATCCTCTGCCCTGTCCAAAAAACAGAAGTGGAAGTATCCTCTGAAAAAATAACTCCATGTATTTAATTATAGTAAAATAAAATCTGAAGATGGAACCAGAAAGAGTTTGTAATTTAATATCTACAAAAGCTGATAGTTTCTTTTATGTGTTGACTACTAGTGAATATAATGTCTGGTCAAATGCTAATATAATGCCAGAGTGAAGTTGATGGGTTATTAACATGGAGTTTCTTGTATCTTCTTTGTTTCACATGAAATCTACTTCTCATGATGAAGTCTAAACACTTTTTGTTTCTTGTAGAAATTACATAGTAAAAGTCAAACAATAGAGTTGAAATAGATTTCAACCTTGCTAAACAGAATAATTTGCATAAATGTAGTAGAAATGTTCACAAAATCAGTTATTTCTACCTGAAAGATCTAAATATTGTTAAATCAACAGTTTTTAATGGAAATATTGAAAAATCTTTGTATGAAATATTTAAATCAGCTGCATTACAGAACTTGTGACAAAATCTATAAGCTCTGTAAGATTTGATGCATCTTAGTGACCAAAATATAATTGTCTTCCAATTTTGCTGCTGATTAGGAACTGTTCTCCAGTACTATTAAGAATATTCAGCTATTTCTATTATCTTTAGGATTGATTGATTGTATGGAATGATGGAAGTGGTTTCATTGCTTCCTTGATTAGTGCATAGCCAGGAGAACATGGAGAAAGGGTAAGAATATAGTAATTGCAACTAGCAGCTCCCCAGAAATTTCTCCTACATTTCTGCAGCCTTTTACAGCTCTGACATTCAAAACCCAGGAATTAATCCTTTATATCTAATAGTCCGTAGAGTTTTTTATTCCATGGATGCAATCTTTGGCTTTTTTGACTCTTTTAAACTTTTAGCATCTACAATTGCTTGTGTAAACTGAATTAGAAATTAAAATTTTCTAATCTCTGACGTTTTTCGTGCATTTCTTTTCTCTCACATTGTTTCTGCATGTATGGGATGTTGCCCTGTTTTTTCTGATTTTTTTTAAAGCCTACTACTTGTTTGTAAGACGGAGTCAGATCTTTAGTTTCTGTGCAATATTAAGGGTCAGTTCTTCACTTTCTCGCACTTTGGAGCATAAACAACCTTTCTTGTGTTTGTTCACTGTCCTTTGTTTACATATTTCTAGCCTGAAAATAATGTTGGTTGACAGCTGGTCTGGCCAGTGGGGTGAAGGGGTAGTAACCCCAGAAGCCAATCCACAACCAGACCCACAAGTGTATAAAAATGGAAGAAATAAACAGGCTCGCTCTCTTTTTGGGGAGCAGCTTTTCACTGCAGATCTCTTGCCTCTGTGTCGCTGTTTGCGTGCCTCTTTCACAATGATTCATAATGGTTTTTTTTGTTCTTTCCTTTTCATCCTTGCTTCATCAGACACACTTTTTTCCTTCTCCTTTTCAGCACTCATCTGTAACACGCGCTTAATTTTTTTTACTACTTTTTTTCCTGTAGACCTCCCTTTTTCCCTGCTAGTAGCTGCTATCAGTTTCATTTCTGCAATAATTAATGTATATACAGTGCTTTATAATTGTTTAAATATCCATATTCTTACCTGGAAGAGTGGATAGCAAAATAGCAGGGGTCAGAACTGCAGGTGCTGGTGATTTGTGGTGCTTATCCAGTCATTACTGACTTTTTTTCATGTCTGCAGAGATGTAGATGCTCCTCTTTGCAGCCAGAGATATTACCAGCTTTTGAGAACAAGGGTTAGCTGATAGGCAGGCAGCTGTGTAAGACCTGACACAAGGCTTGTCCTGAGTCCTGTTAATGGCACTTGAGTCACCAAATGCAATGTATTGTCCTGTATTTTTGCTCATATTTTGAAAAAGCAGCCACGCAACAGCCTGATACCTGTGACTACAGAGATTCTAGACCTGTGAAAAGTCTCTGAATTGGAAAGATTTTCATGATGATTGGTCTGTTAGACCTACAGTCAGTTTTCATTAAAAAGTGTGTTGCATAGGTATAGAATATACACTGGACATGTAGGAAAAAAAAAAAAGAAAAATGTTGAAATTTTGTGATTTTCTATTTCTCAGAAAAACACTTTACTGATCTATAGCAATTCCTGAATCAAAGTAAACTTCTTTAATGCTTTAATAGGTGGTGAAATGGCATTGATACTTTCCCTAACTAAACTTAATACAGCAGTAAGGAAAGTTTTCAGTAAAATGCAAACAACTTTATTATAATTTAATTTTTCTAGATAGTATGAGTTTAAAGGGTTTCTAGTGTAATGTGTTTGTGCTGCAGTGTAGCTATATGCATCAGGAACCTCCAGTGTATATGGCCCAAGGTAGAAAATGTTAGTAATGCAGTTTGGTGCTTTCTGAACAAGTTTTGGAGTTCAGAGTTTTATTCTAATGGGTTTTTTTTTCAACAGAGAAAAATGTGAATTTTCAAGAGCTGCTTTAGGATAGCGTGGACAACACCTTTGACAGGAAATAGGAAACTAAATTAGAGGTGGAAGTTTAAAGTGGAAGTTTAAACCGTATATTTGATCAAACAAATCTACCACAAAATGTCTGCATCCCTTTGTATTTGTCATCATATCATCTGTCATTTTGTCAGTCATTAAGTGTTATCAGTGTAACCTTTCACTTTCAACTTAAAAATGATTAGTCAATAATTTCATAGTGGCAGCAAAAATTATAACTTTATTGTTTCCAAATAATTGTGAATATGTTGAACTAGGCAAAAGTTCTCATTCCTTTGAAATCTCAAGGTGATTCCTCAGAGAATCTCAGAGATTCCTCAGAGAACTTAAATATAACATCCACAGCTGACATAACTGAAATTTTTGGGCAGCTTGCTTTCTGAGTGCTTTGGTCACAAGGACAGTCTTTGAGATTTTGAAGGATCTATACTACCCTTACACAAGGTTAAATGTACTTAAAAGGAATATTTTCCCCATTGTCAATTCTTAAATGAATAATAAATGTCACATTCATCTTCACAAACCTGTTCCTCAGATGTAACATTAAGGAGCAGTCCTTGAAGTGTACTTTCAGATAACTCTGGCTGAGCTTCTATTCATACGTAGATAACTATTAATAATGCACACACTGCTGTGTATTATCCTCAATTCATTATCAGCAGTGAAGCTTTTGGACTATTCTGCACTGGTAAAGGATATTAATAAGCTATTGGCTTTCATTCATGAGCTTCTGACATAGAATGTTTTCTTTTAAATTTAGGTCACATCAACTAACTTTAAAAACAAACATGGCTATAGTTAGGAATGGTAATTAAACTATTATTGAACACAATGCCAGACAATTCATTATAATCTATTAGTTCTGATTTACCCAGGCATGTAAGCATGAAGATAGCTTATCTGCATTTGGACTAGTGTTTGAATTTAATGGTGAAACAACCAGACTTCCTTTATGTGTTCCACAACTATGAGATAAAGAAATGTTATGGTTAATGGCTTAAATATTGTTATGAAGGACTTTTTGGCTATTATGACAAAACTGTATAAAGAAACAACATTACTTCAATATTACACTGGGCTAAGGCAAATATCTCCCCTTCACGATATTTCTGCTTTATGACTCTATAAGATTATTGCTATTCAAAATGTATTTTGCCTAAATTTTGGCTGAGAATAAGAATTTAGGTAAAAATTAAACACAATACTGTTGGAATTTCCTACTACAGTGGATTTCACAGTTAGTTTAGAAGAAAAGCTACATGTACTATTGCTGAAATTTTAAAAACCTATTTAAAATATGTTGGATACTTTTTATATTGTATTCTTTATTCCTGACTTGTAAAGGTGTGAAGAATTGTAAACCACTATCTATGTTTCTACAATTTTATATTCTATTTTCAATATTTTCATTACAGCATTTTCAGTATTCTCAGTGCTAGTGAAGTTTGTGTTCAAGGTATATAGAATAGTTAATTAATTATTGTGCCTTTCTATCTACTTCAGGAGGCTACAAAAATGATCTGAAGTCATAGATCCCATTGCAGATTTTAATAAGAACCTACTATTCTACTCCTGCCTACAGAAATCCCAGGTTTAATTCATACAAGAACATATCAAGTGTAAGTTCTCAAGGAGTGAATAGACTGACACCATCGTGTGGTTAAAACAAGACCTGTAATGTACTATGGAGTCTGTCAAATTAGTATAATGAAAAACTATTCATAAGAGTATGCTCTGTCACACATCAATTAATTTTTTCACCATTGTTGTAGACAGTATAAAAACTAAAGTAGCTGGATTGTAAAAACCTTCGATGTCTACACTTAGATTCAATTCTTAACACAGACGTAACCCGGTGCAGCTGTCATTCTCCATAGCACTGATAGTGATCTGTAAATATTCATTACCTAAGATATTTCCACCTTTTCTATAATCACAGAATCTCAGAATCACAGAATGGGTCAGGTTGGAAGGGACCACAGTGGGTCATCTGCTCCAACCTCCCTGCTCAAGCAAGGCCATCCTAGACACACGGTACAGGGTTTGTGTCCAAACAGCTCCTGAATATCTGCAGTGAGACAGACTCCACACCTTGTCTGGACAATCTGTTCCAGTGCTCAGTCACCCACACAGGAAGGTGCTTCCTCATGTTCAGATGGAACTTTCCGTGCACCAGCTTCTGACTTTTGACTAATATCCTTGTGGTTGGCATCACCGAGCAGGGCCTGGATCCACCTTCTTGGCACCCATCCTTTAGATATTTATATGCTTTAATGAGATCCCGTCTCAGTCAGCTCTTCTTGAGGCTGAACAGGCCCGACTGAGGAGGAAAAAAATTAGGTGAGGTCACAAAACACAACCAGGAAACATAATGTAGAAGTGGCACTCTGTGTCATTTCTACCAGAGCTTCATGACAATTTTCTGCCTCAGGATAAATGCCAGAAGTGCATATACTTCCTAATTTGTGAAGCAGTGACTAAGAGACATGCAAAGTTTTCCTACAATTCCTTAAAGACGGAGAGAACTTGTGCTGGCTGATACCAGTGTTGGTAAGAAAATTAAAAAAAAAAAAAGAAAAAAGAAAGAAAGAAAATAATTAAAAAAAAAAAAAAAAAGAAAGAAAGAAAAGAAAAGAGATGTCTTATATTACCCAGCAAATCTGAGAACAAGAGAACCATCTCTTCTTTGCTAATATAGCTTAGATATTGCAGCAATAAATTATTGGTGCTTGTTTCCATGAACACCAGCTCAATTTGTTTCATCTGGTTAAGTAGTTTAAAGTACTATAATGTATTAAGTTCTTCCTCAAAAAGAAATAAATCAGACTAAAAGTTATGTATGAAAATGGACAGTTGTCTGCTTCTAAGAAAGAATAGCAAATGGCTATGCTAATTTTTTTGTATCATCCACTACTTAAAGCTCTTAGCACCCCTCTGAGAAAATTTTAACATCAAATCCTCACTGGCATTTGTTCCTAAGGCAGTTGTTGGAGACATAGATATTGCTTGTTAATACTGAGCATTTCCCTTTTGTTTGTGTCTATCATTGTCAAACAAAACACCTTAGAAAGCTATGGGTTTTTCTCATTTTAAAACACTGAAGTGTTATTTCCAAACTGCTATATTCTGCAGCTGCTCTATCTGGAATTCTTCCAATGATAATGGAGCATATAAAAATAATATAATTTCAATGAAAAACGTATGTGCTTTGAAAAAATATTTTGGGAAAATTATGGTTTCAACACTAAAGGAACATGTTGCAAAGCATTACTTACATGATCAGACAGTGACAGTAATGGATATTTAAAGAAATAATTCTGATGTCTCTTAAAACTTGCTTGTAGATCAGGAAGGCTATCACTACAAGATCAGAGTATGAAAACTCACAAAAAATTGTTTAATAAACAATCTACCACATGAAATTTTGTTTTTATACTCTATGGATGACAGTAAACTATTAATATTTTTTCTCAAAATATTTGCTAAATCAAACACATTACATATAAACACTCCCCGTTTTCTGTATTAAATGGCTTTCAGAAGTGATTAGTTTTTTATAGATATTTTTCTATATTCCATGCTGCTTGAAGCATAAAATCCTTAGTACATCTTTTCTTGTCCGCTGAAAGGCTCAAAACTGTTTCAATCTTACAGAGGTTACCATATAGTAATATTAATACCATGAACAAAAATAAATCGCAGGCTGCAGATCTACAAGGCAGATATTTATTTTAAAATGCCACATTAAATGGCGTAAAACTGCTGAGTTGTCACACAGGACTCGTCTTCATTTAGCGGGATGAGGAATGTGAGCATTTCTGGCCTTTTCGCAATGGTCCTTGCCTGCGTTCCAGGACAGGGATCCAAATTATTTGGTTTCACTTCCATCTAGTGTCCCATCATTGGCCACAACATCCCAGCACCAGAGCACCCCGGTCAGCAGGGCTCGCCTGTGTGCTGGCTGACATTTTTTGTGTATCTCATTGTGGTAGCCCCTATGGCTACCACAGATGACCTGGCTCTCCTGGGGAGAGTCTGAAGCTTGGGAACAGCTTTCAAGTGTCAAGTGAGAACCCCTGGAGAGTGTCCTTGAGAGACTCCTCTGGCATTTAGGACAAGAAATGTGAGCACCCCATGAGGCTTTATGAGCCCATGCAAATTCTTGTCCCCTGGTTGGTTCTTTCCCCAGTCTGTTAACCTAATCTCCAATCACATTGGCCCCAGTTCTATTCCTGCCCTCTGAGTTCTCTATAAATTTAGCTCTCTGTGGGCATTTGTGGTTCCTTGGACGCCGAGAGCCTTTGAATAAAGAAGACCCCAAGGAGAAAAGGAACCCGCCTCATGTGCTGTTTCTTCCTGCGTCGCTTGACTCCCCCTGGAGTACAGCTGTCTTGGCATCTGCTCACAAGGAGCTGAAATCACTGTCCCCCAGCCGAGAGTGCCTGTGTGCCTGGCATAGGGTGCCTTGATAGAGGCGCCTCTGCCAGGGACTGCCGCGGCACCTGAAGGCCCTCTAGGCCCGCTAGGCTGCGGCATCTCACAGCTCACCCAGGGATACGGATCGCGTGGTTGTCTCCGGCCCTGTCTCTTTGGTTGGGAGGGCCCTGCATCTGCTTCATCGTTAGCTGCACGAACTGATTTGGTCTTGGATTTCTACTTCTCTATAGGCACGAATGCTGCTGGCACGGGCTGTTCCTCTGGCTCAGCACAGTTTGAGTGGCCACAGTGCCTTGATCCGCTTTCCTCCTCCCCCTGAGGGTGCTGCCCTGTGACCAGCAGCATCTAATAAGCAGTAGCCAGGGGCCAGCACGTTGCAGAACTTTGCACCTGCCTGGAACTGCTACCGAGATTTTCTTCCAAATTTTTTGCCACCTTATAAGGGTCCTATATCTGTTCCTTTGTTCCAAACCATAAGAGCAGGATACTCCTTCAAAATCTGGCCGATTTTCTTCTACATTCCATGCTCCTCATGACTACCCTGGTGCAGGCAGCTGGACAATTTTCCTATAAATCTCTGTCCTGACTCTAAACATGTTATAGACTGTACTGAGGAAGCCTGGCAGACAGACACAGCAACAGGAGCATGCTTTCCTTAATATCCAGAGGGAATTAAAAATTCTCGAACACTGCTGTAGGAGGCCCTAAGGAAGTGAAACATTTGGAAAAACCACCCTCTCCTGCTTTCCCCACAGGCTGGATAATAATTAATTCATTATTAATAAATTCCCAGAGGTAGCACCCATGGCTGAGACAGGAGGAAAACCCTGAACACATATCCGAAATGACCCTCATTGCCTTTGATGTTATTATGTCATAAACTGATATCACACAGTACAGCAACAAAGCAATCCTGATCTCCTCTCTGAAATTCTTCCCCCTGCAGCCCCTCAAAGTTCCTAGGCTAGCTCAGATCTTAGAGGGCTTTGGAGGAATATTTCAGGGACAAGGCAAAAGATTCCAAAAGAGGCTCTAACCTCAGATGTAGTCCAAGACATTTATTCTCAAAGGTTTCCAGGGAGGAAAGATGACAAACGAGGAAGGACAGGGCCTTATCTAGACTCCTACTAAGGAAGAGATAGTTGGACTCAGCCAATAGGGTCAAGAAAGGGAGGAAGAGTTAGACTACATGGGTACAGACTCCAGGGGTCTCTGAGGGGGGAAAACCATTCACCAGAGAAATACACCTCTCCTCTTTTTTTTTACTCTGAAAAATCATGAGGAGCACATACAGAAATATCTGCAGTGTTAGGTACCACACCCACAGGAGCAGATTGAGCTACACTGAAACCAAATACCTCTCTTTTTCATACACAAATGCTTGTGTGTATGTCAAAACTGTTCTCAACCCTCTCATGCCCCACACTGGGCACTAATTGAATAGTGTTTAACAGCAGCCAAAAATTATAGTCCAATTAAGCCACTTCTCTTTCCCCCACACTTTCGAGAAAGAGAGGGACAGAGGCTACGAGGTGAGATGATTCCTCTTACTTTCCAGTGTCTTCTGATGTTTTTAACTTTCAAAGGTTAAAGCATTCAGTAATAATGCCTTTCAGATGGTTTTATTTTTAGAAAGGTGTAGAGCATTTGCAAGTGAACTTAGCTCCTAGAGAATCATTAGCAATTACTTAGCCTTTCCACAGGGAGCAGTAAGGCCAGAGCAACTGAATTAGTGATCCTACTCGTGAATTGTGCTGAGCAAACTATTCTTACTAATATTATTGCAGAATTTGCAGTCTACCTAGATTTGCAAAAAATTACACTGCCTCTATAACTGCAACTGCCCTGAAAACTCCATACTGCTTAAATTGTTTTTTAACCACTCAGGGAATAATAATGTAGACAAATCAGCTGTTGACATGGAACACTTTTTAATAGAACTATTGTTTTGTTAGTAGCTTGACTGGTATAAACAAATGTAGAAGTAAGGCAATTTCTTTAGCTACTGCTTTAGTTGATGATTAAAGATATTGTGGTTTAACCAGCACAGATGATGATAATACACACAAAGCCCCTATATATGTTCACATATATTCACACAGATAGCTACATTTTCAGCTAGTAGATATTTCTTTCTCAACCAGATGTTTTTCATTTTCCAATATTCATTGGAAGAAATTCACCATGTTTGAATTGTGCTATGTAGCTATGTGCTGTGATATGAATTGTGCTATATGTGTGAATAGCTTAAAAAGCACCACTGATAGAAAAACTGATGTTCATGTCAGTATTGCTTACTGTCTTTGGGATAATTAATTCTTAGTTAAAACATCACAGTGAAATAAATTTTGCTTTGTAATAAAATTGACATTATGTTTGCATTTACTGTACTATTAGAAAGAAGAGAAAATTAAGATCTTGGAGAAAACAGACACATCCTGCCCTTACCCTTGACTTCTAACCTGTTTAAAATGTCACAATGCAACTGGAAGATTCTCCACAGAGACCACAGGGCAGGTGCTGAGGAAGTGGATATCGCAGATTTTTCCAGAGTGAATCTACAGAGATGACTCAAAGCATCTTGGTTCCAAGGAAGAAAACTGTGATGGGTAAGGGCTTTCTGCAGAAAATATTTGCCTAAGCAATTGAAAATTCATTGCCTGAGGAAAAAAAATGACTGCTATAGCTACTTTCCTTGAACACAGATATTGTAAAATGCATTGTAGCTTAAAATGAACTTTGAGATATTTTTGGCATTCAATTACTCCTTACTAAATTTACATTTCTTAAAAATCTGAATTTCTTAAAATAAAATTTGAGATAGTAGAAATGCACAAATACAGATCTTTTAAGAGCTTGGTAGCAGTGTTAGTGATTGGCAGCAAGATCATGATAGCCATACAAAGATAATGATTTCATTTGTATATCAGATTCATGTGCTTTGGATTGTATGTTTGAGAAATGAGGAGAATGAGAAGACATTTAACTTTGATATATTTTATTGACATTTTGCTCAATGTCTTTAATGTTTCTCAAATAAATGTTTCTTAAGGATCAATTATTTAATGATCAGTTTGATTTTCAGTCTGCAGTTAGGACTTGGTCCCAGTTATGTGATGCAGTCTAGAGCAAACACAAAGGACTGTCTATTCAACTGCTATATTAGGAAAAAAAAGTTTTAATTATTTATACACAGTAAGAGACTTTTCTCTTTACATTGTGGAATCAGAGGTTTGATCTGTGGTCTTACTCTCAATTTTTAATTATGCAGTAAAAACCCCCAGTTTACTTAGCTCAAAGGCAAGAAGGTTAAGGTGACTTATTTAGTTTATAATTGCTTTCATAGCAGAAGGTATTAGTATTATAGAACTTTCTTTGTAGTATTCAAAGTGTTGACAGATTTAATGGCCAAAAATTCCTTAATGCCAATTTAATGCCAAATTCCTTAAAGTTGAACTGGAAGGAAAATTAAAATTACAAAATTGGCATGGGTGGTATAAAGGTGTGTAATTTGAACTCAGCCAACAAAACATCTGCTTTTTGATTCAGAAAATCATAGAATGATAGAATGGTTTGGGCTGCAAAGGGACCTTGAAGGTCATCTGGTTCCAACCTCCCCTGCTATGGGAAAGTACACCGTCTGCTAGATCGGGTTGCTCAGAGCCCATCCAGCCTGGCCTTAAACACCTCCAGGGATGGGACATCCACAATTTACATGGGAAACCTGTTCCAGAGCCTCATCACTGGAAATGTGGGTGTAATTGAGTTTAGCATCTTCATTCTGTTCCTCTTTGCTCTTGTTAACACCACTTTCCTTATTTGTTAATATTTGCTTATTCTGTGGTTGCACAGAATAACTGCCCCACACACCCCTTCCGACTTCAGTTTGGATCAAAAATACTCAGTTTAAATGGGTACACTCTGGATAATCCAGTTTATTCCAGGCAATAAATTTTAATGAAGTCTACAAAATGCAATGAATATTTATATCTCAGGTAACATGAGAAAGGTGCTGTTGGTACTTGTGCTACCTGTCTTATTCTGAACAAAGCTTGCTTTATAAAACAGGTGAATATTTCAAGTTATTTAGGAATATTTATAAATCAAGATGTTATAAAACACAAAATACAATCATAGTGAAAAGACAGAGCATTATTTGTATGCAGAATTTTTGTTTTCACAAGTCATTCTGATTTTTATTGTGTAGATAACAAATGTTGCTAAATTGTCATTTGAATTGAAATTTCAGAAAATATTAATGGAAAATAATTGTTCTATCACTAATATGTCATATCAAGCTAAGTATTTAAATTTTCTGAAATCTCTGAATACTAGTGTCATTGTGAAATAGTCTTTTATTTCCCTGTAATTTTTAGTGCAATTAATTTGAGAAAGATAACTACATAAAGGAATTAATTGTCATAAATTACTGGTGTAAGGAATTAATACAAAGCTGGATTTTAATTTCCTGACTTTATAGATTACCTTCAATAGTCCTACTCGGGATGAAAAATGTTTGGTACCAGGAACACTGCCACAATGAACTATATGTGTTCTGCTTGTACAGTATCTTTGATTATATATGATATATGAAATTATGATTTTTGTTTTCTACCATGTTCTATAGAAAAAAATTTAAAAAAAAATGGGTAACACAAACGCTTCTCTGCAGAGTAGCACTATTTTTAGCTCTGAGCAAACAGAATGTCTTGTGCTACCCTGAAGAAACTTTCTTTTTGCATTAAATGGTACTATAAACCAATGGTTTTTGTTAAGAAAAACTGCTGAAAGATGGGGGCTTTTCCTGACCAACTGCTCACAGTAGAACAGAAACAAAAGTTGAATCAGCCTTTTGCTAGTTTGAAAAGATTGTATTAGTAATTTGGTTTTTCTGCTATATAGCATTTTTAGCAAGTGATCTGATATTTTAAAAGTGATCTACCAAATATCCACACACTTTGAATACATACTAAAATATTGTAACAGAATATTATTTTTGTTCAAATGAATTTTTGGTGGCAGTGATAAGTTCTCCAGATAACTAGAATAATTTGCTTTTAGGTGTTCTACTTGCAAGGCTGAGGAATCAATAATATCTTTGTCAAAATTCTGTACTTTTAATAATCTGTGAAAGATTGTGCTATTGCAGTGTAGCAGATTCTCTGCTGTTATGAAATCCATCATCAGCTGAAGGAGTATTCTAATTTTTGAATTAGTGAGATTTTGAAAGCTGACCAACAGTCTTGTAATCTACCTATCAGAGTTTATCCTCTGTGCTTTTATTCCATGGCAAATACCCCTGAACTGGTTCTTTCCCCTTATTCTATTCATACAGCAAAATAAGGTGTCACATTTTGTCATAATATACATAATTGATGCTAATACATCATTTAAGCCAGTACAGATCCAGTAATAATAGCAGAGAGGATAGTTCTGATAGGTGAATGGTGTTGGGTTTGCACGGCAATGTTCTAGTGATGGTGGGTGGTTACAGAGGTGGCTTCTGTGAGAAGCTGCCAGAAGCTTCAGCAGAGCCAATGCCAGCCAGCTCCAGAACAGACCTGCTGCTGGCCATGGCTGAGACCATCAGTGCCTCTGCGATAAAATATTTAAGAAAAAGAAAACCCACTATTGCACAGATGAAACTGTGGCCAGAGAAGAGAGGAGTCAGAATAGGTGAGAGAAACCACCAAGATCGGGAGGAGGGGGAAGGGGGAGGAAGGTGCTCCAGGAGTTGGAGTGGAAATTGCCCTGTAGATCGTGGTGCAGACCATGTAAAGGCAGGCAATCTCCCTGCAGCCTGTGGAGGTCCATGGTGGATCAGAGATCCATCTGCAGTGTTTGGAAAAAAAGGGACAAATTGTCACAAATTCCTCCCATGCTGGAGCAGTTTGTGACAATTGCAGCCCGTGGGATGGACTCATGTTGAAGTTTGTGGAGGACAATCTCCCATAAGGGACCCCACACTGGAGCAGGGGGAGGGCTTCTCTCCTTGAGGAGGAAGCAGCTTCAGAAACCATGTGATGAACTGATTGTAAACCCCATTCCCCATCTCCCTGTGCTCTGTGGGGAGGTGAGGAGGTAAAGCGTTGGGAATACAGTTGGGCATGTGATGGAAGGAGGGGTGTGAGGAAGGTATTTTTAGGATTTGTTTTACTTTTCATTATCCTGCTCTAATTTTGATTGGTAATAAATTCAACTTATTTGCCTAACTGAAGTCAATTTTGCCCATGACAGTATTTGGTGAGTGCCCTCTCTCAGACCTTAACTCATGAGCTTTTCATTATATTTTTTATCTCCCCTGTCCAGTGGAGGAGGGAGTGCTAGAGAAGCTTTGGTGGGTACTGGCATCCAGCCAGGGTCAAGCCACCACAAAGACAAGGTAATAATAAATGCAGAATATATAGAGAAGATATACGTGCTTAGAATGGATTTATAGAGAAGCTAAACACATTGTAGTCCAAAGCTGCCTAATTTGAACTGCTCTTCTGTCCTTTAAAATCGACCTTACTGGATTTGAAATCATTACTTTTACTTGTTCTTATACATTAGCTCATATACCTGATCTCCCAGTCAACAGAGCTTTTAATGTATGAATAGCAAAATGCATTTCAAGTTTCAGTGATTGGAATGAAATGTCATTTTGATTATCTGTATAAGTATCAGGTGAAATAAATGCAGAAAGGCAGCAGTGGAAATGTTTAATAGATTATTTGACCCGTGTTTAAAGATAGGCACATGTGTTCGCTTTTGTTGAATTGAACCTAAAGATTATATCAGCTTTTAAAGGCAGATTGTTCCATGTGAAATAGAATTCACAGAATTCACAAAATCACTAGGTTGGAGGAAACCTTCAAGATCATTGAGTCCAACCCAGCCCTAACATCTCAACTAAATCATGGGACCGAGTGCTGTATCCAATCTTTTTCTAGACACATCCAGGGATGGCGACTCCACCACCTCCCTGGGCAGGCCATTCCAGTACTTTATCACTCTTTCTGTGAAAAACATTTTCCTAATATCCAACCTATATTTCCCCGGACATAACTTGCTAGCTTGATTTTCTGTAGTACGCAGTCTCAGTTCAATACTCTTGGAATAAAATGAAAAGCCCAGTTCAAAAGAGTTTGCAATTTAAAAGAAGATTTATGTTGTTCCTATTTTGCAAAACAGTAGCTGTAAAAGTGATGTTTTGATAATGAAGTATCCATTGTTTCACTGGGAAAAACTCTCAGAATACTTTCTTTTTTACTTTTTAGATGTTTTCTTTTGTATTTCTATTTCTGTCACTAGCTTTAGATTTCAACAGGCACTCCACTTTTTCCCATGTATTTTTTCATCCCAGCTGGAAGATTTTTGCATACCAAGGAGTTAGGGATCCACAAAAGTTAACCCCAAGTATGTCCAGGCCAGTGCTGTGCCACCATGTCCATCCAGAACACCCTTGGGAGCATATGGTGTGACACACCCTTGGCCACAGGATGACCTCAGCTGGATGTGAGTGCACTATCCTTGTGGCCTTGCCTTCAGCTAATAGGACAGCAAGAAGTTATCCTGTGACCATTGCTTCTGTTTGACTGTGGAAATGATTCAGTGGAGAATTTCTTCCTCGTGAGAAAATCCAATAATAGCTCAAATAGTCAAAAGAGGAAACACTCTTCTTTGGACAGGGTCTGCACTGCATGCTGCATGTGATTTGTCAGCAACTAAGTGAATGTAAGATTATCTGTGCTATTCTTTTCTTATAATTTTAATTCTAATAAATGGCATTTTGAATGATACCTTACAGAGTCTGAGTGACTTTCTTATGGGGACCATAATGGACCAGAGCCTCCCATTGCAGTACAGTCTCTAAGACAGTGATTCTATTTGCTCTTTTCCCCAAGGTTATCTCAAAGGATTAAATTATTGTCATGATTTAAATGCAGCTGGCAACTAAATACCACATGGCTCCTCATTCACTCACTCACTCCCTGCCCTCCCCATCCCTAGGAGACAATACCATCAACATTATTTTCATACTGAATCCAAACCAAAGCACTGCACCCGCTGTCAATAAGAAGAAAATTAACTGTATTCCAGGCAAAACCAGGACAACTATAGGGAATTATTTTAAAAATAAATATAGTTGGAGTGTGACAATAACTTAAGTGGAAAGTTAAGTGTTAGTTATAAAATCTTAGCAAAAATTGTTTACTTCTGAAAAGCAGTAAGGAAGGAGGAGATCTCACACTACTCCTTTTGGAATGGAAACTGATTCAAGACTCAAGATACACAACTTACTCAAATCTGTTTGTAACTGTGTAACATCTATTTCCACAAACGAAAGATAAGGCTTGGATATATTTCATCTCTTCCCATCTAAGTGCTGTCATATACTGAGAAATATCCAGGATTTTGGCTGTTCTTGTAAGAAACTAACTCAGCCAACAGTGATTGTTACAGCCTGCTTCAGCTTTTGTAGCTGAGGGAACTATGTCCAGTGCTCCAGGAAGGGTCTGGTCTTGCACACTTGTGCCAATCACATGAAAGACTGGAAATCTGTTCTCTCTCAGGTCAGCAGTAAAGCCCATGACATGCATATTTTCCATGGGGTTCTGCTGTGAACTTGCAATTCTGTGCTGAGGCCACAGCTTCTCCACTGCCCCCATGTAACTCTTGAAATTTGCCTTTTCTTATTAATAGGCTGTCTAGAGGGTTTTGTTCCGTTTTCTTAGTGAATTTTACAGGAAAGAAATGAGCAGAGAGCATCTTTAAATCAAATCTGGTAATTGTGCATAACTGGCTACCTTTTAACAACATGCAAAGGGGAATTTCCACATTTAAAATCTTTTAGTGTCAAAAAAGGACAAAGCAGTCACAGCTGATGCTATTTTAAGATCTTGATCATGCCTCGTAGAGTATACTGCAGAGCTGAGACTGACACAAACTGAAGAATAATGACAATCAAGCTCATGAAATTTTAACACAGAAGTGACTGCATTATTTAGAACATTAACGTGGTTTCAGCAAAAAGTAATTACTGGTTATCTGTTGCCAGTAACATTGTTTGTTGTCTAACTCTAGAGGTGCTGTTTATGTAGGAAATAATACAAATAGTTTCAAATATTTCAAGTGAGTTTACAGTAAATATTTTCTGTGTGCTTCAATTGCCTTTGGTTGAAGAAACTGGATTGGTAACAAACAGAATACATGTAATTTCTCCTTAATTATGGTGAATCATATTTCTTTCAGTTTTATAGAGTGATTTACATAGAAAAATTTATCCCATTATAACAAATGCCTCCACAGCTCTGTTAGCATATCAAGCTGAGAAAATCTTGGGCTGCTCAATGAGGTGGTATCAGCAGTAAAAAAAAAACAACAACAAAACCAAAAACAACCAGCCACTCCCACTTTAAAGTTTTGGCCATTAGAAAGGTGGAGAAAAAAATGTGCTTTCTCATAATTTTCTGTGTTACAGCCACATCCAAAGCACAACAAGACATTTAAAAGTTTGAAAGAAATGCAGCTAGTCCATGTGCTCTGTGTGAGGCGTGCATGGGGAGAGAGGGAGAAAAGGATGGTGCAGAGTTCTTTCTTTACCTTAACAAAAACGTTCTGCCAACAGATGTACAATAAAAAAGCTCTTTTATCAAAATAGAAGGCAAATAAAGATTGTGAAAAAAATCTTTCCACATGGGAGAAACCCATAAGCACAAAACATGCATAAACTCTGCATGGCTTTCCCATGATTTGCTGCACAGCTCCTCTCCAAGGAGAGAGATTCCTCCTTTTTGGCATTTAAGCTGTTATATAAATTTTTCACACAAGAAAGCTATTCTGTTCATAAATTATGTTTGCATGGGAACTTCTTACTGCACTTTTAAAGAAATCAAGGTAAACTTAAACAAAAGCAAGACCATACATATTCAGGTCCCTATACTTACCTTCAAGTTGTTTCAAGAAGTTGACAGCTAAATAGGACAAATGTAACATTACTGATTTATTTTATGTTCTTGCTTGAACTGGCAGCTAAAACTCTGAGGAAAGCCTATAGGTGTGTGGAGTTAGCACATTTCCCAGGGAACTACCCCAGCACCCACAGTAATGCTGCTGGACCAGACTTCTGGGACATGAAAGTCCCAGTTGTTGTTGCATTGTACTATTACTGTAAGTTGTTGCACTACTAATACCTTCAGCTTAAACATCACAAAATGTATTTCTATATTTTTAGTAAATCTGTGTCTATGTGTGGACCTGACCCAGCTGCAAGTACTGAACTGCAGCTTGTGTTCTATACACTAGAAATCTTAGAGTTGGTCTAGATTTTGATCTAGACCTTATCTTCCTTCTCTTTTCGTCTTTATTTCATTAACAATATAAATAGTATAGGGGAAAAAGTAAGGAATTATGATGACAAAAGGATTGAAAAATTGAAAATGTATTTTAGAGATGGTTGAAAACATTGCATTGGAAAGATTTCTGTTAGAAATTCCCTTTTTATTAAAAAAAAGTTCCAAGGAGCATATCGATTCAGATAAAGTCAGAAATTATTTAGCTGATTGCTGTTGGAAATCCATTTTGATTCCTGATTAGTTCTAATTTCACTAATATTCTGACTTTCTTAAACTATGCATTACTTTATTTTCATAGTGGCCTAACTGCACAAAATTAATATTGCAGGTGTTTTTTATCTTCGTCAGATAGTCTAGACTAAATGTGAGTAGTGAAGCAGTTCAGAGAAGATTTCCAGTTTTTCACCTTTTATTCAGAAGTGTCCTACCATTTCTGTTTTATTTACCATTGAAAGCAAATTTTTCTCTTAATATTACCTCAGCTTCACTGGTCTTCATTAAATAGACGTGTAACAACACAACAGTAAACCTGTGAAGAATCCCTTCCCTTTGGCAGCGATGATTTTTTATAGATCTTGGTTTTTTAGTGCCACATTGATTTCTTAAAATTTGACAGGCAGGAATTTTTGACTGAAACTTACCTTACACTCTGACTTACCTTTCACTCTGGGCTTTGGTGCTGTTTTAGATATCCAAACAACAATGGTAGTGTTCTTGAGCCAAAAAAGATTAGTTAGCATTGAACATTCTCTGAGCCCAGTATTTGTCCTCTCTTTTATTTGAAAACATTTACTGCAGGCAGATAAAACATACATTAAAGATGATATGAAGTTGTAGAGAATAAAACCAAGAAAGAAAGATGAAGAAGAAACCAGATGAAGAGTCTGAAATCTGTTATTCATCTTACTGTAATGCATGGCCTGTAAAGCAACCTGCATTTTATAAAGCTGATATAGAGCTTAACAGGTGATAGCTCCACAGAACCCTTCAGTGAGTTTAAATGTACAGTTACTTACTAAAAGGTGTTATAAATGACGAGACCAAAGTTCATCACCAACTGTTCATCAGATTACATTTCTAAAATATTACAAAAAATTGTAGACCCATAAAAATGTAAACTGGCCAATAAGAGTAGCTGCATTTGGAGTAGCTGCAGATTCACCAGTAGATCTGATTCAGCCCCTGCCAAGCCTTACCTTCATTATACATTTCATTGTGATAATACACCAGTTTTTACATCTGCATGTCAGGGAACTTTTCTGTTCCTGGTGAGACAAATTACCTGTTGAGGGAAAAAAAGACGTAATTTGAATGGGTTTGTCGTGAGGGCTCACAAATAGTTCCAGAAAAACACGGAAAACTGGGCTTTATTAAATTATATTTTCTGGGAAAAAACCCTAATCCTCATGTCTGCAACATTAGAGCAGAACTATTCTGTTAGGATTTGACTGTAACACAACTCTTCCCTTCTGACTTTGCATCGTAAACTCTCACAGTCTTATTATTTGTCTTGTAAGTCTTAAGAACCCCTTGGATTAATTTAACAGATTTTCAGATTTTCTTTATTAAAAAGATATTTTCTCAGTCCTCCTGGCTTTAGAAACTTTAAGCTCGACTGAACAATATTGAATCCTAAGAGTAACATTGAAAAATAAAAGACTATTCAAAAACTCCTTTAAAACTGACTGGGCATATCTGGACATTTGGAGCTGGCAATACTGCTGATGCTCATATGTGGGTGAACACTTATGTCAGAGCTATTTTATGGACTTGTTACTATGAGAGCTTCATAGCACCTGGAGAGTTTCTTTCTGCCAACTTCTCATTTACAGCACAACCTGACAGGAACAAAGGTGTAAAGCCTGATTCCTCATTTTAGCTAATTTAACAAAAAACCTGTCACATCTTTGCTGAATGGAAAACTCCTCTGTCACACACTCTGTAATAAAAAGATTGCTTTTTTAATAGCAGACTGTTAATGTAATACAATGACATTTGCAATCTGTTGATTTTTTTTTATGTTGTCTGAAGAAATCAAAAAGTAATGTTACTGAACAGGTTATATTTATTTAAGAAGTCTGTACATCAGTGGAGGAAGACATTGAGAAATTCTTCTAACTTTAGCAAAAGAGTTTATGATCCCTACATTCCCTTTAATGCTTAGTTTCGTACCTTACAGTGCTTAGCACAAATACCAGAGATTAATGTGGCCTCCCTACATCTCTTACTAACGAGTGCCAACTAATACTTCCATATAAACTTATGTTAGTGATTGAGGTGTCCTAGAGAAATGTGAGTTTTGAGAAGAGAGGTAGAGTGCTGAAGTGAAGAATGATAAGAGAAGAACATCATAAGCTGGACACATATTTGAGATACTCTCCAGGAAAAAAGATTCTTCAGAAGAACTGAGACTATAAAAGAGAATTTTGAGGAAAGAGATGTTCCCAAAACACCATCAAAGACCCTCAAAAGCCCTTTATTCATATCCAAATAAGTTCACAGAAATAATTAGCCTATGTGCATGTGTTCAGGAAATGTGAAGAATATATAATAGAAATGTGATGAATGTGTACTATCTTCAGGAATATAACCTGGTCTGTTAAGTTGATGGGCATGCATGCTGGAATTCTGTTGAAAACTGAATGATTAATTTTATCCTTGTTTTATATTTCAATTTGTCCCTAATAATATTTTTAAATGTTGAAATCTAGTGTCTGTTTTAAATTTCAGTGAAGATTTTCAGAACCCAAATATGTGGAGTTCTAACGTACCAGAAGCAGACCAATAGCTCAGAAACTTTTTTCCTGAAGCTGTTGAAGATCAAGTGATACCACAGCCTATTGAACAAAGAAGGCTGATGAGGCAGACTAATCTTGACACAGGACAGAATGAAAAAGGAAAAGGTTTTGAAGAAGGAAAAGAAAATATTTTGATATCTTAGATGAGATTGAGCAGAAAAGGTTCTCTCTTTATACTTCATATTCCGTGGTCTCATGTTGAGCTGATGATCAGATGTTCTATAGCCATGGAAGACAGTCTCTCAAAAAATGCTGAAGAACTGTGAAGACAATGAACATACATTGTTCTTGGCCTTGTCTACATCTGTATAGTACATTTGTACGAAAGAACACTCCAGCCATATTTTCATATTATGATTTTGGCCTTCACACATAGAACTTCAAAATACCTGATATCTTGCACTAGCACGCAATTAAGCAAATCCACAAAGATGTTTTCTTCATAGTCTCATGTACAGAGCTAAGTTGGATGGATGAATCTGACCTTCAAACCAAAGGCCCTGTGCTTAATCTGGATTGCTCACAGTTAACCATGTTAGAAAGGAACTTCTGACATCATGTACCAAGAAACTTAGGGCATATAGAAGGCTGGGCTTTGTGAAAGAAGGGAAAGCTGAAAGCAGATGGAGTTCATTGGATGGAACTCAAATGATACAGATGATTGACTAATTTGCAAAAAAATTTTCACTGAACAGCTTATTTTGATCCCTGTCATTTCATCTTTCTTAAAGGACTGCTTTTTTGGCTACAGTTATGCTTAATAACATTAGCATTTTTTCTTCTTTCATAATGGGAAAAAAACCTGTACTCTTCTACTAAAATCAAAAGTAAACTTGCATGTGTTTTTATTTCTAATAAAACTTATACTCTGGAATAAAAAAAAAAAAAAACAACCCAAACTGTATATGAAATGCAGAAGACATCTTCAATGATTTCTGAAAGTGAAGTACTATTTTCCAACAGCTATAAACAGTAGTATTCTCCTCTGTAATATTCTCCTTAAAGAAAAAATTTGTTATAAAAGCCTAGCTTATGTCAAATTCATATTTACAGAAGGGAAAAGGATTTATTCATCCGAGCTGCTGTATAATGGATTTATTCTGATCACACCTCATGAACTTTTAGGGCTTTCTTTGCTAAGCAATTGAAAATGAGAGATTCTTGCAAAAGAAGTGGCAAAATGAAGAAGCAGGAAGGGATTCAGGGTCATGATATCTCAAGTGGATTCTTTCAGGAGATATCCAATTATTCTAAAAGCACCTACCCATATACTTTAGGACATTTATAAATAACATACTGGGGGATACACTGTTTTTTCACAGATTAAATCTATTTTACATTTATGGCATGCTGCTCCATAAGTGAGTTTGCCTTGTAGCATTGGTGTCTAAAATGTTATTGTCACCCTAGACTCCACTGGAAAGAGTTTAGAGTTTATGGACAATGTTTTGCATTTATATCAGGATTCAGCTTGTTTTAAACCTCAGAAATAATCCCAAAATGATGTGGATACATCACGACTATTTTCCTTTCCCTAGCTACTGGAACAATAGTATGGTTCAATAAGCTTCAGCTGTAGATTAGGAAAGTAAATATATTTGAACACAATTCTTATTACTGTAGTTAGAAATGCAAATTGAGACACTCTAATTATGGTTCCCATATTACACTGATTTGATAATGATAATTTAATGGGATTTTAAAAATCAAATGAATAATAATAAATCATGCATATTCTTGCTGACACCATTAGGTATCAAACAGTTGCTTTCAGTATAATTACTGTTCCACTGCAATGATTTATAATCAAAAGAATCAAATGTACAACCTGCCTTGCCCCCAGGTCTGGGTCCCCTCAGGTTCTACACATAGCTTGATAAAAGAGAGCAAACCTTATCAATGGCACTTGAATAAATCAATGCTTTCCAGTTCTTGTAGTGTTGTGTCTGTGGTACTCCTTACTTGCAGCACAAAATCTTCATTGCATACTGATGTTCACTGGTACACCACAACCAGCTTTACTGTTGTTGAATGAGGGAAAAGTTTCTTTTTTCTGCTTTCAATGTAAGATGATTAAACTGACAGGCTAATTTTAAAGAGGATCTGGCATATTGACAACAACCATTTCAATGGGAAAGCACTCCTTTCACGATTAATTTATGTTGTAGTAACTCCATTATTACAATTATATGTCACTTTAATTTAATACCAAACATAGTTTGGACTTGTTATTCAAAATACATAGTCAAATTAATTTCCTAGTGCATCAAAAAATTACACACTGTGATGTAGTCTGAATTTTTCTTTCATTGAATTTCATCTGAAATAACAATACATTAGACCTCAGATGTTAAGAAAGTTTAAAATCTAATATATTTTGTAGAAAATAAAATAGATTCAGGTTGTTCCCTTTTTCCTTTCAGACAAGTTCCAAAAGACCTGAGATAGTTACAGGCAGCTCCCTTATGATGAAAATAAGAAGAATAATTTAATCTAGAGCTCACAGATGGAATATCAAAAAAAGCAGTTAAAAATGGGCTGTGGCATGTAAAAATATATTGTTGTTTAAACATCAGAAAAAAAATTATCCTGGTATCTAGCATAGATTGAAAAATATGTAGTTAACCATAGATATTGACTTGCCAGAAAGTTCCAAATAAAGCAAAAGAACTGGGATGAGTCCTGTTACAAAAGATTTGGATTAAAATTTAATTTTATAAAAGCAGTGTTTCTGCTTGTTTTAGGGAATTCATATTTCAATTAAAGGTTTTCTTCTAAGGACAAATAATTCGTAGTGAAAACATCCAAAGCTTTTCTGATAAAAAGGTAAAAAACCTGAGGACTGCAATCTAGCAGGCAAAGTCTTTCACAGAAGAAGCCTGTGAATGAGAATATATCAATCCATCCTTGGAAGGAATAATATCTTCTTTAGTAAGATTAAAGAGATGATGCAAGTACCACAAGGGTTTCAGGATACAGAAATAATGTCTTAGCTTGAGGAAAAAATATGACCTAATTTCTTTCTCTTGATATTCTGTTCAAGAATTTTGGGGGGACTGGGGTGGGGGTTGGGGAAAGGGGCAAGATTAATATATGTACAGCATAGAAATTTCTTCCAAAGTTAGGCTGGTACTATGATATCAAAATGCCAGACTTCAAAGTTTCTGATTTGTATAAGAAGATGGGAAGAGTTTCAGTCTGATGCAGTAATAGAAATACATTATTTTCCTAGTAATGTAATTAACACATTGCATTGTTACAAATTACAGTTGTGTCAGAGAAGTTACATAAATAAATAAAGTTTTGCATTTCTTTCATATAAGACATGATGAATTAAATTATGCTAAAAAAACGCCCTAAAAATAAAATTAAAAAATAATTAACAGAAATAAATTGATGAAGTACTTTTGGGAATGCTTTGTACCAAAGTTGCTATTGATCTTTCTTGCTACCTGTGAGATTTTACTCTGATGGGATCTAAAGGACATTACCTCACCTGGGAGTACCATTTTGGGTTGCCTGATCATACCTTATTAGTCTACATTGAGGGACACCCTAGAAATCTATAAGAAATGTCAATGTAACTCTAACTTTTCATCGACAAAGCACCTAACAAACTCATGTATTTCTCAGAAATGTATGTTATTTCTATAATGAAAATTATAAAATGAAGATATTTTGTTTCTTTGAAAATTTTGGGGTTGATGATTTTTTTTGTTTTGTTTCATATCAGTTTACTAAATGAAAAAAAAGAGGACTAGTAGAAGAGAACTAGTTTCTTTTCACCTAAGCTTGTAATTCTCCACATAAAATATTTTACTGAAGTGGTCCTGAAATGAATATTCTCTCTAAGCCAAATCTTGTATTTGAATTTTTGAAGAGTCACTTTGACTGTAAAATATACATGTTTCTTTTCACTAGATTAATTATATATTCTCAGTAGTGAGCATTGATTTTCTCAGTACTCTCAATATTTAGTGCTCAGACACTTTTCTGCTGAAATTAGATTCTGCACAATTTTGCACTCAGTGTTTCTTTTATTGGGTTTGACCTATTTATCACTGTCCTTTCTCACTTAGTGCAAATAACTTTTAGCTGCATATGGGTGGGGAATGATTATCAATCTATTCATTAGCAACTGTTTGGAGCAACCATTGTAACTGAATTCAGAAATAAAAAAGGTTACAAAGTTTTAATAAAACTATTATTTTTGGCAAAATCTATTTGAAAAAAAAATAAAAGGATTCTTTACAATAAGTCTACTAAATGAGATATCTAGAAACTTGCTTAGGAAATCTTTGCACCAGAAAAAAAGAAAACTTTTATTTAAAAACTACATTATTTGGACAGATATTTTGTTATTTTATATTATCATTACAATTTTTCCTTTTCTTCATGATGTTTTTGTAGCAAATGCATTTAGTAAAAGTCACATTACATGCTGTGATAAATCATGTCATGGCAGTGCAGCAAAATTTAAATATTCTAGTTTCTTTTCTGTTAACCTTATTCAAAAAATTAAGGGCAGATGTCACATAGAACAGGATTAAATATTTTTTCAGAAGGATGTTTGGTACAAATTTGGAACCAAATTATTTCAAAACATGAATGTGTCCCACAAAGGAAACTCTTAGTTCTCTCTTAAGTCTAATTACAAGTGTAATGGTGCATTCAATAATGTTTTTTTCTTTTACAGGGGAAAAATTAGATAACAGGATATAATTAATAATGCAGCACCTATTTCCTACACTGCATAAAACATTGCAGTTGAATATATCTAATGAGGAGAAGAGAGGCAATTTCTGCATGCAGAGGGAGAATGATGTGGAAATACCAGGGAAACTTCTGAGTATAATAGAATTGTAAAATTCAGAGTTGACTCTAACAAACTGTTGAGGTTGGACACTCAACTCAATACTGCAGTCTCTACATTAATTTCTCTTTTTCCAGGAAACATGTCTCTGACAGAAACTGTACGTTATACAAGATTTTTTTCCACTGTACTCTACTACCAGAAGTATAAGTGTGGGCATACGAACCTTCTGGCTATTTCCCTGGGCTTCACCTGACAGTCTAACCTGAGAGAGTGCTGATTGACTCAGTGTGTTTTCTACCTTATTACTTCTCTCAGCAGCAAATTATGCTGGCTATATACCTATTATTTGTTCTTTACTAGATCCATCAACTTTACTTTTTTAAAAACCAACATGGAAATTATAAAAATACCTCTTCCTCTCCTTTTCCCAATTTCTTACTAGTAGTTGTGCCAGCCACTAGCCTAAGTATGAAGTATGATAAGATTCCAATAAATTCTGGTGACAATAACTCTAGAGATGAGAAAATTTTTCCTGTTCATTTTCCAAATAGTTTTTTAAACTTTTTCAGAGCATACTACTTTGATCTTATTTTCTATGCTAATTGATGTATTTCTCAATTATTTTTCTTTTATTTTCTTTAGAAAAAGAGGGCACCAAATGAAAATCATTCCTCTCCACGGGACATCTTATCCCCTTTGAGCTACTCATTCTTCACATGGTCAAGTAAGAGTCCAGTAGTGTTTTGCATAAAATTAAAGGGGAAACAACTGCTATTTTTCCAGCTACCAGTACATTTTTCAGATGAGTCATGGCTATACCTGCACCTGTTTCTGTGGTCACCCACTACATAGTCTTTTTCATGAGCTTCAAATGTAAATAATTTTTATTAAGTATCCACTAGCATACTTTGGGATATCTCTTTTATTCTTCTCCTGATAAGAGCGCCTGTGTAGTTATTAATATATTTGAATGCAGTAGCAAAAACCCCAGAGTCAACAGAATTAATTCAAAACTCATCACAATAATGCAGAAGAATGTAACTCATCATCGCCACTCCCTTCACCAATGTTCTGTACTGGGGATGTGGGAGAGAGACGGTGTTGGGCTCTTACCAGATCTCCATAAGAAAATTGTGATGAAAGTGGCATTAAAAATTCCACTTTTTAAAAAGTGGAATATTGAAAGGTGTCTTATATCCTTTCAGAGGCTGAGAATCCTGCATTTTGTGTAGCATCAGGCAGATCCTAGATGACTTTTCCCCTCAATTCATGAAGAAGTTTCTCCTTCCTCTGATATTGTGGTAACTTTTATTTTGTGTAAAAAAATATCACATTTCTCCTGATGGGCTGGAATGCCATCTCTGCTACTAGCATTCAGCACAGATCTGCACAGGGAGCTCCAGCAGGCTCATGCTGCAGGCTCAGCAGCTGCTCATGCTAATGGGGTTCTCAAATCTGAAGTGAATGTCCCAATAGAGTAGTAATGTTTTGCTCAAGATCACTAAGGCCTTGAATATAATGTATTCCACAAGACTGCGACTGTGAATTTTTCATATTATACACTATTTTGTAGGAAATAATTTTTCTCAAATTTTTAAATTTTTCCTTATTTTTTTTTTTGTGATTGTATCAAAGGGGAACCACATCACTATTTCTACATGTTTACACAACAGTATCGATCTTAACATCACCATAATGATATTCTTGGAGGCTATTATATAATTTCATTGATACAGGAGGCAAAACTTTGTGCTTCTTTGCCTTCTGTGGTTTAAAGCTAACTATTAGTTTGGTGGTACATGTTTGCTAAGAAAAAGATATTAAATTAATTTAAAAAACTGTACTGCCTTACTTCATCAAAGACCTTACAGCAGTAAAAGCTTTGATGTAAAAGCTTTGAAAGTTCCATCTCAGTATATCCTAGTCAGCTTCTGAATATTGGAACTATAATAATCAGCATTTAGTATGAAAAGAATAACTGAGATAATTTTTCAATAGAGAAGAGAAACTGTGTAAATTAGAAAGCCACCGGTAAATATTGGCATTCTGAAGAGAAAAATAATGACATGAGAAGTGATATTATTTAATTAATAAAATGAAACTAGAAAAATATCATTACTAGTGTCATTTCAGCCAAAAGTCAATATTTCATTGTTTAGCTGAACCAGTAGTTGTGCAGAAGAATATGCAGTCCAAATAAGACTTGAGAAATGGATTGCGTGCTTCACAGCATGCTGATGTGGTTGTTGTATTTAGGCACATAAGTCATGCTAAACTTATTCATTAAAATGAGCAGGTAAATGACACAGGATGGAGACTTAAAGCCTACAAGGGTTACATCAAAGGGCATAAAGGATTCCAAATCCTCTCTGAATATTGCAGGATCAACCATTATCATTTTATCTGCTTGTTTATTAGACTTCATTCAAAGACTGTCAGCATTTCCCTTAATCAGAATTCCTAAGTCATATGGTGGTTGTAATGATCTTGGTGAAAACAAAAAATACCCCACTGTATTCATAAAATGTGAAAAGAAAGAAGAAAAATAGAAAAAAGCAGAAAACAAAGAAGTTGTTGCTAGAAATTTGTCTTTTATCATCTGTCCATTGAGTGTTAGGAAACAGTCTGACCATCCAGGAGCCCTCTGGAGCAGTCACTCTTGCACCACCCAAGCTGGGGCCGAGGCTCCTTCACAGCTGCACCTCCCACTCTCACATCGTCCCACCAGGTTTCCTCACTGCCCGACCCCAGGCTTCCCATAACAGAGTCTCAGGTGTCCAGATCCTTCAAACAAACTGATAGTGGTGCAATAACTAAATAACAAAGTACCAGCTCAAGCTAGTGCCTTGGAGGGGATGTGAGCAGAGAAACCCCCAGGCTTTTCCACCCTCACAGTCTGAGCGTGGGTGAGTCTGGGGGCTGTGGGCTCCTGCTGTGCCTCTGAGTATCTGGTCCCCAGGCTGGCCCACAGGTCCCTGTGCCCTTTGTCACACCAAGGGTCCAGAGGGCAGGGGCTCGTGCCTCGGCTCTCATCATCCAGAGATCAACCTACAGCTCACACTCTAGCTGCTCAACCTGTCCTGTGGGTACTCAACATGAGAACCAAAACTTGCTCTGTAATGATATGAACTAAACAGATTTTTGTTATTCCTGCTGGAGGTGCACTCAGTAAGGAGAGTGTGACAAGCTGGAACTCATATGGTAGGGTAAAAACAAGCAGCGTATTGCAGCTGGAAGAGTCTTAAAAACACTTCTCCATTGCTTTGGGGCATGGCACTGAGATCTCTGAAAAAACAATAAATTCACCGTCATGGCTGTGTTTAGGTTTTGCATCTGTGGTCTTACACCTAGCTATGTTCTAGAAGGTATAACTCCTTATTTTAAATATGCTGACAAAGAAAAGCAGACAGTAGAAGTGGATCGTCATCTCAGGGACTTCATTAAGGTGGTCCAAAAGGTTAGGATCATATGGATCCATATAGATGATAGCTCTATAGGCATGGTTTCAGGCATGGCAAGAGGGTACTTTCAGAGCAAGAGAGACTCCATGTCAACGTAGGAGGTAACAACTAGGTTGGTTTCAAAGTATATTCTGTATAGAACTCCAATCAAATGCTGTGTTGGTAACTTTAGAGTGCCTGATTTTTCCATCCAGGGCATTGGCATAATTTGTCCTTGGCCATTTCTGTTGTGTTAATAATAAAACGCAAGTTGTGCAAATATCTTTCTTTTTCTTCCCCCATTATTGGCTGGTATGATGTGTTCCAGGATTGCAGTCACCATTGTATTAAATAATTTACATTCTGATAAAATTTCTTCTCAGAAATTGGTTGTATCCATAAAACAGTGAGGGTAATTAATCACTGACAGAGTCATGCGCTTAATTTCTTGGTGAATTTAATTAAAACTGGATTTCCTCCTAGAGTAATGAAGTAACTTTTCAGCTCACAACATTTAGACAATTTCCATTTTTGAAGTTCTTGTGCACTTCAGTGGGGGGAATTTCAAATGTTTTGACAGCACCCCTGACAGCCTGATTGACTGGTGGCAGTCAGAAAGAGTTTCAGGCTGCTTCAAGTGATTCATGAGTGTGACTAGTGCAGAATTGTCACTGTCAGAATCACAGAATATTCTGAGTTGGAGGAGACATGCAAGGATTATCAAGTCCATCTCTTAAGTGAATGGCCCATGATTGATGCTACTGTCAACTGAATGGTGAATCAGACTGTAACATCAGTTTATAACTTAATGTCCAGCTATGTGCTTGACTCCTGAACTGTACTTTTGTGATTTCACATCTTATATTCTGAAATTAGACTTGAAATAATGAGCATTAAGTGACACCCTCGGAAGATAATTTAAACACTTAAATTTAGAAATGTGAACTGTCTTGTTTATCACAAACAAGGACTTGATATCTTGTTTGCTAGCCAGGTTTTTCTGTCCATCTGGTGTAAGCATCAAATACAAGTAAGCAATTTTACTGCAACTGTGAGAGTCCAAGTGCATAATCTTTGCCAAGGCTCAGAAACCCTCTTTCTATGGATTGTACAAGTTTCTGGCATGTTTCACTCACTGCTACAGGACAGATATGACTACATTTCTTCAATCTGTATGTCTGGACATCAGAAATAAATTCTTGCCAAACTAAGTATTTTAACTAAGACTTGATAGTCATCTCTTCCCAGTAGTTTCTATATATAATCACAGAATGCTTGAGGTTAGAAGAGATATTTGGAGATCCTGTTGTCCAAGCAAATCAGTTCATCCAGTGTCAGCCATAGCACGTTGCCCAGGTCTGTATCCTGCTGACTTTTGCACATGTCCAAGGATGAAGACTCTACGATTTCCCTCAGCAACCTGTTCCAGGGTTTTATCACCCTTACAGTATATGATTTTCATGTTTAAATGGGATTTCTGGTGTTTCAGCTTGTATCAATTGCCTCTTGTCCTTTCCCTGTATACCAGTGAGAAGGATCTAGCTGCATCATTTTTTGTCAGGTACTTACACAAGTCAGTAAATGCCTCCACCTCCCCCAGGACATCTTTGTTAAAAGTCAAAAATTCCCATTCTTTTCAGCCTGTCCTTATATGACAGGTACTCAATCCTTTAATCATTTTAGTGATCCTATGTGTATACACTTTCTTCTGCAATGCCTTTGCCTTTATCCCTCACAGCAGCTGTCAATTTTTTATTAGAACTTTTGAAGAGAAGGATGGTGTTCTCAGTCAATAAATCATTTTTGTGGCCAGAAATGGTTTGAAGCATTGTTTTCAGACAATCTGCATATCTATTAATTTAGGACTATTTTTACAAAAGATTGACTCTTAAGTAAAAAACCTCTATGAATTATTTATTTCTGTACTTTCAGAGAAAGTTGAGCTGGACTATTGGAATGTTGTAAATAATTAAGAAATATAACTAAGGGTAGAATTAATGTAATTTTTTGTACAAGTAACAAAATGCACTAGAAGTTTCTGGTGTATTACTTATAAGATCTAATTATACAAAAATGCAATTTGAAAGGAAATTTAAAAAATCTTTAGTGTCCTGAAGTGTGTATGTATATATTTACTCACATTCACAATCATGGTCATAACTTGCACTCAAGAAGTGCATCACATCAGAAAAGAACCCTTTATTCAGAACTATTTAGTTAATTGTAGGTGTGTTATTGCCTCTTTCAAGGACTTATTTTGCATTTCAGCTGAAACCTCTATGTTTTGTTTGTTTGTTTGTTTAAGTAAGGTGCCAGACTAGTTTAAAAAAATATTTGGATTTTTTTGAACATCTCGCAAGGACCTGAATCCTAAAGCATTCAAGGTCAAACAATTTCCTCTCCCTAAGTTATATTTTCTATAGCTTTTACAGACAGTTTTGCATCAGGACATTCTACTTTTACAAGGGCAACTATTGTAGATTATGAAAGATACTTTTCAAATTGCAGTTACCAAGCAACCTGTCACTACCAGACAGGTTCTTTTCCCTGTTTAATAAATCCTTTGTTATACATTTTTTAACAACAATAAAACCACACCAAAATGGTTTGAAAGCAAATTGTTACCAGCATACAGTTTTCAAGTCCAAATTATTTAATTAAAAAAAAGCTTAAGTTGATATATTTAATTTGGAGTAAAGAAAATTACATATAATGCATTTCTGAAATAACTTCTACAGTAATGCAATTTAGACTGGCTTTCTTCTTCAAATATTTCGATTCTACTCTGAATTGAAATATTTGAATCTCACAATTGTATTTTTTGTAATCAATATGAGCATTGTTTAGGTTTGTTGTCTTTTTTTTCCTTAAATGCTATATGTAATCTTTATGTTGATAAACTTTTTTCTTAATGACTGTTAGGAACCTTTTTGTACTGACCTTGCTTGGAGGCAGAGCAAGGCCATTTGTCTTGCTGGCAGACAACAGCAGCTGATAAAAAATGCTGGTAGTGAATCTGGCTGCTCACTTGGAAGGGTAAGAGCTAACCAGGTGTATTCTGAAAAGTGGGATAGGTGGAAACTTCTCAGGTGCTCACAGTGCCAACACCAGTCATGTGGTATGTTTTAGGTTATGTTACCAATAAAATAAGAATGTGCTAGTGAAAAAAATAACATATAAATCCCTGTGTCAGGCCTGTAAATGAAGAGCTGAATCCATTAAGGAGTGATTCTCCTGCATTATTTCTTGCTCTGAAAACTGAAGCATACTGAAGAATCACCCATGGACACAGGGAAAAACCTGTTGAAGGGACAGTGTTCAAAGGAAGATGAGCTTGCAGGATTCCATAGGCAAAGGGAATCCTCTGAGTACTGAGTTCCTATGCCTCGATGCACCTCTTCTTGAAGACAGAGAGAGCCTATGAGACACATCAAATAAATCTACAGTGAGATGCAAGGCTGTTTGACCTTCTTGCACAAATGTCAGGAGTAAGAATTAAAGTGGATACCCTGTTCATCTTCCTGTGCTCACTTATTGTCTCTTCTCTTCAAAACCTACTGCAACTGTGCCTTCAGACAGCAGGCTTTCACTGCAAGCAGGTGTCTGCCATTGATGGCAAAGCTCTGAAATTGGCTCCTGCTCTGCCATGGGACAAGAAGTGTGATATGTTCACTGTGAGATGTTCTTCATCTATCTCCTTTGTCTTCTCCACCTCCCAGCTCTGTATTTTGGCTTTTATTTCATCTGAGAGAATATCAGCCATGTGTGGTAGACATCTTACATATGAGCCCTGTACAGAAAAGGTTTTCTCATCAGGGCTTTATTCCTGCTCTTCTTCAGACTCCTACATACCATTCATCTTTTACAAAACAATAAAAACATAACAGAGAATTAGGTCTTAAGTCTTTTGATGTAGATAAATGGATACAGAGTGAGTAGCTATGGATAAAATAAAAATTGGTATTGTCTTGTACTTTGGATATAGTTCAAATCAGACTCCCGAGATTAAATTAAAAAAAAAAACAAAAAAGGAAAAAGATTGCTTTTCCTCTGAATCCTGATTTTGATTGAGATCAGAGAATGGAACTTCAAGGGACTGCAGAGCCATATTCCCAATCTGATTCAAATCCAACATCTACTACAACATCTTTAAAAATCCCTCTTTTTGAGTAATTATAAGCCTGTTAAAAGTTAGTATATCCGATCCATTTTAAAAATGCTTGGTCTGGGCTTCATTATTATAATAAAAAGAAAAGAAAAATAAAAAAATAGATTGGTCTTGCTCAAACTGAGAAAACATTAATGACAAAACTGTCATAATGTGAGGCAAAATGGACTAAAGAAAGCTTTTTGCCTGGTTTTAAAATAGAAAAAGGGTTAGTTACCATAAGATCTGAATTAACAGTGTGATCAACAACATTTATTTTGGCCTCATGAAAGGCGAATTTTGGAATTTGACAAGGAAGGAAAATAATGAAAAAACCATTACATTTTATTCAGGTTAATTACTTTAACCTTATTTTAATCTTTATGAAAAATATAGATAACAGTTGACACAAGAAAGAAAATTATCAAGGAATATAGATCAGGAAATATATGAAGTTTTGACCAGTGTGATAAACCATTTTCAAAGGCACGTTTTGGATACACAAAAACCTCTATTCAGGTTTGGATTTTTTTCAATTGATTAATATTTTTACTATATGCTTTTTGCTTTGTTTTGTAACCTGAAACAGGGACTGCCTATTTCCAGTGAAGAGGTATTGGATATTATGGACTACTACTGTTGTCTTTTCCAAACTTAAAAATTGGAACTGTTAATCAGATTACTTAAACAAACTAGAGCACAGCTTTAAAATGCCTGTGTAAACATGGTTGAAGTATTTCCTCTTGCAAGTAAGATTCATGTGTTTGGACCAGTTCACATTCTTATGAGAAGGACTGCTGACCTTCAAACTCAATATAAAATACTTTTGTCTAAGCACCTTTTCAAAGAATTGACCATTTCTCAATACCTGAGTTCCATGAGAAAGATTCCCCATTTGTTTCAACCTCTTGAAATTTGCACTTGTTAGATGATCTACTTTTCATGATTAGTCTTGATGTGTCTCATCAACTCAAGAGAGAAAAAATGTGTCCTTTCAAAAAAATTAAGGATCTCAAAATTGCAGTATCTGATTGAGTTCATAATTTCACACAATGTAAATTTCCCCTCAGAAATTTCAGCTCAGAATATTGCACTATGACACAAAAGGGGTTTTTTCCCCCCATTTATCCAACTACTATTAAAACAACACAGAAATCACTTGTGTCCTGGAAGCTGACTCTTCTGCAATCAGTGATAGGAATAATGGACTGTGTGAATGAGCTGTAACTGCATAGAGTCATCAGGTAATCCCTGATTGCACTCGGAAGATGAAGAAACAATCCAGTTAGCTTGACATATATATATATATATATATATATATATATATATATAGCATGTATAACATGTATAACAGGTAGTGTAACAGAGCATGCAACAGAAAATATGCATAGGATCATTGTTCATCCTATTCCAAATTCACACTGCAGGGGATATCTGTACTTCATGCCTCACTACAGCCATAATTTTTGCCAAATATAACTCTGAAAGCTGGGGAAGGTTCTCAGCAGGAGCTGGGCAGTGGTGCAGAGTACTGATGCAGCATTAGGAACGGAAGTGCTCTGGTACTGCTAATCTTCAGCATTCAAGACTCATGACTAAGGCTGCATAGAAATCATGAGATGGCATAAAATAATCAGATACAAACAAACAAGCAAACAGTCTCTAGAAGTGGATGGAATTTTAATTAGCTCCCTGCTTGGGAATCGTTTGGGTTCACTGAGGCCCTGTATTCTAGCTTATCTTAGCAGCTGCAGAAGCTAGATATACTTTGTGGAATGAAAGCACATGTTTTTGTATAAGCAGAAAATGTCTTGAAGGTTTCAACCTTAAGCAATACACAAGCACTGAAAAAAATTGCAAGAAATGATAACTGTTTTTCATACAGTAGTATTTCCTTTATTCAGGATTGAAGAAAAATGCTCTGAAGAAAATTTCTTTTTCTTTCCTCACAGTTGGTGTTGGCCCCTCATTCCACCTCATAGCAAGAGAGTCAGGGTTCTTCTGTCTCTTGTCAAGGTTCCATAATCTGCATTTCTCTCAGGGATGGAAGGTGTGACTACCTGTCTTTTTTCTCTCTCACACTCACTGACAGGCCTTAGCTTCTTCCTCTATAAGCTCTGCCGCCAGACATCATCTATCTGGTCACACCACATGCAGGTGTCCTCTCTTTTGCCCTCAGATACTAATTGATGCAGGCTCAAACACTCCCTGCAGCCTGAGGAAGTGGAGATCTGCTCAGCTGCATTTCTGAGGTTTCTGAGGGAGCTCCATCTGTGTCACCATGCTGCTTCGGGTGATGGCTTTCAGCTGTGTGGAAATCATCCTTGGGTGTGTTCTAGTTGGGCAGGTGAAAGCTCCCAGGTGAGTTTGCCCAGGAGCTGGGGGTGGCTGTGTCCTCCGACATGCTCCATCTGAAGTGCCACACCATGCCCTGACTGCCCGTGCTGGTTGCCCACACTCCCTGGAGTCATTTGCATCTCCCATGGTTGCTCTGGCAAGGCCCTCAGCACACCAGCCTCTCCTGTAAGAGCTGCCAGGTCCTGCCGAGTCTGTGCATTTTCTCTCAGGTTTCCCCAACTCCAGGAACCTCTCCTCAAGCTCCTTCACGTATTTTGTGCCTGAACTCGCCACAGCTGCCGCTGCTGTTGCTGCTATCCCTACATGCCTAGTTGACTGACTAATGTTAATTTAAAATGAGCAACTTTTTTTTTTTTTTAATAGTTTGTTTATCTAGATATAGATGAAAACATGTCTGTAAACTGCTGAAATGTACTACTTTCCTGTTTTGGTCTTTTTTTGCATAACTTATCTACATGGATTTGTTAATTTCAAGTTTTGTCCCCTCTCCCCATTTGCTAATGTCTATTACTAATGTTTTGAGTCCTTTTTCAATGTACTACAGCCTATGTAAGTAGGTGCCAGTCTTCTTTCTCTATATTTTGTGAATTTCAATTCTATAAAGCATAGTTACTTTTTTTTTCAGTGCAAAGGTAAATCAAATCTGAATGCTCTATCACTAATTCTAGCTCAGACTATGATTAAGAACCTACTCTGAAAGTGATCAAGGTGTAGGATGGGTCAGCTCATTTTTGTTATCAACTCTTCTTTACTCCTTGCTCCTCGTAATGGCTTAGGCTAGCTACCCACTCATTTTGAATTATAACTCAGTAATGGACCATAGTTATGGACCATATCTGTGCAGTCCTTTCTTTAAAAGCAACTCACTGCTAATGAAATTTTATTGATCCTGCAGCAAGTAGAGTCTCTCCAAGGTTAAAATGTCACCCTTCAACTGTGGCGGATCGGTTGATCAGGGATTTAACATTTTAGAATGGGCATACCAGAAATGTAACCCTAAAAGTTCCCTTCCTCCCTTCCTCCCTTCCTTCTTTCCTTCCTTCCTTCCTCCCTCCCTCCCTGTGGCATGCCTGAGTTTCAGAGTTCTGATTAAAAATCTTCCCACTCAGGACCTAGTAAGGAGCACTAGCCCCCTCTTGTGGAAAAATACCTTCGAGTCTTCAACCTCTTAATATGGTGAATGTTACAGGAAGCATACACAACATTACATAATGTAATCTTGGTGTATCAGTGGAATACCTATACAAAAACGTTTAAGCATAATATAGTTTGACAAACCTGTCAGCAATCATTACATATACACAGCTAATATTAACTTACTGCTTGAGTATCTTGTATGTATGAGCAAGAATGCATTTCAGTTGTGTTATTGTCAGTCTTTTCCTTAAAAAGCTCCTGATACGTCTCCTGACTTGCTAGAGCTGGTAGAACCAATGGTGATAATTATTCCTTTAAATGTCCTTTTGGAAAGAATTCTGGTTATGGAAGAGAAGGGTTGAAAAATTAAAAGGGAATGGGAATAATGTTTTTACAAAAATAATTACAATGCTTCTTTTGAGTTTATTATAAAACCTATTGATAAGGTGGAATGAAATTTGGCATTTAAGGCATTTCTAACAACAACATTAAAGAAAAAATCTTTTAATGAAAACTACTGTATTGCATTAAAATATGCAGTGTACTACCATTTAATGTAAAGGTATTTTATCTAAGATTCGGAGAAGTTAAGCTAAATATATACTGCACTTTGTCTGGCCCAAATTAGCAAAGCAGAAAAATCTCACAGCATTTTATTTTAGTTCACACTGTAAATGTCTCTCATTTCTAGCTCTAAACTACCAGAAATCAAACTTATACTTCACTCAAATTTAAAAAGGTATTAGATCTATTTCAAAACAAATAACTTCCTTGTGACTGACGCCTTTTTTAATAACATAACCTATTCTGATTTCTCTTGGCTGAGTTCTTTACCAAACTTAGCATTCACCTACTAATCTCTATTTAGCATACTTGATTTGTAATATATTTTTTATTCTAACTAAATTGCTGACATTACAGATACAGAATATTATTTCAATAGAACTACACACTGCACAATGAGAAAAGTTCCTCTGAGACATACTCATGCAAAACTCCATTGAACTGAAGGAAATATTTCATAAGCAGAGCAGAAAAGAAAATGAAACCCAATTAAGACTACAAGAGAAGACTGATAAGAATTACCTGATAGAACAATAATGTGATGAGGATTTCTGTTTCATTTTCAGTTTACAAGCATATTGTATGTCAAAGAACATCTCTGTTTATAGTAAAACATGGGCAATTTGATATATGTGCTCCCCCTTTTAACATGCATTTTGATCTCATTTCAGCAATGACCTCCACATTCTGTTGCATACAGAATTAGACTGCCGAAGTATCATGTCTTTGGGTCTCTCTCCATTTTGATTTTGAGCCTTTTCTTTTTTCTTCCCCCCCCTTTGCCCTTTTTCTTCTTTTCTGTTTCCTTTTCATTTTCCTTCCCCCCCCCTTTTTTTTTAACTCCTAGTAGAAAAATTGCTTAGACAAACAACTGACATTATTAATTGAGGGAAGTGAAATTAGAAACTTAAATGGTGCCTATAAATATGCATAGGCCTGGGTTCTTCATTTGTTCTGGAAAGTCTAGCATTTACGAAGACCAGCATTTCAATAGATTTTTTCTTCTTTTATTATTCACCCTTTCATATCTTTTTACATTTTCAGGGTTTATTTCTATAGCTTCAACCTGTAAAGAGAAAAGATCTCCCCAGCAGAGCAAGAGGCGTGACCTCGCATCGTGGAAAAGTGCCCGTGCACTCCCTCCAGTGGGCAAAGCCAAAGCTGCTAAAGCAGCGCCGGCTTTTTCCTAAGAAATTACACAAAAAAATAAACGAAGCCCGCACTAACCCATAAGCAAAGCAGCGCGGGTAACTGGACATATTTTTATGTATTTAAATGAATAAAAAAATTAGTTTTGAAGTGTTAATACTCATCTAAATGTAAGAAACACAATTATTTTCATATTCAAACTATTTAGGGTAAAGAAATAATTGAGACGATGTATAAAACCTCTCACTCTGAAAAAGTATAGACATTCTAATTAAACATACAAAAATTACTTTTTTCTGCTTTTACTCCTCATTAGAAGAACATTCTACTGAGGAAAGCTTAAAGAATAAATATATTTTTTAAATAATGTTTTAATATGGACCTAATGACAATAGTGTATTTTTGGTTTACATCTAAAACAAGGTTTGGAAGAATACCATTTCCAAGAATGGAAGAGGGATTTACTCTAGAGGTTACCATAAAAATAGAAGAAGTATACACAATGTTTCATAACTAAAAATTATAACTGTAAACCAATTATTTCAATAACTCTTGCATGCTCTTATTGTTTGGAGCTACCTTATATGACAGTGATATTACAAATCTACTCCAAAATCTTCCACACAGATGGATAATTTATGCAAGTGTGCAGGTTGATACTTACTTTCATTGTATTTTTACAGCTACTCATACCACGCATGATTATTCAGCATCTCAAAGCTGTTATCAGCCACTGAAGTTTACATGAAATTATTGCTCTGGTCTCTTAATTGTAATTCTGTTTTCCCCAAACAATAAATGCAGCCAAAAAAATCTACTACCTTCCTTGGTGTTTTTGTTTATTGCCAGAGCTACTGAGATATTTAAAAATAAATAAAGCCCTGAATATATGGGATGAAAAAATAAGAAAGAATGCTAAAATCTCATTGATAAAACAGGCGAATTGAAAAATTTTATGGAAAACTTTCTTGTTTACCTAGCAATTTTCAATTACAATATTTCTGCTAAGTACAGTGGGTCCATATTATTCACATTTTTATGATACTGGGATATTGGAATTTAAGATATAATCTCTTTTCTCAATAAGTAGAAAAAGTTTTGGAACTTCAAGAGAAAAGCCATGTCCCCATTCTGAAACCAAATATAAACATTTTCTAGCACTAAAAATGTAGTTTATCTTGCATTTAACATTAATATTGCCATTGTAATATCATGCAGTAGCAAATAAAAGAAAAGTGCCCATTCTGTGACATACATAGCAGACTTATCTTTTTTGGTATACTTTTATTTTTCCTAGTATGCTTTTTTTTTTTTTTTTTTTTTAATTTTTTTTCAAAGAAATATAGATTCTCTCCATTTATTCCTGCCTCCTAGTTAACCTACTTTGGACCAGAAGTTCTCATCTGTCTTTAGTTTATGAAGGCTGAAAAAGAAGTAAGACTCTTCTGTACTGGAGAAATTTTTAGCATACCTGTTCATAATTCAGAAGAAAGCAACAGAGGAGGTAAGGAATGTGGCCATCTCAGAGCCTTATTGAGCAGAAAGGATGACCATTACGGGCAAAACTCTTGGCACTGATCTTTTTCACAAGAAAACTGAGTGGAAGCATATAAATATGGACAAAAGCCAATATTTGAACTTTTTCAGCTAGCAGAGGTTTGTTTTTATGGAACAAGATTTCCTCTACAGGAAGAGACAGATAAAAGACATATGCTCTTTCTAACTCTGCAAGGGAAGAGAGGTACAGTGCTGTGAATCCTCTTTTTGGAGAGGCTTCTCCAGTGAGATGATATCTGGTAAATGTGGATGCCGCCCTCTTGCCCCTCCCCAGCTCCAAATCCATGTGTGTACACACACAGGTGCACGCATGCCCCAGGGTCAGAAACACTGCTTTTACCTTGCTGCTCTGAGATGCATCTCACTCATTCTCTGCTTCTTGTCTTCATCTGCCCTCCTTCTCACAGAATCAGAGGGTGGGTCAGGTTGGAAAGGACCACAGTGGGTCATCTGCTCCAACCTCCCTGCTCAAGCAGTGCTATCCCATGCACAAGGCACAGAATTCCAGACAGCTCCTGAATATCTCCAGTGGCAGAGACTCCACTGCCTCCTGCACAACCTATTCCAGGGCTTGGTCACCTGAACAGTAAAACTATTTCTCATGTTTAGGTGGAACTTCCTGTGCATCAGTTAATTTCTGCTAATTTCTTCTTTTTCTTCTCAAAGAGCCTGTGGAATAAAAATTCCTGAAGATTTTCAGACAAGTCTCGGAGCAAACTGATCTCATATCAAAATTACTTCTGCTTTCAACAAATAAGTGGACTCGATACCCCCCAGACATTCCCTCCTACTTTGTTTTTATGTTTCTTTTGATGCACTTTTGCTTAAATGAAATTATATGTGTCAATTTACTATATGATTCTAGGTATCTAATCAGAATCATTATTCCTTTGTGGGAATTGATTTTTATTTCTGAGTATAAGCACAAGCAGGGATAGCTGTCTTGCAGTAAAAGAAAAATAAGCAAGCATTTTGGTGCAAGAGATAATCTTCAGCCGCTTTTCATAGTCTGTTCAGAATAAGAGGAACATCGAAGTGGCAAAGACAAGAAACCGACCAGGTATATAACTGACCCTTAGATCATTTCACTTCTGTGTATTACCCATGTTCATCTTTGTGTCTGACTATTCCTTGTTCTCAGGGCAATTTTCATGAATTTTCATTCAGCTAGCAATAAAATTGCATTTGAGTGCATTTTTCAGACACAAATTCATTAACTATGAGAGACAGGATGGAACAACCTTTCATGAGAAGTCACGGAAGAAAAAGAGTGCCTGTCATTTTAAGGTGAAATAGATTACAGATGTGACTACCTTAGATAGTGGGCGAGTGGGCTTGATATTCAGCGTTAGTCTTAGTCTGTCGCTTAGTCTTTCTCTATAAAGACAACGAGAGTTTTGAAAAAAATTTAATGGCAATGCGGCTCTTCCGTAATGAGGGTTTTCTCTCCTCAATTAAAACCGTGGTTGAAAACCTGGAGCTGTTCATTCCCGGCGCGTTCCGCTGTGATGCAATGCAGCAGTGATCCGTGCTGCCATCTAGCGCCTCCGGGGGAAAGCAGTGCGCGGCTGAATCCAGGGGTTTCAGGGATGCTGGAAGAACAGCAATCTCTGCTCTTTACTGCTTTCTCATGCCTCAGTTTAGCCCTGGAATTAAAATTATGGAAACTTGCCTTTTGAAAGGGATTATCCTGTCAGGAATGAGCACAAGCCAGCTCGGGAAGGAGTCTGAGACAAGGGATGTAGGAGAGATGGGGAAGAGAAAAACAAGTGATAAACAAGGCTGCAGGCAGTAACCAGAGGGAAAAAAACCCCACACTGATTACAGTGGCAGCTATCTTACTGCTCAGAGAATCAGAACAAGTGCAGTGGAGTGGCCATCTGAACCAGAATAAACACAGCAAGAGATATAAGCTGAGAATGTCATGACCTTGAGAACAGAAAAGGCATCAAGAGAAAAGATGAGGGAGAAGTGTTTGTGCACTCACAGAAGGGTTCGTGGTTTAGCTGTCAGCTTAATATTGGCTAAATAATACAAATAATTCATATTTTCCAATTAGTGCTTTAATAAATATGTATATATTTATACAACTAAAATTAACTCCAGTCCTTAAAGACTGCTCAGTCAATTAGCCTCACATCTGCTAAATGACTTGATTCCCCAAAAGAGTCAAAAAACTCAACCATGGAAAAAGGCATTCATGTGAGAGCCCACTGAAAATAACTGTGGGGTCCATAGAAAGGGTCCCGCAAAGCATGCTGCATAACAATATGTGCATATTGTAACCCATTCCATTTAATTAAAATAATTATAAGAAACAGACTTTGAATTCTGATGGCAGAAGAGAAACATGGGTGCATGATTACTTTTCCCTTCTTCAAAACACTTGAAAAGAAGAGCATAAAAAAAAAAAAAAGGTATGCAGTGGCATGTTCATTTTGATTTGATATATAAAGGATTTTTATCCCTACCCAAAATTAAGAACATAATTTTGGTAAAACAATCTTTCAATATATACCTGTACAATCCCTCTGGGCAATTTGCTGTTAATGAGATGTTTTTCTTAAACATTAACAGTGTTTGTATGAACTGTCCTAACTTACAAAATTGAAGAACAATATTGATTTTAACTGAAATTCTTTCTTGTATTGTAAAATTAAAATTCTGTCTAATTTTTTAGATACTTGAACCTACAAATATACTTGTAGTTGCTTCTTCACTGAAACAAAAATAACATACAGACAAAGAAACATATGGCATCCTAAGCAGTTTCAGAATATTCAAAAAATTGGTAATTTCCCTTCACAGACAGGCAGCAGACAGATACATGCACATAAATAGAGACTTGTCTGAGGTTCTCAGGCAAAATAGAAAAAACCTATATTGGAAAAGCCAATATGTTTTTTTCAGAATGCAGTTATACAGTGACAAAAATATATCATTGTCAATCATTTAGATAGGACTTTAAAATACCAGTCTGAGGTTATAAATGTAGAGCATATTGCTTGAAATAAGCACAAGAATATACTTCAAACTTGCCTTACTGATACAAAATATTTGAGTCTACCAAACTGAAGCTGATTTCAAATGGACAAAAATGTACCTACCGAGCTGTAAACACTGTATAAAGTTTAGCAGTATTCAAAGAGAGATAAGAGAAATAAAGACATATTTTCCATAGAAGTTTTGAGAATTACGATGACATTTGAGAAACTTCTTTTTTTCTTTATACATTTTTGGAATATATCAACAAATAACTGTATAGTTGATGAAATTTTCTTACCTATGTGATTTTTCAAGAAATGTCATATAATGTGTATCTGCTTTTTCATGTTGGAGAAATGGGTCACAATTGTTTTAAGCTCTAAAGGCAATTGCTGTTTTATCACACTGTGCAGATCTCAGTAGGAGCTACAAAACCTCCAAAAATATAAGCCTGCTTATATTGCAAAATGTCATGAATCAGAATGGTGAAAGCCAAAGAGGGTGCTGGCTTTCACCAGCCAGTGAGCAGTTCTGTAGAATAATGAGAAAGCTGATGATGGTTTAGTGTATTGAAAACTTTTAGCATGTGATGGACTCAGTTGTCTTTTTCCATCCTCTGAGTTCATGCCTGTATTAACAACCTTGGTACAACTGGTTGGATGAATAACAAGAGTCTGGAAAAACCAGGCAGCAAAAGAACATATTTTCAGGCCCCTTCTTTGTGTGAGAGGTGTTGTTTACAGAAACAGTTACTCTTTCTGAGACCACCAGAGATTCCTTATTGTTGTGTTACTGTTCTTCCCTCTGACCTCTGACCCTTTTTATCCTCCATGCTCAGAAGAAAACTTTTTTTGGTTTTAAGAAGCACCTGAATGCCAAGCCATGTCTAGCTGAGACAAATTTAATTCATTATGGATATAATTCTGATTTATCCTTCTACATTTATCCTACCAGTAAATAATTCAAACAAAACCTTCTACCTATTGCCCCAAGTATTAACAAAATTAGTTACCCAGTAAATATTGGTACCAATCACTTCTAAAAAGTCAGGGTAGCAATCAAATCCCCATGACTCTGCTCCTACCAACTGCTGACATTCAAAATCATCAGCTGAAACATAAATATATTTAGCTTTCCATGTTGAACAACACTGTCATAAAAATCTTGATGATGAATTTGTAATTAGCAAAGAGTTTTAACAGACATAAAGAAAAGGTCATATGAATTATTTGCTCATAATCTGTGTTAAGACAATCAAAAGTATTTTTATTCTTTGGAACAATATTTTTGCCTGTCTTTGCATCTCTTCATCTCTTTCTGTTCCTTTCCCCACTCCTTTCTAGACATTATTTTAGTAGCAAGAATATATTGAAACAGGAAGCTTTACTTTTGTATTGTAAAAGGCTTTCCAGCTGCATTTGTGTGCATGCGTAGACACTTCGGAGCCAAATGTATATCTTGTGCTCTGTGTCCTGCTGTACAACCCATCTGGGGTCTGATGCTCTCAGCATTACATGAAATTTAGCCATCATTCTCACCCTTATAGGCAGCAGTCACATCTTTAATCAAGGAATTACAATGTATATTTCTTCCAGCTAATTGCTGGTGAATGAGTTACAGGTCATTCACAAACCCTATCCCATAATCCACAGATCATGATACATTCTTGAAAATTGTAGCCAAAGCACATATAATTCCTGAACGGAAAAAGAACCAAAACAAATCAATGAAACAATTTTTTATGATTAATTTCTCCTCTTTCCAACATATCTGAAATTTGTTATCAAATGTTATTATGCAACATTCAGATGTATCCACAGTAAAGACTACATCCAGTACTCAAAAGGTATTGTTAGTAATGGTCGTGCATAACATCTGTATCTTACACTGTCGGAGGATTCAATAGAGCCCAGTAAACTGCAGTCCTTGGCACAGTGAAGGTATTTGCTGGACTTTTCTGCTTCTTACAGTGACTTGCATTGCCAAGGTAACAAGGCCACGATCTGATGTGTCTGACAGAAGGCTCGGGATGCAGCCCCACTGTCTGACAGTAGCTGACTACCTTCCAGTAGCTCTAGTTCACTAGTCAGGTTAAAAATGCATAACAGGACTGCAGCATTGTTTCTGAATGAAATGACAGTAAAATTCAGAGAAGGCTTACAGACTAATTTCAAACAACTATGCTAAGCTGAAGTGAGAATCCTTTTCTTTCTAAAATTCCCAAGGGACAGAATGCCCTTTGAATTCCATGGCCATTTCACAGGCCTTTGCATAGTAAGACGTTTTTTCACACAAGATGTCTGGGCATTTGGATACAATTCAAAAAGAAGCTTATGCTTCGAAAAGCAGGAAAGCTGACATAAGCCTTAGAGTAAATACCAAAATCTATTATCTTTCCATATTTGTCATGTTATAATCCTTGCAAGACTGGCCTCCACAATAATGGGAAAATATCCTAAATATTGGCTTGACAGACTAACAAACACATTATACATAAATGGTGGTTAGGGAACAGTTGTGGGGGGTTTAAGCTTTCTAAATTATAAATGCTCATTTATATTAAAGTGTACATGAATTTCCAATGGGAATATCTCCTAACACATAAAAGTCATACTTGTGAGGAGTTATTTATTCTCTAGCACATATGAACAAGAAACTTCCCCCTGGGTATCTGCCAGGGCAAGGACAGAGGATTTCTGTGTCCAATAATATTTTTTATTGTGTTTTGTATTAGATAATATTTTTATGACAAAACCTATACTTTATGTATGCATAATTCTAAACTGTTTGGTCCTCCCTCCAAATTTCGCTGTGCAAAAGAAATGACCACTGATAATTTTCTAAACGTAGTTCTAGGGAGATATTTAATACTATTTTTATAGTTTGTCTATATGTGTGATGGCTCTAGAATTTTTTCCTTTCTATTACATGAATTAGTTTAGTTTTCACATTAAAACACTAATAATTTAAAATAAATTTGTATTTTCTAAAGATAATCTATCATTTATTTCAATGGAATCATTTGAAAGGATCAGTTTTGAAAATTCTTCCTTTGAAAAACCACACTATTAAAATACTAATTATACAAGCTCACTTGAACTCAACATGATTCCATACTAATTTCCATAACAGAGCATTTCTCATATGTGTCACTGATTCATAAAGAACAGTTCCTTTTATACAACATAAATAAATATAACTCCTTGAGGTACTCTCCAAAACAGACATCTCTACCTTAACACCTTCCCTCTAAATCCTAGAATTATGCTGCCTTGTGACTTACTTGCAGAGTCAGCTGAGAAGCCTTGGGAAATTCATTATCTCTGGGAGAAAGTAAGGTATGTGCTTCCTTTTCCCAGCATCATTCTTACGTGCCTTTGCCTTTCTCTGTGATTAAGGAGCATGCAATTGATTCAGCTGGTGAAGGAATGAGTTGGTGGAAGAATTGTAACTTAAGTAAATGTGACTGTGATGTTTCCATACTAATATATTTAGCTGCACAAAATAAAATTTTAATGTAACATTATTTAGATAAAATTTCATTGTTATCATAGTAGATGTACTTCACCATAGATTTTGAGATAATTGCAGGAAGTATTTTAAAGCCAATAATATCTTTTATTATTGTTATATTTATATATTTTATTATTATTTCCAAAATGAAAATATAATGATTGTGTAATCACAATACAAGATGTTAAATATATCTTGTACATAACTTTTCATGGCCTAGGATATGCTGCATAGAATACCAGCAGAAGCTACAGAAAAAGAACACAGGAGGGATGCTCATTGCTACTCCCCATCACTTATTCAACAATCAACACTATTTTTTATAGTAATTTTTCTTTCTTTTTTAAAAATAGATTTCTATCCACTATATGGGAACTAAAGTTCCCATGAACTTTATTTCCATAAGTAACATCTCACTAACATGCCACAAAGAGGTGCTCTAAACCCACAGTAGCTGTTGGGAACAACTCTACCAAGAACAGACAGCACTGCTGCAAGCTCGCCTCAAGGTAGGGGTTTGTGATTTTAGTACTCTGTTTTTTAAGTAAAAATATTTCTCATGGCAGTCATTGCAATAAAACTTGTGTCCAGCAGTCAGAACTTAAAATAATGAGATTCATAGCTGTCACCACATTAACAAGTCAGGCGAGATTTATTCCGTGGAAAAAGATTTAGGCAGAATACTCACCTATCGATCATCTCATTTTTCATAAATAATCTATTCAGTTGAATAGAATGTCTTTTTTCACCCTGAAGTAATAACTGTGTAACGAGTGACTTGTCTGGCACAATTTTACGGAGGTCTCTGCCCTGACAACAGTGCTGTATGTGCTCAAATACCATTTTTGTGAATTATTCTGTTGTCTACAGCTTCTTAACTTGCATATGTGAAGAAAAACATATATGCAAGTCTTGACACAATCAGGAGTGAAACAATAAATTTCCCTCGAGATCTAATTTCTAAATCTTCCTATAATCCAATTGAAATTAGTTTTGTAATCTCAGATAAGTTTTAACAATTTTTCTGAATGCCATCACTGTTTTGACTGTCAGAGAGGAAAAGCGTGGCTGAGGCAGAGAACCCTGAACACTGCAATATTACTCATCTGTATCACTTCATACTAAAACAAATGGGGATGAAACTTGATTGCAGGCTCTGCAAGAAGTATATGGCTTTGACCTATTCAATCAAAAGAAGAGTCTTCTGTAAGGGCATCATCTGTGGGGTCTTCATGTAGGTCTACAACTACTTGGAGGCCACTGGAGGTAAAAAAATCTGCAGTTCCAGTCCTTGAAAACTGAACTTATGCATACCACTGAAGAAGTAATTCTTCCATTTTGAGGGGAAATCTGAATAAAACTGAAAGAGTGTAGTTCTGGTTTATTTGAAAATACTACTTGAACAGCTCTATTTTTAGTCATCATTTATTTCTGAATACAATTTAAAAAATTATGTACATAATAGAGAGTATGTCCCCTTCTGATGTATCTTCATTTTCTATTACGCAAATTAAAGTTTATCTGTATATTGGATATTAACAGTTGTCCCAATGGATTTGTTTACTTATGAAGATATATATTTCATTCTTGATTTCAACTTCAAAATTTAGCTCTGTGTTTGTATTCAAATGGGAAAATATTTGGATGTTTTGAAATATTCAGTTTGAAAGTTCTCAAAGGTGATTATCACTTTGTTTCCATTTTATTTATACTGTAAAGGATCAATTCTGTATTTTGAAAGTGTACTCTCTGTGGTAATCAGTATTTATAAATAACAAAGAAAGAAAAGAAAGAAAAGAAAAAGAAAAAGAAAGAAAGAAAGAAAGAAAGAAAGAAAGAAAGAAAGAAAGAAAGAAAGAAAGAAAGAAAGAAAGAAAGAAAGAAAGAAAGAAAGAAAGAAAGAAAGAAAGAAAGAAAGAAAGAAAGAAAGAAAGAAAGAAAGAAAGAAAGAAAGAAAGAAAGAAAGAAAGAAAGAAAGAAAGAAAGAAAGAAAGAAAGAAAGAAAGAAAGAAAGAAAGAAAGAAAGAAAGAAAGAAAGAAAGAAAGAAAGAAAGAAAGAAAGAAAGAAAGAAAGAAAGAAAGAAAGAAAGAAAGAAAAAGAAAGAGAAAGCTCCAAAATGATGGTCCTGCCACTATGATCCATATTAAATAAATGACTTTTCAAACAGGTATGAGTTTAATTTCAGCAGGCACTACCCAGCTATAATTGAAATATCATTTGTGCTAATCAAAGTCTGCATGGTGATATAATTGTTTTGAAAGCTACACAGGACTGGAACAAACAAATTATTTTGGGTCTGATAGATAAATAGGAATTTAATCTGAATTCTTAATACTAAAATATACAGACTTACTGTACAGGTTCCAGACAAAACCAGGATAGATGAAACACATTTTTTCAAAGACAAAACTAGCCATATTAGAGATATTGAAACAATTTTTTTTATTTGAAGCAAGATAAACATTAAGCTTAGATATATTTTTCAGACTGTACATATGCCTCAAGTATTTGAATGATAATACTGTGTTCAGATTTTTGCTTTGGTACCTTTATTGGGTGTCTTTTTAAGGGCTTATTAAGTATATTATTCTATTATCTTTTCTGTCTAGATGCTTGATAATTGAAGGCTCTTTAAAGGCACTCTGACTGTAGAAAGCTTAGGCTGCATTGCCTGGAGTTGCATTAAGCAGAGCCTCATCAGCATTCAGCACCACTACTGTAGCGTAAAGCCTGGAAGAAGTGGGAAAAATTACCTACTGAAACATAAGAAGAGAAGATGAAAAGAGGCCAGCAAGAAGAAAGAAAAGCTCCTCATTTCTGTTCTGAAGCTTCTTTTTTCTAATGGATCCCCCTCCCAAGCAGTGTTGCGAATGGCAGGTGATGTGTTCTGCAAATAGATCAGCAATGTCACTTCTAAAATTGCACTTTTTGGCATTCAGGAATTGAAGCCAGCCAGCTGGTACCCAGGCTTCATCCAAGGCTGTATTACAGAAAAAGAGTATATGTTAGATCATCTAGCAGCAATTACAGTGAAACACCTCTGGCTTGAGACAGAATCACTGTTACTGTTGCTTCCTGCAGTGACTTCTGTCACTATCATATTTGCTTCCTTTTTCACTCCCAGGTGTCAGATACACTTGGATAAGATTATTTTGCTGGATTGAATTAGTTCCACAACTTCTTCAGACACTGAAGTGACTGTTATCTTTCCAACCATTCTCAAACACTGAGATCTCAGTGAAAAATTACAAAAAGATAGATTATATTTTAAAAGGTACTGCAAAAGTCATTAAATAAATGATGAGATATCCATTGTTAGACTTGCTCTAGTCACAAATGTAATATTTTTCTTCTTTCCTTTTTTTTCCTTTTTCCATAATAATCACTGTAGCAAGTCGTAAATGCAATGAACTCCCGTGCTATCTATGATGGAGAGAACACAGAAATTGAACTATCATATTGATTTATGGTATTCCACTGTGCAAAATTCAGGTGCGGTCATAAAATTCTGCTGGTTTCAGAAGTCTCTAGAAAGGAAAAAAAAGGAGGGAAGGAAGAAAGGAAGAATAAAGAGATTCAAAGGAAGAAAAAATAGGAAGTATGTAAAACATAATATTCACCTTCTCACATGTAAAATGTATAAGGGAAATGTGCATGTGCACAGATACTATAATGGAATATTTAAATGCTATTTGCAGTTTGTGTAACTCTTGCTCACCACACTAATTACCTAATATATTTGTATGCTCCTGTTTGTGCCATTTATTGTTTACTCCCTGAGTAATTCTGTGTGGTTTATGTATTAATGTTCTGTCACAGCTTAGGTCTTACTCAGCTCCATGAATTAATTTCACAGGCTATCCAAAGAACATAGAAATACTGTAAGGATAACCTATGATTTTTCCATGAGGCCTTTCCCCATGATGAACCTTTAAAGGGCTTCAAGATCTGGGAACAGAGCTACTGTTTTAGGAGAAATGTGGGGCAATGGTCAAAGCACACATGATGTTACAGATTGGGTGGATTTGTGGAGAGGTTGGGTGATGGTGTGAAGGCTTGCTGCTGCAGCAAAATGAGACTGAGTAAATGCAGAAAGAATGTGGTTTGTTAAGGAAAATGGGAGAAAGGATTAATAAAACTATTCATATAAAACAAGGAAAGAAATTAGGGGTTCTTCAACCTTTTTCTGCTCTAGCCTCTCCCCTGTCCTTAAATCCAAATCATTGCCTTGGTTTCCTAGGTTTAAGGACATTTCTGTGCTCTTGATGGCAGAGTCATGAAGGCAGAGTTCCCTTGCTCCTACCTACATCTTCATTCCATCACAGTCTGACTTAGAAGGTAAAGAACAACCTCATTGATCCAGAAAAACTGTTTTTCATATCTTTGAGGAAAACATATTAGAATTCTCTGATTTCTCATTCTTTCAGCAAGTGTCAAAAACAACAGGGATCCAGAGGTCAGGTCCTCACTAGGGAAACTTATTGTCTGCAGTCTTCTAAAAAATCCAAAGGGGGTAGAGTTTAAATAACTGATGCAAACAGTATAATTTTTCTATGTCTGGTTCATCCTTGCCCTTTCATGATCAAAATCTAATTTTTAGTTTTGGCTCAGGCTCTAGACACCTACACTTTGAAGAATGAAAATGACCATATTCATAATGCTGTCAAACTTTCAGGTGAAAGCATACAGAAAACTTTCTCTTCCTCTGCTCCTTTTAATATTAATCTAAAACATATTTAGGAAGAAAAAAAAAAAAGAAAAAAAAAAGTCAGGTTTATTCTAAACCATAAAAAATTGAAACAATTTTGTGAATCTCGAAAAGTGGATATCCTTTTGTTCCATATTCTGAGTAATGGGGTTTTGGTTTGGTTCTTTATTTTTATGGAAGCATTGTGTTCTCAAATACCAATGAATCATTTCTGTAATTTTTAAATCAAGTATAATCAAAAAACCATCTACCAAACAGCAGAGTATAATTACCCCAGTTGGTTTGATTTCATGTTTCAACACCTAGCCCCCTCATGTAAATACTTGGTTTTTCACTTTCTGCAAAAAATTTACATGCAATAATTTTTAAAACTAGTTTAAGTTAGGTATTGGATAAAAAAATCACTGAACTGTAAGTCCAAAAAGGTTTGGAGTTATTATTTTGAGCTTAGCATAGTTTAAAAATGGATAGATTGCATATGACTTCTTGTGTGGCCTGCAGTTGTCTATGCATGGGACAACTACATGTGTTGAGGATCTAGAAATCAGTCAGAATCCGTGAGACATTGATCCTGGAATAAAATTTCAGTATGGGAGCCAAATGCAATGAGTGCTCTTCATATTTAAAGTTTATAAAAAGGAAATATAAACCAGAGTTTGATTCATGTGGAAACTGCATTTTACTTACTGGCAACAGTAATTCTTCTATCAGCAATGATAATTCCCTTCTTATGAGTTTATTCTTGGATTAGTTGAATGTTACAAGAAGACTCCTCCCCTAACCAAACCAAGTGCTGATTTTTCACACTGTTACCTTAAGTAGTTTATTTCTACTTAACCAAGATTTACTAAAGAAAATCATTAAATCTCCATGCTTGATTTGATAGAACAGAAATTACATGCCAGCAGTAAAACACTTCCTAGTGGAAGTCTGCATCAGCATGTGCTTTCATCAGAAGTTTGACATCTCTCTGCCTCTATGTGTTTTTTTTAACAAGAAGTTACAGCCATCCTAAGACAAAGTCTTAAGCTCATCCAGATTTTCCTATGAATTTGAAAATGTTTATCGCTAAGTATATCTATATCAAGATGTAGCCTGCTGAATTACTGAAGATGACCAACTCGTTTTCACTTTCACTAACCTGTGAATTTAACAGGATAAAATTTATGCTCTGTATTCAGAACAAGTTTATCCTTTAACAAATATGAGTTAACTGAGGTGATAATCAGGATAACATGTTCTTTATAAAGCCTTTCTGTTTAAGGCTTTATAAAGCTTTACTTGAGTCAGTACACTGGAAATGGGACCAGTATTTTTACCTAGCTCAGACAAAGAGGTAGAGTAATTGTTCAGTCTCTTTTCAAATCGTTGATTCCACTATTAGAGCTGACTACTGCTATTCTGAATCCTCCAAGACTACGATTAACTTACATTATTCCTTCCGGAATATATCATCCACTAATCTAGACAGGAAAGAGAAATGGATGCTGAAGTCCAATCTGCTGTGATGAAGCCATATTTTAATTCGAAAGTTGGACCTACAAAAGGACGTTCTTTACAGTCCAAGAAAGTATGACTTCTATGTGAATTTTCTATTCTGATTCTTCTTTTTGACACTTTACACACACTTTCACACAATAATGTACTTCAGTATCTTCCAGGAAAGTATAAACAACAGAACTAACGTTTTTTGCTTGGTAAAACTACTATTCTTGCTGCTAAGTGAGTTTGTTTTATTTTTTTTCTCTACCATTGCATTATATCATAGATATTATTCAGTGTCTCTCTGGAAGCAATTCTTTCCTTTTTTATTTTTTGTGTGTATGAATTAGGAACATCATACACCTCAACCTACATTTCTAAGCCAAAAAATAAAGAAAATCACATACCTGTGTGCCAGCTGCTGATAATTGATGATGCACCACTTCAGCATTCAATATAAAATAGGGTCTATTTTCTGTTAATCTGAACTTAATACATGCTGTGACTGAGTCAGCAGCACCTTCCTTATAAAGAGTAGTGTGGCAACCAGTTTTTGAACGTTGCAAAACATTCTAACAATTTTAATAATTTCTACAGTAAAAAACAAGCTCTCTTCAATTGTTGTAAATGAATGGAGAAAGACATAAGAAAAAGGACAAAGAGTGTAAGAACCCACATTTTCCGTTCCAGTCCAGCCTGGCCTTAATAAGTTCCTGATGATCTCTCTGAAATACAGGTATAGTCTGAGAAGCTGCTCTTGGCTTTGAAGGTACAAGCACACTGCACTGTGTAGCACATGTACGAGACTTCAAATGCAATAGCAGGTCATAAAAGGCAAGTGGCAATGCAGACTGGTATCTGAGGGCTGAACTCTCACAAGGACTCAAATTTACTCGGAATTCTGATCACTGCTATGAGATAAGATGAATGGTCAGGCTGCAAAGACAAATGGGACAATATTATTGAAGAAATATTGGGACTGAAGTTACAAGGCATTATAAAACTAAAAGTTTTGAATACTTAATTCTGCTTTGATTTGATTATGTCATCTGTTGAGAGAAGCAAGGCCTGTTGAACTGGATCACAGCCAAGAAATGCTTGTATTGATGGTGTGATCAATAAATGCTATTCTTTCTCACCCAAGACTGAAACATCTTTTTGATTAAATGAACAGAATCTAGGATCTTATCTATTGATGATTTAAGTAAATGTGTTCTGATGAGGAAACTGGATAAGCAAAGTAAAGAGAATATTCCAAGTAATCTCCATTCCTCTAAGATAAGGTGTCATTGCTTCACTCTATTTTGTCATTTGCTTAGGTAAGTTTGTTTGATATTAAAGGTTAATATACACAGCAGATGAATTATGTGTCAGCACTTCATGAACTGGAAAAAGGTTCTGAGTGATTACACATAAGATGTAGAAATTAAGAATTCCAAATGAGAATTCCAAAATGCAGTTAACAGTTATCTGTACAGTTAATATGTTTTTAGAGGCTTTTTATTTTTGTCTTACTCCTTTTTTGTTGTTGTTTGTTTGTTTGTTTGTTTTTTAATCCTGTGTGACATACACATGAGATTATTTCTCATTCTTACATGTTCTGACTACTAACTAATATGCTGGGAAATAGCAGGGAGGGGATTTTCAGAATGCCCCAGAACCTGTGAATACATTCAGGAGAGTGTGTCTGAGTGCAGAGATCTGGAGAAGTTCTGACTTGATCCAGAATGACCGACCCTAAGTGTCAGGAACAGCACAACTCGGGGGAGGCTTTGGATGAGCCATTTTGCTTTTCGGAATGGCCAATTAATGTTGTGGAGAATACAGTGACTAAACTGCTGCAACACTCAGGCTGCCACATTTTCAGTGACGGCTCTCTGCCTCTACACTGCATTGCAGTAAAGAATGTAAATTTCAACTTGAAATGTGATTAAAAGGGCTCTGAACAAGTTGAGGGTTTTCTAAATAAAGATAATTTCCCTTCATTTTATGACCTGCAATGGTTGGTGGACCCCTATAATGCAAAATTGCTGTAGGAGCTATTCTGGCTGGGTTTAGGTCAACTAGTTTATCTTTGTAGGGAAAAATACAGAATGACTGCATTCACTGTCAAACTCATACAGTGAAGAACCCAAACGTCTGGTACTTCATGTACTTGCCAAATGATGCCATCATTTATTATTGTAAATTACCCAAGTTTTATGTTCTGCGTGATTTAATTTTCCTTTCCTCATGAGAGTTTTCTAAGGAAAAGATTGTGGGAGAAACTTTGCAGAGCTACTCTCAGTTCCTACCTTTCTTCTAATATAGTTCATTATCAACCTCAGAAAATGTTTGATGTTGTAGATCAGTAATGTGCAGCAGAGGAGCTTAGGGAATAATATATTTATTTGTACTGACCAAAATACTGCTATAATTTTCTACCGGCTGATGCTAGAGGCAATTTGTTTTAAGTTGAATTAGCTGACCTTTCCTTTTGTACTCAAAATTCAAAGAGTATTTTTTCCACCAAGGGTAAAAAAATCTTGTCTATTTTTAAAATTCAAGATATTCCTTTTCCCCAAAGAGTTATGTATTGAAAAAGCTAAAATGTAGCTAAGTGTAATAGATTAAGAATGAAACACAAAATTAAAGAACCATCATCCCAACTCAGGGTAAAACAATGCTTTGCCCCCTCTTTTGATTCTTTGCTTAAATTAGTGTTCCATTAAATTTGAAATTAAATCATCTGTATGAATAACAACACAACTCTCACCTATTACTTTGGAGAATTATCTAGCACGGTGAATTTCAGCTATAAAATTGTTAACATGGAAGGCCAAAACTTAGAATGAGAGAGGCAAAGAATCTACTGTAGCCTAAATGCTGTGAGTAATATTAATAACTATTAATATTAATATTAGTCCATATCATCCTGTTTGCCTGAAATTCAGGTATGGCATTGCCTATAGGATTCATTTTTAAACATTAAAACTCATAGCACAAGTCCTTTATAATATATCATAAGATGGTCAGCCTCTCTTCATAGCTTTGGAATCCAAATATTTGCAGCCCAAAAACTTTTGTCACCAGAGAGGCTTCAGGAAAGTTTCCTTTTCCCTGATGACATATGTAAGAAATAAACTTCTTGACAGAAAGGGACTTTAATTTGCAGCCAAAGTAAAAAATTAATTCAAAGTGTTCAAGCTTAAAATGATCTGCAGGTTGATGGATATGGCACTATATATGAAATGTCAGCAGATCCTAATTTAGGATAAAGCTGAATATATGCCAGAAAAACAAATATTTTTAAATTAATCACACATACTTCTCTGATAATTGAGTTATGGTCCAAGGATTACAGAAACACACACACAAAAAGAATACTTTTAAGACATCCAAACTGGGCTGCTGGCCGCTACCCAACTGGAATTTTACTGTGACATTGGATAAAGTTTGTTAGGAAAAAGGAAAAGGAAGAAAAAAAAGGTGAGTTAATGGGAGACATTGGAAGAATGATTAGGATAATATAAACCTGTAAAGTGAAGTGGGTTTAAGAACTGGTAAAGAATGAGGATAACTGAATTTAAAACTTCTGAGTTGTGTCTCAGGTGTCTCAGTCAGAAGTCTTCTAAGGATACCAGGTTCCTCAATCTGGTATGATTCCTAGTTCAGGAGAGGTGATGATCTACACTAATTATTGTTTTTCTTTATTCTTGATAAAAAAAATGAGCCCAAGTTAAGACAAGAGAATGAAAAATATAACATATAATGAATTCAGATGCTATGTATTTCCTGACTATTACGGGGCATAGAAAATTTCCTTTTAAAAAATATAAACTAATGTTGCCAGTTTCTCCCCCCTCTCACTCCTGATAAAAACCAGAAGAATAATTTATATGCCTACAGAAAAAAAATCCCCCAAACCCTACTTCATCTCTTAAAAAATTGGAACTTTCATTAGGTTATTTTTTAAACTTACCTCAGTCATCCTGGAATTTTCAAATAGGCTGCTCAAGAACAAATAATTTATTTGTAGTTATTTTACTCTTCTCCGTTTCTTAATTCTGCAGGGAACTGTGTAGATAATGGGTTTTCATGTAGGTATATTCAGAGACAATAAATATTTTCTGTATAGCATTGGCTGTATCATTAGATGTTTGTCCTCCTCCGTTATGTAACTTGATATCAAGATCTGCCAATTTGTCACTTGTTATGATCCTGTTTGGAGATAATTTGTCACACGTCTCTCTTCTCCTTGAAATCAACATGATAGGTTTGATACGCATGAAATATTTATAAAATTTAATAATTTCAATAAGCTTTTCTGTTTGTTATTACTGCTGAACATTTTTAGGTACAGTTTTGTTCTACACCGAATTCTAAACATAACCATTTAGATGAAATAATTTATGTCTGTGAGAAATTAGACTCATGAACATTTATTTTCTGGACAACGTCATAACTAGATTTCTGTAAAGTAACTTCTAATTTACATTAATTGAAATAATATTTAAGTCAGCTCATTTCCCTTACACAATTGAGTAGGAACAGCACAGAAACGAAGTTTAAACACTGATCTGAAAATTTTTATGTTCTGTTTTCTCATTTTTCAAGTCTGATACTTTGACAATATGTGGAAAATAGCATAAAGTAATATTTCTTCTAAAACAGAGAAAACCAGAGTTCTTCACAGGCTCCCATGATCTTTTATTTTGGACTAAATTTCTGTATGAGCCACTTGATCTGGAGTCATTGGATTCTGCTGAATAATATAGTTCTTAAAGAAAAAATATTAACATATTTTCTTTTTCCTTGCCTGTTTTTCATCCAAAGAAAACTTTTCTACAAGAATTTAGTTTAACAACCTGTGTCTTCACTCCATGTAGAAATGTCAGGAAAACAACTTACATTTGTAGCTTTTGTAGTCCCACAACAGTATTTGAAGAGGCATCATGAAAAAAAGAACATCTTACGGAACATTCTCAGGATGGGATAATGCATACAAAATATGGTCTGTTTATATATATATATTAAAAAAAAGAAATAAAAAATTGTCTATTTTGTCTATCTACAATAGACATGCCTATTTAAAAGAGGAATGAAATATCCTTTTTGGATTAAATTCAAATATATCAATGTCCGGAGTATTTGATGAAATAGCACATTAATTTTGCAAGAGACACAAAACTTGAGAGGGGTGGGGGCGAGAAGTGGACCAGGGCAGGGCTTCTGTTCAGAGGCACCTCACAAGGCTGGAGGAGTGGACTCATAGAATAACTTTAGGAAATTTAGCACAGGCAAATGCAAAGTCCTCCACCTGGGAAGTGAGACCCTCTTGAGACACTGCAGAGAGGAGATTGACTAGCTGGGGCACAGCTCTGGCAAAGACCCTGGCGCCCTTAGGAAGAAAGGGACCTGAACATGAACCAACATAGTTTCCGTGCAGTAGAAATGGTCATCAGTATCTGTGGCTGTATTCAGTGCAATAGAGCCAATATCTTGGGGAAAGTTTTTAATCCCCCTATACATGGTACTTTTTAATCCCCCTATATATGATACTTTTTAGCCCACACTTAGGTACTGTGTGCATTTTGGGTCTCAATACAAGAAAACATGAGTACAATTTACAGGAAAAATACTGATAAACTGCAGAGAACCACCAAGATAATTGGGGTATGGAGCACAGAGCCTGTGAGGAGCAGCAGAGGGAACAGGGGTTGCTTAGCAGGAAAAGAGGTGGCTTGAGAGGGACTGGTAGAGCCTAAAAATACAGCTGAGGAGGAGATGGAGCAGGAGGCTGGACTTATGCAGATTCTTTTTCCAGTAGGAGATCTGTAACATGAAACCAATGAATTTGAACAGTATGGTGTGTCTAATATGAACAGTATGGTTTGTCTATGTATTAACATAGAAAATTGATTATGAAGTTATTGTATTGTAAATCTGTGCTGAGTTTTAGGTAGATTTAGTGTCTGGGGAGTGTGGGGTTTGGTAATAATTTGGAACATCTGATTTTGCTTTCTAAAAAGTGAGTAGACAAAAAAACCCAAAAAACAAAAATCAACAACAACAAAACCTGAAAGAAGACTTAGAGAAACCTTTACATAGATATAAAATAGCTCCTTATCTTTTTACTTTGGAAGCTTTGAGCAGCCAACTATTTTCCATTGACACTTCAAAATACCTGAAAAATACCCCTTAAACTAGCATAATAAAAGAGGTTTCCCATACTCACTGTGTTTTCATTTAATATTCCTGATATTAATACATTATTTCAATGGAATGTAATAATAGTAGATTTCTGTATGACAGGAGCAAATTTTCATTTAAAGTAAGACCATCCATTATAATCAAAGACAGGGTACTTGAACTGAAGATCACTACTCAGTTAAAATAAAAAATAATGAATGTGTCATCTTTAA